>NC_139545.1:21745285-21952785 GCF_965153285.1 Podarcis tiliguerta | reverse complement strand
CATGGCTTAGGCCCAAGCTATCTGAAAGACTGTATTCCTCATACGAACTTGCCTGGGTTTCAAGAACTTCAGGGGAGACCCTTGTCTCAGTCCTGCCAACCTCAAAGGCCCACTTGGTGGGGACATGGAAAAGGGCCTTCTCAGTGGCTGTTCCCAGATTCTAGAACTCCCTCCCTGGATAAGCTAGACTGACTCCCTTCTTGTTGTCCTTTCGCTGGCAGGTGAAGACCTTCTTGTTCCAACAGGCTTTTGGGAACTGACTGCTTTTAAAGAAAGTGCTGGTGCCATGCTCTTTTTACTGTAATTACTTTTTAAACATTTTTTTTATATGTATATAGTATTAATTCTATTAACTTTTTAAATGATTGATTATCTATGTTTTTAGCAGTTCTTGTTTTTATTCTGTAAGCTTCCTTGAGTCCCGTTAGGGAGAAAGGTGGGGTATAAATAAATGTGTAAAGACAATTATAATCTAATAATCCTACATAGATCTTATTAAAACAGTCCAGTCTGGCGGTTACTAATGCATCAATTACCATGGCTAGATAAGACTTCTCTAGGACAGTCCTCTCTATAGTCCACAATATTCATTAATTTGAAGTGCGGTGTGTTGCAACAACTATAATACATTATGTGTGGAGAATGCACTTCTCAAGTGCTTGCTGTGTACATGTGTACACACAAGAGTGCTTACTCAGGTCACCTCATACTGACGATGCAGGGCTGTGCCATGCCCCTCACCATCCATTTTTAACTTGTCTGTCAATGAAAAAAGGCAAAATAGGAAGTGACACAGTACTTAGTCGCCTCTGTGTCCTGATATACTATATCCTCTGTATATCAGTATATCAACACACCTCTTTCCAGCAGCTCTCTTCCAAACATACTCGCCTGTGTGCACAGAAGATATGGATTGTTGCTGCTGTTCTGGATGATGTTATCATGTGAATTTCAAGCACACTGAACAGTTACATCTTTCCCAGTAGCTTTAGTACCTGAGTTGAAATCTGTTCTCTGCAGTAGCAGCTGGCAGGGCAGTGTGTCACTGCCACTTACCAAGATGGGGAGGGGCAAAGTAGTGGGTAGCTCAGCATCTATGGGAATGGCAGCAGGGCCAAACCTGCTGCCGTGTCTGCACCATGCTGAACTCTTCGGAAGCCAAGAGAACAACATACCCTCACCTACATCACTCTGTGGGCCACTACTCATTCTTCATCTTAACAAAGTATCTACAATCTGCATGATACCCATGGTGTGATGTTGGTATACAACAGAGTCATTATCAACATAAAATAATTGTTATGATTGGAGTTTGAGTCGTCTAGCATCTGATACAGGTCATAATCTTACCCTATTACTGTATCAGTAGCATCGGACTAAAACATAGATTCTAAAAGTCAAAAGCATCTTCCTAAGAGCCAACTTAATAATAATAATAAAAAACCAGAACTGCAAAAATTCGTGATTTTTCTGTTAGTAGGAATCTTAAACAGAAGAAATTAATCACAAGTCTACATTCATAGACGACTCTACAAATAGCTATGTAGTGAACATGAGGAGAAAAAGTAATAACATTTTCTGCCAAGATTAAATCTACAGTCAAAATTTATCTGAGTATCTGGAAGTCCCAAGATTAGGATTATTAAATTATACTGATAACCGATAGCCTAAACAGCAACTGTAAGTTATCAATTATTTTTGCTCTGGTTTATTATGAGTGAGTCGGTGTTGCATTTGAAAGACTGGATAGATGCTTGCAGAATCATTCTCAAGTAAGTTCATGCACTCCTGTTAGAGGAGACCCACAGCATGGCAATGGGTGATGGTTCGCTGCATTCACACAAAGAAAAGGCAGAAGCTTTATATATATTTCTGAACATAAGAGAGAAGAGTCATAGTTTAGTGGCAGAGCATCTGCTTTCCATGCAGAAAGCCCCAGGTTCACTTCCCAGCATCTCCTGGGAGGACTGGAAAAGACTAGAGCCACAGCTGAAATTATGGAGCACCTCAGTCAATGTGAACAATATTTAGCTAGATGGAACTTATCTGACTCAGTATAAGGTAATCTCCTATGTTCCTGTAAGGGTGTTTCAAGAGGAAAATGCCTTTTGAACATGAGTACCTTCCCATAAGGAGTTCCTGTTTACCGACATCATACTGAAGATATATCAGAGCTCTCTTACTTTTGAGAAAAAGTAGAACTTTCCAGTGAAGAGAATGCTGACATTTTACCAGCTTGAAATTTTTAGTATTAATTCAATTGGCATGAATAGCATGGACACTGTTGACATTTGTGATCTAAAAACCACACAAATTTCTTTCATAAAATGAACTAATAGTACCTGCTTTGTTAGATATAATTTTACATGCACTGTGTATGTAAGCACTCGTCTAACAGCAGCTTCTCTTTTTGAAGCTCTAGCTATCTTTTAATGCATATGTGAAATCCATATGATAGTGAACTAAAGGTCAGTCTTTGCATAAGTTTGCAAATTATTTTATCTATGTTGTTATTGTTAAACTGCTTTCTGATCTTTAAGACAAATTGATTAATAAAGGCAAATGAATGAATGAATGAATAAACGTGCAATGAGACTCAGTACTCCATGACAGAAGTGTCAAAGAAGAAGAAGAAATAAATAAAGGTTTAAATAACTTGCGAAAACCCACAAGAAAAAGCTTAAAGACCAACATTTGAGCTACTTGCTATAATACTTCAATAATTAAAATGAGCCACACAGACAGTGATTGACTGAGTTGCTGTGGTGTCTTAGGATACTTAAATACAGTGGTGCCTCGCAAGACGAAAAGAATCCGTTCCGTGAGTCTCTTCGTCTAGCGGTTTTTTCGTCTTGCGAAGCAAGCCCATTAGCGGATTAGCACTATTAGCAGTTTAGCGGCTATTAAAGGCTTAAGGGATTAGCGGATTAGCTGCTAAAAGGCTATTAGCAGCTTAGTGCCTTAGATAAAGGGGGTGGGGAGCGAGAAAAAAAACCCAGGAATCGCAAGACATTTTCGTCTTGCGAAGCAAGCCCATAGCAAATTCGTCCTGCGAAGCACCTCCAAAACGGAAAACCCTTTCGTTTAGCGGGTTTTCCGTCTTGCGAGGCATTCGTATTGTGGTGGCCGATAAAATGCCACCACAAATTACCTAGAACAGAATGGGCTGTGGATGGCAAAGCTTATGCTCCAGAAAACCAGATTTTGTTCTACCACAGGTATCTCATATTCATGAGAAAAATCTGGGTTTTTTTCTCAGTGATGCCCCCTCACCCAAGTCAATTCTGGAAGTAAATTGGAATAAAGGGTGGAGTTATTCCCCAAGCCATATTCAGTCATTTCTCACATGAAGGCGTAAACCAAAGACAAAGGAACTGAGGGGACTTAGACAAGGCACCTGTTGCTGGGACACATGTTTTCCAGAATGGCCTTTATGTGGCATAAACCCTCAACTTCTAAACAGAGGCATACATAGGGTCTGTTGTGCCCTTAGCAAGGAGTCGTATCGGCAACGCCCCAACTTTTACTGTGGTGTGAAAAGAACAGCAAGCTGCTCCCACATTTGATCTCACCACGCAGTGGTGTGTCGCCACACACATATACATCCTACATTCCAGAGTCTGATTTCTCCCCCCCCCGAGCCTGTGCCCCCAGGGGGCCAGTTTCATCAACCCCTAAGTACATGTATGCTTCTAAATGAGACTGTGCATGTTAGCATATTGTGTGCTTGACTATCCTTGTAGAATTTGGCTTGCCTTCAACTGCCAACTTTTGTTTTCTGGAATTATTGCTATGCATACTCCCGACCGCCCCCCCCCCCCGGCCTTAATGGTGTTGTCCCTATCTCACAATTCACCATTACCTGTCAGGTCATTTCCCCGTATCTGTCTCCATAGCTGCCAGATCCCACACCTGACCCTACCCATATACTTGGGTACAATATTGTATTTATTTTGATATATGATGCGATAGATGCAGCACTATCAGAATGCTGAAGATCTGTAATCTTGAGTGGGTAAATGGTGCATTCATGTGTCAATGGTGTGTGAGGTATACATGAATGATGCAAATCTCTGGGGTGTGTGAAAATGACACAAGAGAACAGAGTTCTTACCAGTACTTGCAGGCCTCCACCTGCACACAAATGAATGACTGCCAAATACCAGTGTCCTGTCAATGATGTTCACACTCTTAACTGCTAAGTGAAAATTTAAAACAATGTCATCAAGTTGCCTCTCTCAGCAAAGTTTGGCTGCAAAGAATTTATGTGAATTGTGCATTATTTAACTTGCCACTTAGTAGAAAATTGAACCAAACAAAATATGCACTGTTTGAAAAATGAAAGAGGTCTCCCTGAAAAGGAACAACACTATTAAGTATATCAAAGAAGATCAGACATAATGCTTATTATCATAAGTGCTCTGGATGAAGGTTGTGGGAACAGACCATTTTAATACCTGTTCTTTCTCACAACTTAAAAGCTCACTAAACCCAAATTAAATAATTTTCTATTTCTCTGTTGAACACACAAGTTGCAAAAATACTGGACAGCCAGTCACGTAATGTTTTAGAGTTCATCTAACAGCATGATTTCATTGCTGCCAACCTTTTTATATGTAGGTGGTGACAAAACGATTTTGGCTTAAAAACCCTTCAAATATACTTGCAAATACATCTCTTTGCTTGTCAATAGATTTGCTCAATAACACAATTAAAAGCAGTGGCTGAGAGGAGCAATTGTTAAAAAAGGAAGAGAGAGAGAAAAGTCACTGTAAGCACATTAGGTGCGCATAGCAAAAGTTACATATTTCAAGAAGGGAATAGAGAGAAGTGAACTAGTATCAGCATCAAGCATCTGTTGCTGTAATGTATGTATAAAATGAGTGCCAGAACAAGAAGAGAATTTTATAGATCAACTGTTTGTCGAGTCGCCCACTGAACCAAGTCTTGAAATTACCGCATTCAGTGTGGCCATCTGTTTATTTTCACTAACAAAACTCTGACCGTATCTTCAAGAGAAAAATTGTCAATATTTTAAAACACTAATATCACTACTGATCATTCCTTCATGCCTCTTTCCTAATTTAGGAAAAAATTCTACATAATATGAACCTAAATAACTTCAAAGTAAATGCAAGCTTTCTCCAATGCAGGGGAAAACAGTATAAATTGGCTGCACACACCTATTTCTGAATATATGGTTACCTTAAAGAAGAAAGTTCCTTCTCCTATATGGTGAGAGAAAATGCTCTTTCGACAATATTTGTTATCTTCTAGTTGGTGACAAGCAAGCACTTAGGGCTAGCTCACAGCTTTCTTTTTGCCCCTTTTCCCACTAAGTATAATTTTCAACTTGCATGCAATGTGCAATTTGTGAGCCCATAATCTTAAACCACGGCAGATTTCCTGATCACTGAAGCTCCAAAATGACACTTGCAAATCAAGGATTCATGGGCCCTGAGATTGTATACAACACACACTACTCCCAAGACTGAAGAAAGCAGCCAAAAGTATCTCAACCTCCTTTTGGAAAGTAAATAATTATCTAAGCTGGTTTTAACATTTCATATTGCAAAATTTCACGGCTGAGAAGAGATTTGAACCCAAGTTTCCCACATGCAAATCCAATACTTTCATCTTTTGTATTACAGCTTTAGAAGACAGGGGAACCGAGGCATCTTAAATCCAGACCTATTTATGTATGAAGAGTAATAAGCATCACTGCCACATATAGACACAAGCTCAGAAAAGAATAATGCCCTTGTCTCTGAAAGCTGATACCTCAGTGGGTTGTTTACCTGGATGCAACTGCCACAGATTCCAATGAAACACGTTCTAAGCAGGGATCAGAGCCTAACTATAATATTTTCCTGGACTCTATAAAAGAATAATCAACATGTGTGCAATGTTTCAAAGTTCTTATTCAGGAGAATAACCTGACTAAAGCAGACCACATACTAATAAAGTGCAACTTAATAAATCATGTGGAATCTTATTTTGTTCAAACCCTTACTAACTCCTAGCACCATCTGTTACCATCAAAACTATATGACAAGATATGATATATAATTAATAGGTAAACAACAATCTAATTAAAATGGACAAATACTCCATGTTCCTGCCATTTGGGAACTCTAATTACAGACTAAATTTTAAGCTTGAATTAAATATTTAAGCTGGAAAATTAACTTTCCTTCTCGAGCCTTGAATACATTAATACAGATATGTGAAGCGACTTCCTGATGGGAACTTAAACATGTAATTTAGTTTCATCAAAGCAGTTACTAATTGTTAAGCAGCAGTACCTTACCATATGTACACAATAGCTATTTAGAGCTGAAAAGGTGGTTTTAAAGCACCCCTCTGCAACCCTTTTCTGACATAAATATAAAATGTATATACAGCACAGCAGTTTACACTACACACTGAAAATAAATTACATGGAAACCTCAGAGTTCAATGCTCCTAGGTATTTATATGCACAAATATATCCAGAGAAACAAGCATACTTTTTTCCAATCAAGCCAGAACTTAAGTGGTCAGGTGCTAATTAAAACATATCTCAACACTCAGACAACCATACACACGAAATTCGGACACAACAAGCTAGTTCTCACCCAAATCATTCCAAATACATTTTTATTATGCATTATTTACAAAGTGGCAAAAAGAGAATCAGTCACCAAGGAAGGTGCCTGAAATATGGAAGGCGGGAAAAGTTTATATTTAGATACGTGAGCCTCTCTGTCACTTGTCAACAGCAGCAGCAGTGGGAGATTATTAGAAAAGGTAAGTGTTCTATCCAGGTTTATCCTGCATGTGGCACATTTTTCCATGCAACTTAACTGGGACACTGGTAAATCACATTTAGCTGTACCCAGGACAACAGGAAATTCTGAAATGTATGGGATGTTAGTAAGATGACAGTTCTAATTAGACTCTTAAGTAAGTACTATATAAGAAGCAACAGTTATAAGAGAAAGGAGGAAGAGAGCTTCCCCTATTTTGCATATATGCACTAAAAACAAATATTAGCACTCAAAAGTGCCTCTTTCAGTTCAGTTTCTATGTTTATTGGATAGAAGCTGGAGTGTAGACTCATGCCTTAATAACCATGAGTATACAGTAATACCCATGGTATTTTAGATCCAAACCCTGTACCTCTATACCCATCCTATCATTCCAGACACAGTTAGCTGGTTGTTCACTGCCATCTAGGACCAAAACTCCCAACTTAATGTGAACCATTATTACCTGTAGCCAGTAGGAACCAAGCCAATGGAGCTTGTTTTTTCCTTAGTGTGCTGAGTGCTGGAGGCAGAGGGATTCAGGAGCGGCGACAGTTTCACCAGTGATATACTGCTGAGTGAAGCTGTCATCGTGGTCTACCCCTCATACCAATTCTGGCCGATATATTTATATATTGGCCAGGCCTAATTTGGAACAACCTACTATTAGGGCAGAGATGCAGGTGGCGCTGTGGTCTAAACCAGAGCTCTTAGGGCTTGCCAATCGGAAGGTCGCGGTTCGAATCCCTGCGACGGGGTGAGCTCCCATTGTTTGGTCCCAGCTCCTGCCCACCTAGCAGTTTAAAGCACATCAAAAGTGCAAGTAGATAAATAGGTACCTCTCTGGTGGTAAGGTAAACGGCGTTTCCGTGCGCTGTTCTGATTCGCTAGAAGCGGCTTAGTCATGCTGACCACATGACCCGGAAGCTGTCTGCAGACAAATGCCGGCTCCCTTGGCCTATAGAGCAAGATGAGCACCGCAACCCCAGAGTCGCCCGTGACTGGACCTTACGGTCAGGGGTACCTTTACTTTTGCTATTAGGGCAGAGGAGAAAACCCAAACTCAATCTATAAGAATAGTGACATGTGACCAAAGGTGTGTATAGTCAGCTCCAAATGCACTCTTAATAGACCACTATAAAAGATAGGTGTGGAAAGGCCCATAGTCTACAACAACTGCAAAGCACCACATTGGCCAGCCCAGTATAGAAATTCAATTACAGTAAACAAGTCACAGAACAACACCCTGATATTTTATGATATGGTGGTATAGAAATACAAGGGTGAAATATAGTTGTTGTGTGCCTGACTGGCTTCTGAGTCAACTTGTAAGGTAATCCTATGTTTGGTTTCTATTGCTGGCTGATATAAAGTCTCTGTCACAATATCCCATTGTGTTAGGAGATGGATTCTAGGAGTTTAAAGCTGCAAAACGCTTAAAAACTGTAACTGACATTTTGCCACTCTTTACCACAATCATTTGGCATCATAAAAAATGACATATTGAGCTAGATGACATGACATTTTATTGAGATATTAGGCTGTAATTATAAAAAAAAATAATAAGCTTAACTGGCTTGGTTGCTTTGTCCTGATCATTTGACAACATTGAGCTCCCACTGAGCTATATAGTTCTGTTGGTGAGAAATTAATCAATATTAGTTTCTTCCTAGGGTTCTTTTTTGCCTTTCAGAAACCTACTATGACATTTTCAGCAGTTTGTGAGGTATTTTTGCCTAAAGTAAAGCTAACATTGCTTAAACACAATGTAACTGTATTGGTCCTTAAGACAAAATTCCTAAATCCATAGCAGGGCTGTATTATCTTTATTGGGATCAACTGAATTGTCACAAATGCCACAAAAGTATGACAAGCTATCCTCCAGAACTCTTCATGATACAATATGTCCCCTTCCCTCCCTACTTTGTGTAACTTCTTGCAATACAAAGAGTTATTGAAAATCTGAAAGCTTACCACATCTTTGTGACTATCTGGTTGGTTCCAATAAAAGTACTCTGAATTTATTGATCAAAAACAGGCAGTTTCACTAAAACCTAATTTCTTTCTTTCTTCCTCTTCCTCTTCTTCTTCTTTTTTGCAACTAACTCAATGGACCCAATAAATACGTAGTTAATGTGTAAGGAGGTTTGTTTGTTTGTTTGTCTGTTTGTTTTGTCGTATGTATCTAAACAGCAAGTTTATTTGCTGGTTAAATGAGTGAAAATAAATACTGTTATAATGACATCCCTCCTCTCCCTATAATATGACATTTTTAAAAATCACAGGCTTAGGTTGCATTCCAGGCAGCCCCTTAATACATGTTTCCAGGCTCAAGCATATGCAACTAGATTTTTCTCTTTCATTTGTGGATTATATAGAAAATTAGATTTTTTTTAACTCTACTAATAAACTGCTGCCACCATGTATACATTTTATGAAACAAACAAACCTTTTTTAAAAAGCCTCCCTTAATTTTGCCTCTTTTTATGGTAGGCGACTTAACATAGCATAGGCATGAGATAGACCCACAACTGAAACAGAGCTTAAACACAACCAAGAATACCTTTATTATTAATATATGCAAAAACAGAATTACTTTATACATGCAAAAACAGGATTAATTTCAGGATAATATTCTGATGTAGACTAAAATGTTAGAACTTGAGAGGTTGTCTTATTTAAACATAGCATAGTTACGAAATAATATGGAATTCACAGTTATGTAAACTTCACCACCCATAGGCCCTGATCAATGTGAATAGAATTGATAACCTACTTCACAATTGTAAGCCCCCATACATTGCAACCTTTTTGCAGAGGTCCGAGGCCTAATAAGATACAGATTTACCTCATATTTCATGTCAAACTGAAGTATTGAGCCACAGTTCAAAACATGAAACTCTTATCCCCTTTGTATTAAAATATAATTTTTTCACAATATATAATTACACCCCCCCCAACATAAATAGCCCACCTAAATTAAATGGGGGGGGGAGAGACTTCTATGTGTAGAAATGTGACTAAGACCCGCTCCCATACAAAAAAACAAAAAAAACTTGGGAATATTGACACCTTGGGTATATATTTTTGGATAAACTAAGCAGCTTTTAAACATGTCAATGTTTCAGTATCAGTCATTCCTAACTTTCCCAGCCATGGGGATCAACCCAGTTAGCACCAGTCTATTCAAATACATTCAAGCTTGGTTCATTTAGCAGGATCAAGTAATTAGAACATAAACTCTTGACTTTTTGCATTTGGGATAATATCAAATTCTTCACACTACAGACAATATGAACCGCAACTGCCTTCTACCACACGGTATCTCATTTGCAACAACACCAATTAAAACATACTTGAAAGCATCCACATGAAATTAAAAATACATGGTATATAGCTTGATGTATTTTTGTGTTTTGAATGGTATAAAATGTTAAGCATGTGGCATGCCGTGTGCATCGTGTAAAAGCAACACTTTGACCATAAACCTAGGGCATTCTGCGCCTTCAATCAAACCATTGCAATTAATATGAAATTCTAAATACAGAATATAATGCCACATAAATACTATAACAGCCAAGTCCTGTCTAAGAAGCCATATGTTTTTTCCCATTGTTCAAAAAAAGGAGATGACTTCCCGTCACTTATGTTTCTGATTAGCAAGGTGATTTATGCCACAATCACTAAAAATGCCAGCAAGTGAATGAGAAAATGCATAGTGACTGCACCAGATGTGCACAATAAACAGGAATCCCATTGTAATCTCTGGTACTTAGTTTATATGAAGGTAATGTAAGAAACACTCTTGGATATGGCAAAGTCACTTTTTTTAACATTTGACTATAAATGATATGAAATAAATTGTGTGTTTTATACTTTATGGCATGCATACATTGATAAATTAGGTACAGTTTTGTATCCCGACTTATCTTCAAGACAAACCTGGCTAAGATCATGGGGATTAATTGCTTCAGAAGTGTGAAATGCAGCTTTTCCATTCTTTTCTGCACACTCAGTGAAGAAACAATGATTAATCACTGTTTAACTATTCTCTTGAGGATCTACAAGATTGCCAAAGCAGGATTTATCCTCATAAATCCAAAAAAACAGAGGTTTAGATTTGCTGCCAACAACTGAACGAACATGAACTTAAAGCCATTCGTTATCAGATTAAAACCATGTCAAGGCTTTAGAACCCTACAAGCACAAAATTCTCTTTAAATCTTCCACTAAACAATGAGGATTGCATTATCAAAACAGATTAAATATTAAAAATAGGTATTTCAATATTGGAACACATACCTTGAAAAAATGTTCCTCGAAAATAAAACTTTATACCAACAAAGATCCGAAACCCAGCTTAATAGACCCAAAATAATAGTAAAAGGGGAGGGGCAGAATACAGTTCCCAGTACCAACATAAATAAATGCTAGTGCAGCCGAAATTGTGTCATTTCTACTTTTCTTTCTTTCTTTCTTTCTTTCTTTCTTTCTTTCTTTCTTTTTGCAAGTATCAATTATCCTGAAACCAGAAAGCACAAGCTTTCTGCTATTGATACTAAAAGCAAAAAATCAAGTCTATTTCAGAAATAGCAGAAAGCATATTTTTCACACTTATGAAAACAAAAACAGTTACTGTTTCCAAATATTAAAAAGGTGAACTGAAATAGCAAATGGTGTATTTAATCACATTTGCTTATGGTTCAAAATGTCAGCTGACAGCATTTGCAAAGAACTGACTGAGAAGACTAGAGAGACCTATGATATCTTGATGAAATGGGGTGCTGGTAGAATGAGCAGGTGCAAAAGGAGAGAAATGGGTGTGGGAGGAGAAAACTGGGGCCTGTTATAGTTGTCCAATTTTGCACTTAAGTTGCTTAGAGAGGTTAGATATTTTGCAGTTTCTTATGCATGTGGGAAATGGCTTATTAGCACCAGTGGGTGGCACAGTGGGGTTGCCCTGCTCAACTGACCTCTGTCTTGCTGAGTAACTGTAGCACACCAAGATAAGGTCAGCGCAGTGCAAACACACCAGCAGAAATGCTGGATTGGCTCTGCATCCCTCAGCCTGATAGAAGTCAGCTAAGTGGTGAAGCCCCACCAGACTGTCTGCTACTGTTTGTTGGGGAAGGGGAGAGATGGAATAACTAATAAGATATGAGAAGGGGGGGGGTATAGCAGGGAAACAGTCATAGTCATTTGTAATTTATTTATATACCACACTTTCTATAGATACATTGGACCATACATTGTGCCATAGAAAATGGGCAATATTGTCATAGGGCTGGGGGTTAGTCTATATGTCAGCCTTGAATTCCACTCCAAGTCTGTGGTTTTACATCTGTAAGATAAGATTCTGTAGAAAAAGAGGCTGCTAAAGTGGTCATTCAAGGCTCTCTGTTAAGGTAAGGACTCTACCCAGGTTTGTTCAGTATCTTTTTGCATGGGGAAAAGGCCTTCCCACCCTTTGCTGGTTACAGGTGATGTAATGGTGAGTGCAACAAACTATAAACTTATACCAGTCTCGTGTAGAACCTGAACTGGAAGACTCAGAGGCCACAATTGCTCTGTGTGTTGAAACCTAAGAAGGACACAAGATCTGTTTGGAATGTTAATACTATGGGCCCTTCCATCTTACACTCAGCCTGTATAAGTGTGCAAATAGAACCATGCATCAGGTAGACACCACCATCTTCAGTGATCTTCATTGAAATGATTTGAAATCATAAAGTGGTATACAGTAAAGATGCATTAAAATTACATTACAACAGCTACCAATAGGCTAGGGCAGACATAAAAGTAACAATGAACTGGTACTAATGGACAGCAAAGCCTGTGAAAATAGATGGGGTTTTAACTAGCAAAAAAACCTGCTTGCTATTCCAAAACAATGACGGTGTCAATAACTGTTTTAGTTCCAAATTCCACAAAAACAGTAAGACATCTGAAATGGCCTCTACCCCCTTTTATGCCAAGAGGACAAATATTTGCAGGTTGTAGCATAGCAAAATGGTGTTCATCAGGTGCTTATTGACCAGGTAGATCAATATGGAAGAAGGCACAGCCTCCAATATCCTGATCTTGCATTGTTTGGGACAGAACTAAAATCTTAAAGCTGGACTGGTAGCACATAGGTAGCCAATGAGCTCTTTTAAGAGTGTTTGAGAGTGGTTTGGAGGTTATAGGTGGGTATTTTATTACTTTAATTGTATTATGTTTGTATATGATCTGACCTGTCCTTGAATGTTCTGGAGAATGGCAGAATGTCCACACAACAACCTAGTCACTTCAATTTGTACTAGCTGCTGCTTATGGACCAGTCTTAAGGGCAGCCCCACACTGAATGCACCTTAACAGTCCAATCTGGAGATTACCAATCCATGAGATATAATGGGAAGGCTATCCTGTTTAGGAATAACTGACATATAAGCTAAAGTTGGTAAAAGATGCTCCTAGCCACCATCGCCACCTGGTCCTCCAGTGAAGAAAGCTAACCAACAGACTGAAACTGACACAGGGATAAATAACAGAGGATTCCCTCACCCCGGTATTGCTCCCCTTTATTACACAGCCCAACAAGACAATAACCAGAACCCACCGACAGCACACAAACGAATATGGCTCACTTGACTCAACAATTCCCCCCTCCCAAATAAATCTCACTGCAGTCAACTAAAGACAAGCAACCACACCCTAGGCCCCCACCCACCCTCTATCAATGCCAACGAAACACAATAAATGAACAGAAAGCGAACCTACCCAAGTGGTGCTGATACAAAACCTCAGACATACACTAAGCAAAAGAATGTAAGCTTCACCACCCCTCCTCCCTTCTCTTCTCCCCCAACCTTATACTGATATTACCTACAACATTAATGTCTTACACTGAATGTATCTGATCAGTAGAAATTATTCTATGACCTGAAAAGAGACAATGCATGTACTTTTGCAACCCAATAAAATATTTAATAAAAATTATCTAAACAAAAACAAAAAACAAAAGTGGGTCAAGTAGCACTCCTTGACTATGCACCTACTTCTTCACTGGGAGGGCAATTCTATCTGGCCAGTTTCTAACCTTGAGAAGCATTCAACCACAGAGCTACTGTTTTATCAGAGTTCAATTTACTGGAAAGAAAGTACCTCTTTGTCCAGTGGGGTGAACTGTCTAGTAAGTGTGCTTACGCCTGCAGTTTATTTATTTTTCTTATCCTGTTCCAATGTATCCTCATACTGTGTTAGATTTGTAGTAACTTGTGTATATTTTAAAACATAAATAAGGTATCTGAATATAAATAAGGTTTCTGCATTTCATTTTCACACCGTACTATACATTTAATATTGTATAATCTTTCTGCTACATCACCCCGAGAACAATTTTGAATCAACTCCAGCCCTAATGATTAGCTAGAAATTAAACATATTCTTTCAATTGAGTTTAACATTGATAAAAGTATTATATGCAGTAACACAGTTGTCCTGTGATTATCAGGAAAAATTCCCACTGAGTATGACCATTCCCTCCTAGAAGAAGAAAATCTAAAAGCTCATAGAATGCATATAAGAGAACAGAGACGCCTCCACTGTCCTCACATTTTCTTTGATAGGGGGATATACAATGTTAGACATGCTCAGAGTAGATCCATTGAAATCAATGGACTAAAGTAACTGACACTCTGAGTATTGCTATGAGGTAGGCAAAACCACCGGGTTGGAGCCAATTTGTCTGGTGGAAAAATTCCTATCTGGCCCCATAAAACGGCAACCACCGTAGCCACAGGAAAGTCCTTGACTATTAACTTGAACCAACTGTGGGTGGGTGGGGAACCTGACGAGGGAAAAGCAGGTAAGGCCGTAGGTGAGGGCTGTTTAAATGGTAAGGGGGCAGACCCAAGACTTAAGACCCCTGCCACCTATTAAGAAAGGGCACTGAAGCTATGATTCCCTTGTCGGGGGGGGGGGCAGTGAAGCCTCTGCTGTCCCGTAATGCCACCAAACCAAAAGGGTGAGCAGACTTGTTATATTATGTGGCTGATATCCAATGGTAATCATTGTCACAACTGGGTTGGGCATTGGGACAATCCTTTGTCTTGGATGGAGAGGAGGTTGTAATCTCCACCCACCCCTCCAAACGCTAGGGTATTTCTTTAAAGGGATCTGGGGGGAGTGGTCGTGTCTGCATGCCCAGGCGGGGCCAGGGCCGAAGACACTCCCCCAGGTTGCAGTCCCTGCAGGGGTCACCCTATTTGATGTAAGTCCTAGGCCCCCCACTTGGACTGGCCTACACATCACTTCTGGTGGGCGGGCCAGAAGTATTTCAGTTGCCCCATGCCCAAGCCAAACCTCTCTCATCTGTATTCAATAAAGTTGTGGCCTGTTTCGATCCAAACCAGTCTTGGTAGTCTCTTATTTATCTGGGGCCGGGGTCTAAGGAGCACGATGCCTAGGCGTGCAATTGAGTTCAGATGTCATATTTGCAGTCTACTGTCCATTAGAAAGTTCTGACTAGTTTGTGAATTTGGATGGTTGGCTTCAGTCATGCCTGTCTGTAAACAGAAGGGTTCCTTACAAACACAGATGGGACTCTGAACCAGTCTCTTACAGCAAGGAAACCACAAAAGCTTACAGCCTTCAAGATGTTGAAGGACTCTTTGTTCTTCTGCAACAGTCTAATATAGCTGCTGCTGCTGCTCTCTCTCTCTCTCTCTATATATATATGCACATACACATACAAATACACACACACACACCCAACATCAACAACATATACATATAAAAGTTATTGTCAGTTATAAGTTACTGTTACCAAGGGACTGGAATAATTGATGTAACATCTGTTTTCATATTTTTTCTAATTAACATAAATATTTAACGCATAAATGCTCAGGCCACTTCTTTTGCTACTGATTCCCCACCACCACCACCTTTAAAGAAAAAAGTCTATACTAAAAATAGGCAGGCTCTGTTATTTAACTTGAAACATCCCTAGATGAGAAAGGAACAAAACATTCCTGTTGAAATGTAGTTAATTTCAGCTGGAACACTGGAAGGAATATGCCACAAATATCAATAGTACCAAACGTATATCCTAAATAAGAGGGTGAGCAAGCGATTTCGGAATGTAGTAGCAATTAATACATTGAACAGTATCCAATGCAAGGAATTTAAATTATGAGCCAAGAGGAATGTGTAGACTTAATGTCCAAAACTCATGCCTCACAAAGTTTAGTAGGTTTTTCTGCACTGCCATAAGATGTACGGATTTTTACTAACTCTGGAATTGCTGTGCTATCTTTTAGTCTCCTAAATATGAAAGCCTACAATTTACCGTATTTTTCGCTCTATAAGATGCACCAGACCATAAGACGCACCTAGTTTTTGGAGGAGGAAAACAAGAAAAAAAATATTCTGAATCCCAGAAGCCAGAACAGCAAGTGGGATAGCTGCGCAGCTAATCTTACATTGGCTACAAACTTAGTATACCAAGTCAGGCCACTGATTCATCTTGTTCAATACTGCCTACACTGACTGGAAGTGGATCTCCAGGGTTTCAGAGAGTAAACTCTACCAGCCCCACCTGGAGATGCCAGTGATTGAACCTGAGACCTCCTGCATACAAAGCAGATGCTCTACATATGAGCTATGGCCCTCTTCCATGAAATGGAAATTCTTCATCATTCATCCACCAACTCTTACTCTTCTAAATGTATCCAGGCCTTCTTCATCCTCATTACCATAAAAGATAGCTGGCAAAGTTGGAATGCTTCATAATATAACAAAAGATATAGAAGTCTCCATCCTCCTCCACTCGCTTTTCTGAAATACAATTTCATAAGAAGACAAGGTGATTTTGCCTGGAAAACCAACTTGTTGATCTTCCCTTTGCCGTGATTATAACATTCTCCAGTGGAGGGTGATTGGGAGGACCTGGAAAAGCAACAGAAAACGAGGTAGCAGCTTCAGTTACATTTTAGTAAATTGTCCCAAAACAGGTAATTTCAATTTATGGCCAATGTTTATCCTTGGACATTTTCCTGAGTTTAGTTTAAATAGCTTTCTAAGTTTTCTCGGAAAATTCGTTTTCATTTTGTTTCATTTCATTGGTTTAAAGCAATTTTGCTTTTGTTTTAAAGCAATTTTGTTGCGCTAGGGTGACAAGAGCACTTTAAACCTAAAGTTCTGGTATGTGCTTTAATGCCAGCCTTAAGTAGTGATCGTCTGGAGACACCCAGCATATGGCACCAGGTAATCCACTGTTTTCTCTCTCGTACACATACATACACAAATTCAATACAGAGACAGTAATACTGACCTACATTATGGGGCTATTGCAAGGATTATTGTGATAAAGTATGTAAAATGCTTTGAAAACGTGAAATGCTCTGCATAAAAAGTATCATCATCATTATCAGGTAAACAGCTCATATCATTATAGAGTACTCTACCCAGCACAGGAAGAGGCCAGGTATGACAACAGAAAAAAAATCCATTATAGATAACCACCATTTTAAAAAACATAGTTCATCTTAACTTTCTTCATAATGCCAATACCATGAGCAGTGCCTATTGTGAGTAATATGGGCATTAGCATAAAATAGTTCCAATGAAAGAGAAAACTCAGAATAAAAGATTAAAAGGATAATAATCTTTAGCAGAGAGTTATTGTTTAAAAGTTGTGTTCCAAGTAATAGCGTGCTATAATGGTGTTAAGTATATTTAATTTCCAACAAAAATAAAGCATGTTTGGCTTGCATTTCTAAATTGCATATAAGCTGTCGGAATCAGGAAACAGCTTAAAACTAGCTTAGAACTTGTGTTTGCATGGCCTGATACAAACCTTTCCTATTTGAAACCTATTAGGAGTCATCACTGACCCTACAGGATATAAGTATTAGTTATGTTCTTGTAAATCAGATAATTTTCTGGATTTATCAGCAACAGAATGTCACTGTTATCTCTCATATACTGTATTTAGTATTTTGCTTAAATAACAAGCTGTATTTCTTCACATTTGATTGACATAAGAATCACTATATTCAGGGGAGAACGAGGAACTAGTACACAATATTGCTCCAGCTCAGCATTCAAATGGGTTTGACAGCCCTGTTTTGGGAAACTGTTTTGAAGAAGGTATTCCAGATCCTATCATTTCAAGGAATAGACATATATTTCAAAGAACAGACAATGTACAATACTATTTTGAGAAGCGATATATGTTCAAGAAACCTGCTGCTCAGTGAGAAAGGGGTCAAGCATTCAACAGTGTTCCAAAAGAAAACTAGCAAAGGTTTAGGGCTTTGTGAGCATTCAGTGCAACTACTGACGAAGTGCCTCTCAAAGGCCCAGTAGTTTAACTGGGAAGCTTCCCAGGGTAAGAGAGAGAGAAGGGGGGGGGGGGGGAGAGAGAGATGACAAAAGTGCAACAAGGTGGTATAGCTTTTGACTTAAGAGACTGTGGACACCGTGGAGACTATGGTAACATTGCAGTGGGACTCAGTAAAAAGGTCAGCAAATAGGTTTAAGGAAAAGAAGTATATCATTACCTAAAAAGGTCAAGTCCAGTTGTGAACGACTGTGAGGTTGCGGCGCGCAGCTCGCTTTACTGGCTAAGGGAGCCAGCGTTTGACCGCAGATAGTTTTTCCGAGTCATGTGATCAGCATGACTAAGCCCCTTCTGGTGAAACCAGAGCAGCGCACGGAAATACCGTTTACCTTCCCGCCGGAGCGGTACCTATTTATCTACTTGCACTGTCATGTTTGCAAGCTGGAAAAGGGCAGTAGTTTAAGGGAATGCAGGTGAGCATCGATCACAAACATCAAAAGGTAGGGAAGAGAAGATTTACCTGTGAAATTTGGGTAGAACTCATCAGGGCCTGGGGCATTCAAGGAATCAATAGAATACTTGTATTTCAGAGCAATTATGTTTTGTGTGCAAAAACGTACAAAAGAATATGGAGAGGCAGTCCAAGGCAAAACCAAATTCTCTTTGACTTGATTAATAAGGGCTGACAGGCTTTTCTGGATTCTGCAATGGTATTATACCTCGTGCACAGTGCCCCTTCATCTTCAAGGCTCAATCATTAAATCCAGAGGAAAGTAGGGTACTTATGCTTTCAGCAGTCTCTTGTTAACTGAACATGAGTGTGTGGGGATAACAATGCCCTTGTACATATCACTGCAGGGCACTTACATCTAATTTTGCCAGGCACAGACAACATCCAGGCCTGCTCCAGTCTCCCCCTACTCTCTAGTTTTACATGTTATATCATTCATCTTAGGACTTCAAAAATGTAAATCTCCTTGGGTGTCTCAGTAGAAAGGCAGTAGAGAAATGCCATGAAGAGCACTCCCAAAGCATCACCCTCTGGAAACAACCATCCAAACGGGACCAGAACCACCACAAAGCAGTGCTACCTACCCCTAACTTGGACAGCTGCTGCAGAAGGATACAATGGCCAATGGTACTGAAAGCAGCTGAGAGGTCAAGGAGAATTGACAAGGACACATTTCCCTTACCTCTTCCCCAAAAGAGGTCATCATGCAGGGCAATCAAATCAGTTTCTGTGCCAAAACCCCGACTGAAATGGATCTAGGAAATCAGTTTCCTCCAAGAGTGCCTGGATCTGGTCCATGACCATCCGCTTAAGAATCTTGCCCAAGAAGGGCAGATTGGCAACTGACCGGTAATTAGATTAGGGCAGCTTGCACATGGCACAGTCACTGCCTATGCTGTGGGCCCCTTACCTAGTCTGCCTCACCTCTCATACCATACCTCTCCCTGGCCAGAACCACTGTGATTGGCCCCCCTTGCTCTCTCCAGTTCCTTTCCTTCCAGATATATATTCCCTCCCTCCATAAAAACAAGGAGCAAGGCTAGGAGAAAGGTGGTAGCTGTAGGTGTTGGATGGATTCCTCCCCACTCCCTCCTGTTCACCTTCCTGCCACAAACAGAAGTCTCTTGGTTCCAGGACCAAACCTCTGGCCTGCAGATGGGAACTTCTGTACTCTCTGGCCTTCAGCAATGTAGAAGGCGCCCGGTTCCTTGGGCCCTGGAAAAGGTGCCTGTGAAGGTCCTGGCTGTGCTTCTAGGGCCTCTGCTACTATAGAATCTGATACAGCGTGCTCAAGTTTGGTGGACCTATGGTCACCATCATCAGGCTCAAACTGAGGAATCTGGTTCAGGCCCTAAACTGGTGACTCTGCAGCCTTGGTTGCTACTAGTCTCTGGGCTCATGACGCTCCTGTACTCAATAGTTTCATTGTGCCCTGGGTAAGGAGACTATTAGGTTCAAACTTATTTTATACAATATTCTAGATTAGTAAGAATAGTAATCTTAGCTCCCTCCAATCTTATTCTTACTTCTAAAAGTAATTTGACAATAATTTTACCAATGCACTTTAAATAATCAGGCTGGAAATGTAGATGTTGGTTACTTGTGTTATAATAGCAGCAGTTAAGTTAAAGCTTAATATATAGCTCTTAAAATAAAATATTATATTGATTTAACATTAACTGTACTATATCGTTTTTAGCTACAAAAGCGACTATAAACATTTGTTTAAAATAACCTTTACAGATAAATGTCAGTAAAAGATACCTGAAGGAATAAACTTCCTGTTTTCATCTGCTCTAAGGACATGAAATACAAGAAAAGTTTCTATGTTAATTTATCTTATACCTCTGAAATCTGCTAACCTAAAATTTTTGAATTATAAATTACACTTTGCAAACAGGCGAATCTCTCCCTTTGAACCCTTAGCAGGAGAAATATTCCTATGTATGCTGCCCACTGCAATTCAATTTATTTCTATGCTAAGAAAATTATGTTGCCAGTATTTTCAGACACTCAGGTGTTTTATAACATAACATCTGGTAGATAATGTAGCCTTCCCCCCAAAATACAATACTTTCTACTACATTCCTTCATCACTGTTTGTAAAAGTCAATGTCACTATTGTTGCAGCCATTTTATTTTAAGAAATAAGGTTTACAATATGGAGTCTGTTCCTGGCCCTAAAAATCTGGGGTACAAATATGTTTATTTATTTCAGTGTCAAAGAGCAATGAAGAACGAGCCTGCTTTGCTGAGGTACAGAAAAAGTGTTCAGAGTATGCTGCATTAGTCTTTTGCTTGTCTTTTTATAGTAAAGTAATTTTATGGTATTTGTGTCACAATGAAGGACAGAGATAAGCCAACTGTTTAGATTCCTCTCCTTTATGTTATGGCTTTGATCACTAACAATGCTGCGTGAACAGCCAACAGAAGGCTGACATTTCATAAAATATGCAGTGATAAAAACTAATACTGTAGCATCTGGGAACGATATATAAAATGCAGAAATACACCTAATAACTGTGATCTTAAATTACAAGTTACGAAAAGCTAGCTTGGAAGCACACACATCAGAAAGATCAAGATTAAGGTTTTTGTGTGCTTCTGATCCTAAAAATGTTTAAAATATTAATCTCAAAATATAATCAATAATTTGCCACAATTCCTCAGGTGCCTGAGAAACCTGCTTAGAAGCGTGTCTATATTTTTACATCTCAGCTGCTGCTAACTATACAGCTCTTATAAATTCTCTTAACCTTTTTCAGAAGTTTCCCATCTCAGAACTACAAATCATTTTTCTGAAAAGCTTTCTAATTTCTTTTCCATAGCAGAATATAAAAAAATTCTTCAGAATGCATGGTTTACAGCCCAGTAAAATTAAATTCAAAGTCACATCTTAACATTTCACATGTGAAGAGCAGAATGTGGGTGTGCCACTCCATTGCAGTGCCTTAAAAAATGGGATGAAGATGATGAAGTGGGTTGGGCCAGCCTATTGCCCCATGTTTCCTGCCCACCTCACTTACCTATGTCAGTGAAATCCAGCCCCACACATGGTCCAGCTCCTCTCCTACCCACAAAGCATGGGAGAACATAGCTACTTTTAAGAAGGAGTGGGGCCTGGGTCACTGAGTGGTCTAACAGAAGTATAGGTCCTTTGGTAAGCAATAGCTAGAGTAGCAACACAGATGAGAGACACATGGAACATGGGCAGGATGTAAATAATGCTACAAAAAGCTTCTTTATTTACTCTTCTTAATTTGAACTTGCTTTTCAGAGGAGGTGAATGGATCACAAGCTCTTATTGCATGTGTTAATGTGGATCAGGATACTGAAGCAAAAATATTTCATTGTTTATCATAATTTAGCACAAATTGCTATTTAACTTAAGACAGTGAGTTGAATCCAATAGGACTACATTTCAATCAAAATGGGAGCAGGAAGCATTGTGCTGAGTCCACAGGAGCTCAGGGGGGACTCAGCTAACCCAATGGGGCCTTCCCAGCCTGTACTCCCCACTGAAGACTTGCCACTATGGAATGCTGCAGGCTGGGGCACAGGGGGCAGCAGTAAGATGAGACAATTTGTAGAATTCAGGAGGGCTGCTTGCACATACAGAAGTACCCTCCTGTGCTTGCGCTGAATCAAAGTCATTATCTTAACTCAAGGCAGAAGCAAAATTATTAAATTACTCTACCTTTCCTCACGAGGAATTCAAATCAAAATTTGAGACAAATATGTTTTTTTATATATGGAATAAAAACCACGTCTAAATACATTAATGGGAAGTGCAATCCTGTGAATGGTTATTCTGTACAAGTGTCACTGACTTCAACTCATTCTCAAGACAGTACTCCCCAAACTGTAGCCCTAGAACGCAAGTCATTTGGACTCAGATCCTCATAAGTGTGTTCACAGCTAAAAACGTTTAAAAGGAAGCTCACAGATAAGAACATAGGAAGAACAGGGCGGCAGCAGGTTCTGATGAGATCTCTCAAAATAGTGCACTCTGCGAGATCTTGCAGGATTTCTGCAGGCACTCGTGAGATGTTGCTCGAAGCTGATGCCCCTTCTCCACCAGCAGTGGGGCACCCAAGGGGGGACCACCTATCAGGCTTCCACCACCCAAGGCATCTGCCTCACCCTGCCTCATGGATGGGCCAGCCCTGAAGAAGAACCTTGCTGTATCAGGCAATGGGCCATATGGCCCAGCATCCTGTTCTCACAGCGGTCCACTAGATGCCCCTAGGAAGCCTAAAATCACAACAGCACTGTCCCCATTTGTGATTCACATCAGCAGGCATTCAGAGGCATACCGTTTCTGACAGCAGAGGCAGAACATAGCCATTGTGGATACACACTCTCAACATAATAAGCATAAATCTCTAAAACAGTCTTAATAAGTTATATAGGAAACTTTTCAAGGTTAACAGTATGGAAAAATAAAACATAATACCCGCAGCCTCCATTGCCTAACAGGAGCAAAGTATTTTTAGTGATTTTTCATCTACCAGGCATCAGTAAAAAAAAATCCTCAGTTGGTGCATGAGCAATTTTATTATGCACCTGAAAACTCCCAACAACAGTTACATATGTGGGAGGCAACTGTCCTTGTGCTGATAATTAGCAACTGAATTTAGGTAATTCACTGCTACATTCACCTGCTTGTTATTCTTACCATATTTTGATGCCACTTAATGGAGGCACACAAACCCCTTCTCATAGTTAACATCAATGCTTAAAAAAGGAGAGAACCAACCTGTTATAATGGGTGGGAAAGTATCAGAATCCTTCTGCATCACCCATTGGTCAAAAAATGGCATTACATTACATTACAGGTCTGAGAGTAAACACATATTGATATTCACAATGGTCTTACTCTTAACATTTTATGCAAATTATGATTTTATATTTGCAAACAGTAATTCATAGCTCCTCTGAATACTGTTTGGGTTTTTGATCAACATCACGTTGACTGTAAGCCTGTAACAATTTGTGGAAGCTCCACTGGGCAGAGGGGAGTAGGAAAAGAGACATATAATGAATGGAATTCCTTAAGAGGAATTCTTATGTATATTGTTACTGGTGCAAGGCACACCACTACTACAGGCCAGCATAGCTGAGTTCAGCTTAAGAGCTACAGCTACAGATGACTACTGACAATGATCATGACAAAGTTGTACTACTTTCCCTAATAGGTCTAAACTTTATTGCAGAGTTTGCATTGCATATTTATAACAGTATGCTACATTCAAAAAAATAAGTTCCAGTCTTGTTTTATCTACTGGCATTATCATTCTGAAGACACTGGCTATTCAAGACATTTAATAGTCCTCTGTACAGTGCATTGCCTTCCCACCTTATATGCAGCATTGTTTTATGCACCATTCAGCTACATGTTTATAGACTGAAGTCATTATGTGACAGCAGCACAGACAGAGTTGACTCAATTCCAAAGCAAAAAGACACTCGAGTGGTAGACTAGGTCTGAAACTTAATACCTGGGGCTGTCTGTAACACTGAGATCACTGACTTTCAAATACACTCAAGACAGGTAATACAAGTTTCTTCAAGCAAGAGCTTTGCTTGCCACTACACAACACCAATGCTTTTGTTAATACTCACAAAATGTAAGATGGGAAACTAATCAACTGTAATGCAACAATCTTACACACACTTACCTAGAAATAAACCTAATCAAACTAAGGTGGCTTACTCTTCAGTAGATATGTACATGACTGAACTATTAACCTACTTACTTGAAAGAAAATCCCCAGAACTTATTTCACAGTAAATAGACTTAGGACAGCCGAGCAAGAAGCGCAGGATTGTGCCTGGGGAACATGTTCCCGGTGCTGCAGAAATAAAGCTATCAAGTCATATCAATATCAGTATTGCTGGTCCTGCAGGCACTGAAAGACAGAGACCACACTCTGCTGGAGAGTTTTAGATCTCATGGAATATGTCATTCATCAGACACTGAAATACTTCAAGTGGACTTACAATGTCTCACACTCAGTTTTCCATTCAATCTTTTCTCTAATCTTTTCCATTCAATCTTTTCCAAACAAGATTATAAACCCCATACAGGTCTAACTTGGTGTAGATAGCTGCATTCTCAAACACTCTAAGTGTTTAGTGATGACAGCAGTTGAATTACTTGAGGTAATAGTGTTCAAGGTGTGGCAGTCATTGGAGTCAAAACCGTATGGATTTCTGCTTCAAAAAGAGTTTGGGAGATAACATGGTCAAGGCGGAGGTGTGGCTAAAGCCATGCTGTAATTTTTTGTCAATAAACTCTCACTGTGCAGTTAGACAAGGATACAGGTCCCTGAAATCAAGTGAAAGGTACAATAAGGTACCAGGGCGGCAAAGGGGGGAGAGAATCGGTTTCAAAGGACATACCACAAGTCTCAAGATTTTGGGGTGGGCACACCACTAGAGGGTTCGTTGGATGCTGTGTGCATAGCACAGGTCATCCACAGGAAACTGTCTGTGCCAGAATCCAAAATTCAGGCTTTCCAGGAGATTATGGTGATACGGGTTGTCAGCAAGGGAAACCTCAGGACAAAAGATAAGTGAGGTGAGAATACACCATGATATGTCAGCTGTTCTAAGTGCTCACCATTTACAGTGGGCTATGAATGACAAGATGAGATGACAGTGGGCTATGAATGACAAGATGAGATGCCAATTTTCACTTACGGCACTCAGTTTAGGCCATGTAGGAAGGGAGTGCTCTTTCATGAAGGTGTAACCATAAAGTTACTAGAGTCCCCGGCATCTGGAAGGTGCTGGGCTACTACTAAAGGGTGCAAGGCTTCTTAAAATGTGCTGGCCTGTCCACTAAACTGCTCCACTATAGCAGCTTCATTCCAGGCTATATCCAGAAGGTGCAAGGAGATGCCATATTTCATCACGGTTGCAGTCAGCAGATGAATTGGTTAGGGAACTTTCCTGGCCTGAGGATTATCAAAAGTTTACAAACGTTCACTAACACACTCTGCACCATTTCCCCAGAGAAGGCTAGGTAGCATGTAACATGGGGTCATTCGTCTTGTAGCCCCTTCAGCTAGCGGAGTACAAAATAAACCAATCATTGGGAAAATCCAGGACAACGTTCCATGTAAATCTGGAATTTAGCCAAGTAAACTGAGAAATCCACAAGCAGACATGAAGGTGACTGTTGCTTATCCCCAGAAACTGGTATTCAGCACTAGGCTGCCTCTAATCCTGGAAGCATTTTTGCTGAATATACACATAAAATTCCAAGCTTTGAAAAGTATTCAAAATTCAAAGTTGAACTTGAGTTAATATTACGCTACATATGGCCTGGAAGCACAGTCCAGAGTTGGTGGATTTCCCCATTCAGTTTAATGCTTGGAAACAGTGCACATACAGAATTTCTGTGTGTGAGCAAAGAAGTCTCAACACTGGCGATAGCACTTAATATTGGACCTCACCCTCAAAGGCACACTTCTCTATTGTTTCCAAAGACAGACCGATGCCAACAGACCAGCCTGACATTATAACCCATTTCCGTATTTTATCTTACTAGCTTTGGAATCTGCTTGGTACTGTTATCACCTGAGTATCAACCACTAAAGGTTGCCACATCTACCTAAGCACTATTTAGATTTCTAATATGTTTCATTCCCAAATTTCAATATGGACAGTTGAAAATGGTGGGGGTTTTTTCAGTATTTGTATATTTATTATATTTTGTCACACACTCTTTTAAAAGTGTGTGTGTGTGTGTGTGTGTGTGTGTATCATATAAATAAAAGCATGCTAACACAAAGAAGATATATATTCAACTTAAGAAAACACAACTTAAGTAAAGATATGCTTTTGTTCACATACTAAATAACATATATGTTAAATACAGAAGGTAATATACATTATTTCCTTAATATACCGTACCGGCCCAATCAGAAAATATTTTGAGAAAGTTGTCTTAAGAATACCTAGAGACTACTCAGAGTTTCATATGCTATCAAAGGCTTCCTTGACTAACTATAGTATTGAAGAGAATGCACGTAAAAAAGTTTTCTTTCAAGTTAATTCCATCCAAGCCCAGGTTAGGATATGTCAGCACCATGCATATTCTTGGCACAAATAGAGACCTTCCTTGCATTATCCATTAAGCACTAACACTTAGATCTGTTAAAAATTTCCTGTGAGTATTCATTTGGAGATTATTTCACAAATTTCAATGCAAGATTAATCTATTTCCAACTAGTTAACAATGAAGCAGCTAAATATTTCATTTATTCATATTATCTCAAAGTAATTTTCCACATTTATGCCAGTCAGTTAGGATCACTGAGCATCATGTAAACAAGTAAAGAGAATTACTTTCATTTCAAGCTTCAAGCAAATGCATACAATGAAAAATGTTACAAGAGTACCCAATTCAAGACAGTGCTAGATAGCAATAAAATCACATGCATATGTTAAGGAGTAAAACCTTTAAAAAGTCAAATTTCCCAACTTGCCTTTTGACAGTTCCCAAACCCATGCATGAATCCAGAACAACTTTCTGCCCCAAGTCTGGTCAGTAAAGAAATTGAGGTTAACCTTTAATTTTTAATGTCACCTGCAGCCAGTGATTGCTTTTTCTAATGCAAGTGACAGATAAACAGAAAAACACTCCCAAGATGATACACAAAGCACCACACACCATAAGTGCATTTTTATTTTTATACCAACTCAATTTCTCAAATGGATAACCAATGTTCCTACTAATTTACATTAGGAATTGAGTGAGGCATGAAAATTGTTCTGATGCACAGGCACACTAATTCACTGTATAGGGTGTAGAATTCCTATTGCAATACAAAATAAATTTAAAACCAAAGAACTTCATCTTCCATTTACCAGTGGAATTATGAGTGCCTTCAGAAGTAGTAGACAACAATAATGATGAGAGGAGAAAACGGGACTTTTAAGTACCACTGCGTAAAACATTACTTAAAAGTCACCAAAAATTGTTTTTTGTGGAAAAAAATTCTGAAGGGCTCAAATCAACTTAGCTGGTGTCTAAAATAATCCATAGTAGATGCATCAGCTATGTGGCGGACCAAAGTTGTGGACTTAACATGGCTAAACACAAAACTGCAAAGAGTTGTCCAAGGATAGACATGGTAGCATTCCCAAGAAATACTTTTGCTGATAGAATTAGAATAAAGTGAACGATCTCTCAAGGATGGAGGGCAGCTTTGGGACATCCCATTCCTAAAGTGCCCTCCTATATTGGATGGTACTGTATTGCTATACAGTACCATACAACTTTTTATTCTGTGCAGTGATAGAAAGGAATATTGGTGCTGCTGTGGTCCATTTTTGTGCATTAAGCAACCAATGGATTCCCAAGGGTACAGATTTTTTGTCCAGAAATTTGAGTGATCCAGAGCTCAGCTAGGTCTCCTGTTCTATATGTACTTTATGGTGAGTACCTGTTTGGTGTTGCCTGTCTCAGTGACTTATATTCTTTTCTCTTTTTTGCAAGCCTCTGGTGTGAAGAGCTGTGAGGTCAAAACATCTCTGACTCATATACGAGTGTAACTGAGATAGATAGATAGATAGATAGATGATAGATAATTGAGATAGATGATAGATAGATTTTTCTTTCTCCCTCAGATATAATATTGGTGTGGGGTTGTTGGGGTTTTGGGGGGGGGTGTGCACAGAAAGGCTATATGCCAGAGTTCCTTCTAATTCTTGGATCCAACAAGCATTCAATTGCTGGAATAGGCAGGCAAGTTTCTTAGCAATGGCCTGAGTATGGGTCATTATGGTAACAAAGGAAGTGGATCGGTGCCAGATAGAAAATGGGTGGGCCCCACTCCCTTAACTGTCTGTTAATTAGAAAGACAAAACTCAGAGTTGAGGTGTGTTAGCTAGAAGCTGAAAGCAGGCTGAACATCTGAGAGACAGGGGCATGCCTGCTAGAATCTAAGGCCTGCTGGAATTTAAGGCTGTGGCCACTAGGGAAAGCAAGACCTTCTTGGGGTGTTAACGCTGTGAGCCTGTCCACTGTAGGCTCAAGTTGTATATATGTGTAAATAAACTAAATATCATAAAGACACCACAGTCTCCACTGTGCCTTACTTCCAAAAGGAAACATGAACCCTATGTAAGTGTCTGAAACCCCTGGAATCTCGCACCGCTCAGAGATTGGGGTGGTGTGGAACAATATAACAGGACAGAGTGTGAGAAAAACGATTGTATCTAATGAGATTAATCTGACATGGGAGAAAGCACAGCAAGCTTTGTAAAACAAAAATCAGAAACAGGACAAATTAACATATGTGGCAGTTCTAAAGCAATTCAAGATTAGTGGGCTCAATTTTTTCATGAACTTGGTTCTGTGTTCAATAAACCTGTGAAGCCTGATGTTAAGATGGCTGTGCTTTGAAGATGGAACACTTTGCATTCAACACTGGAGCTTGATGAAGCTTTTTTCCATAACCAAACCACTTGGAAGAGAATTCCATAAGGAGTAGCCACTACTGAAAAGGGCCTCTTTCACATACTCCCCTAAGGAATTGACTGGGGCAGAACCAGCTATGTACCCATCCATATTTATGTTCTGCTGATTTCTGTACTAGTGTTCAATGTGAGAATTCTGATCTCACTTATCCTGTTGAGAAATCCAATTGCTTTATGACTTCACACTTCCGTCCAGCTATCATAAGAAGGAAGGAAGGAAGAGCTATATTTTTCCTACTGAAGTTATATGTAAACACAGTACCTGCCGGAACTTCAGCTTTTGAACAGTCTATTATTTATATGACAGAATGAAGATCTAAAAACATGAAATACACCCTTAAATTATTCACTTACTCTTTTTTGAAAGAAAAGATGTCAATCTAACACTAAGAGACTTCAAGAAGATTTCTAAAGGTTTCAAGAAAATTGCCTTATTTATCAAAACTTTATTCCCTACATCAGTTCATTAAATACTGTTGCTGAGCGTTAAGGTCAAACAGTGTCAACCAATTATTGTTGTGGAAAAATACTACTCAAAACAAACAATGTAGACACAAAATTATTTTAATAGGCTGGCTGAGTACTATTTATCCAAAGTATATTTCAACCATAAAAGAATATTTTAAGAATTTTAGAAACAATCACTTATAAGGCTATTTTATCAAAGCAGCATTAAATATGACTTTTATTTGTCTGTTTAAATGCCAAGGTAACTCTCAACTATACCCATGCCTGAATACTCAGCTGTAACCTTTTGTTTATTTTTTTTCTGAAAATAGGTAACAAATATTAAATGATTCAAAATATACTAATTTTAAAAGTGTTTTAATACATTTTCATCTTTCAAATAAGCACTATATTAATGATAGCTTGTATTATAATTAAATATATACATTTAAAGAGATACATAAAACAGATGCGTGTTTGACAAACCTGCATTTTTTTCTAATATAAACAATATTAGAGTTTTCTGTTCTCCCACTGCCTTACAGAATGCTGAATACATAAAATATATGAACGCAACAAGGGTTTCAACAGTAACAATAGTGAAGCAGTGATTAAACTTCACATCACTAATTGGTCTAGTGAAAGCATAACTGGTCATATTCTAGAATTATTCCATCATTCTCAGAAACAGAATAACTATTAGATCTGTTTGGATTTGGATTCAAAATCAGGTGACATATGAATAACATCATATGCCTTAGAATATACAATCTTACATGTATGTAAACTTAATGAAATAATAACTTATGAAATACTGACAAAGTATGGGATCATTTATGACATGTTGTATTTCCCCTCTTAATTCTCCAGTAACATCTTCTTACTTCTTCCCTAGTATCCATGCACAATGGAAATTGGTTCTCAATAATAAAAGGACGCCTGATTTTTGTGCATTTTGTTTAGCACAATGTCAGAATTGGGCCTTTAGTGTGGTGGCAGCTGCCCTTTGGGTCTCCCTGCTATGGCATATGAGACAGGCATTTTATTGTCTTTTTAGCACATGTTAAAAATTATCTCTTTCAACAAGTATTCTAGTATCCTTCTCTTAACTGGTATCTGTTTTGGAGTTGAACTGGTTTTATGTATGTGCTTTAAGCTGATATTATATTTATAACTGTTTTTCAAATTTCTTTATATATGTATCGCTTTTACATATGCTATTATACTGTAAATCACTTTAGGGTGCCTCATAGGAAGCAATTTATAAAAGAAATAAATAAGTGAATAGTTATTTGACTGAAAAAGGATCACTGGTATCTATCCAAGAATGGCTAAAATACCTTTTTTCCTGTAAAAGAAAAATTCACTGCTTTACATAGATCACTAAACCCCAATAGATAGATTTATTTATCCTATAGCAAGAGATATATAGGTGGGTACAAATAAAAGGAACAGGCTAGAGGCGTGTAGAGTAAACTTTTTATAATTATAGCTGGGAACACAATTTGTTAAAGGAAGTGTACTGTACAATTAAATCTGAAATTTTAGCAAGATGCCCTGAGGCTGTCTCGCAGCTGTCAGGAACTGGTAACACTCATGTTCTTCTTATGAGGCAGCTACAATAGCACTTCAAGACACCTTTCCTGTAGTCAACTTGACTTTGACTGAGAGGAAATAGGTGGGGGGGGGGTGGAATAGGTGAGACTTGTCTCTCTCCTTCCATTCACATAAGGCCTCCATAGGATTCAATCCAGGCTTTCTCAGCATCTCTCCCATACAATCCTTCTTATCAGTTCTGAAATAATCTATAGAGGAACTTCCCTAGGTTACTCTAGCTGGAGAGATTACTCAAGCAGTAATCAGAGAGCAGGTCTCCTTATTAAGAACACCCTAGCTTTGCAATGTCCTCCTAGAAACCTATGAGGCATAGGCATCAGTGAGATGATTTTATTTGTCCATGTCTTACTATTTCTGTTATAGTGTATTATTGCTGCTTTTGTTGGGTTGGATCCGGACTTAGTAATGACTGTAAGCATGTCAAACTTAATTCTCATTGATTTCAATGGGTATACTCCAAGCATGACTAAGTTTGGGTCCAAACCAGTTTTTACTTTTGTAATGGGATTGCTGCTTCTACTGGTCTTCTGTCGCTGATGGAAAAGAAGCAGCAACATACTTCCCCCTGCTCTAAAACAGGATTTGATCAGGTTTCCTTTAATGAAATAAGATACTTGTGGACTTTTGTGCTCTGTGCCTAGCACATATATTTACAGTGATAAAATAACATTATTCTCAAAAGTTCATTTGGACAGTTACTTCTTTTGCTACAAATCACTCCACCAACATATACACTGAAAACAAGCAGTTAATTCCAGAGGGAAGCAACAAAATGTACTATGCACGCAGTGTAGTAATAGACAGAGAGAATTCTACTAGCATATGACATCCACTATGCCATTATCATAATAAATGGGGAAAGTAGGTCCGATTCTGTCAACAGTAAGGTATGAAAGAAAGCAGCTTCATCAGAATGACAAATATGTCATTCCTAAACAAAAACAGGTCATGCTGACATTCAAAATCTACAAGTTAACATTTTCCCTTCCATTTAGTTGTTCCTTTCCCTTAAAAAAAAATGAAAGAAAAGATAAACACATATATTTTAACTAAAAAGATTCTTAGGCAACACTCCAATGCTCACTTACCTGAGAGTAACTTAATGAAACTTATTTCTGATCAGACATGCATAGGATTGTACTGTTAATTTAGCCCTTGATTATTCTTTAAGACTGACAATTTTCAATGGTCCATGTGGAAATAAACTTTGCTTTCTTCAATTCTATCAAAATTCTTACAATGCAAATACTAAGAAATTTTAAATGCTTATAGAAACCTATAGCATACCAGGCATGCAGTTTAAAATTGCTTTAACTGACATGTATACAAAATCTCATGGGAATGTCATTATACTGTACATCTGATAGCATGCATGAACTGCAAATTAATTTTATCATATTAAAGATACCATAAAGGTACACTGCCCACTGAATGTTTAAGCTTTTATAAAACATTTCCAATGTAAAGCATTTTCTTCATGCTTTTTGTATTCATCGGTTAGCTTCTACTCTGATGTAGAGTGGACCAACAGACTGAAGATAAAAGCATACAAACTATTTGTCACAGAAGAGAGCTATTATTGGTGCTCAGGAGGAGGGCCCAACAGGAAGACATACTTGGGAATTGGGATACCACAAGTGAAAGGTGTGGTTCTTTTTCAATGAGAACATACAATTTCTGACCCACGCAGGGCACAGTTTATTTTTTTGCTCCTATCAGCTATTTAATGATGCTTTTTATAGCTTCTTTCTTAACTAAATTGTTTGTAATGTTTTTATTCTATTTTTATAAACACAGGTTAAGATAAATACAATATGTTTCTTTCTTTCCCTTTCTATAGTCCCAGGTCTTTAGCATAAAACACATAAAGGCATTCAAACAGATGAACTGACTCTTTTTCCTAAGGAAAGAGTTGCTAAGCTAAGTTTTTGGGAGAGGCAAGTCCAAAGCCCCACTCATTTGCTTTTCCCCCACCCAGAGCTCTGGCCAATAGTTTTGGTCATATTGTCCCCCTCCCACTCAAATTGGACGGTTTCCTTTTGAGGCTAAATTCAAATCACTTTCTCACTGCCCAGATGAATCCCATAGCTCCCCACATAGTGCCTGAGCTTCCTGCCCCTCTCTGCTTCTGTGTCAGCACACAGCCCTTTGCTGCCCACCAATGTCAGCAATCTAGCCGATCTAGAAACCACACACGGGGCAATACAGTGCCAGCTCCCACACCTCGCTGAAGTTCACTGGAAGGTGCAAAACAATTTTTGAGCTTCATATTTCTAGCATCATACATGTAAAAATCACCCCTACAGACTAGAAGAGGTTGAAAGGGCATCCGCCCACCAAAAATGTGTATATATGGCCTCTTTGGAGCTCAACTTTTCATGTATAACATAACTGAGTCCTCAAATTCAAAAGGGAGGGTCATCAAGAAACAAGAAAATCAAGAAAAAATTACAATCCCACTTTAAAGCATACAAAAGTTAAAATTATGTTATTTATTTGTGACAGGATTCTGTAACTGAACTGTAACGAAACTCTCTTCCCACATAAGTTTGTGCATGTTCACTACTGGCTCTCCTTCAAAAATTACTGTCAGAGTGCTTGTAGCCCCCATTGTCTTATGATATTAAGTATTTTTGCCTTTTGATCAATTTAATTGCTTGGTGGTTTTCACAGACTACTATATTTCTAATGGATTTGTTATGAAACACTCTGGTTTTATTTGAATCAAATGTTCATACAAGTGTTTTAGAGAACCCTTACTACACAGTACTCCAAATGCCTTTGAGTAAGTTTACTTGCCAATCTCCTCCTCCTGAACTACTTTCCTAGCGTAGGAAGGGAAGATAAAAGTTGGAGGAGAAAGGGGGAAAAAATGGGCTATGTTCTGAAAATCTGGGGGGGAATTCTTTTTCTGGAGGAAAGCTGTTCAGGTGCCCCTCATCCTCAGAACATCTTCCATATGAATATGTATGACATGTTAAGTGTGACAATGTACAGATCGTACATGGATAGGCAATCTATAGTCCAGCCTCCAAATGTAATGAGACTACAGGGGCCATCATACCCAACACTACAATGCTGACTGGAGTTGGAGCCCAACAACAACTGAAGTGCCACAAGTTTCCTTCTCTGGAAGAGAAGAGGAGCAAAGTAAGGTACTCCCATAATGTGTCAGAGAAGAAAGCAAACAGGTCATGAGCAAACGATGTATAAAGAAAACAAAACAAGTCGCTTAGGAAAGAAATTGTGGAAGATGCAGGTATCAGGGGAACCTGGGTTATGATCAGCACCGGGAGGAGAAATGAGGGAAATGAAATAAGAGAAGATGATTATGGAAAGTAGAGGCAAAGAGAAGGTGAGATCAGGACACTCACTTAGCCACTCAGTCCATTTTCAGGACAAGGTTAAGATGAACACTCACTATTTGGCCAGCTCTCACTAGAAAACACTTGAAAGTACTTCTTCCAACTTAATGAATTCCATTCAAACAAAAAAAAAAAGCAGAGCAAAGCACATGACACAAATGTAAATAAGCAGCCCTAGTTACAGTTCAGCTGCTGCCTTGTTTCTATCTTTCTCCATTTAAAGAATACTTTAACAGTAAGGTACTTTATGTATTTTTAACTGATATCAGATAAATAAAACTTTTATCTGAGGTTTTACTTAATGTACTGTAAAGAAGCTGTTGACAATACGTTTATCAGTAAAGGAATTTCAACCTTGCCCTGAGGGTGGCTTAATTTGGTGAAAATTTAGAATAATGCCATACACATTTCCCCAACAGATGCTAGGAGACTCTTAAAAGATACCCAGCTCAATCAGAAGTTATATTAAAGTTCCATCTGGAAATGTGTTTTTCTGTAGCTTCCACTACAATTACCCACGTCACTAATGTCAGGTGTTAAGCGTCATACAACATACTAGCCTTAGAGATTGAGCTAGCATAGCGCCTATGGGCTAGTCATATACTCACACATTAAGTGTTGTTTTTAAAACGGGGGTGGGGAACCTTTTTTCCAGCCACATTGCCTAATGGGCAACCTTCCATGCTCACAAGCCAGAGGTGGTCAGGACCAGAGAGAGAGAGAGCAATGGCTATAGCTCTTAACTTTACTCAGTAGATTAAATTTTAGTTGTATGCAAGTTATGAGATTTCTACAAACCACTCCTATCTATCCAGACATGGTAGTGACATTATCACAGCTCAGTGACACAATCCAGCTACACAAAAGCGCCTGAGGTGGGCAGAGTCCACTCTCCCCACCATTTTAAAGCATCAGTAGCTGCTGCTGCTACAAGTAGTGACATCTTTATTAAGTACCATTTGGGTCCAAGATACCTTAAGAACCAATTGAGCCCTTATATTCCAGCTCAGTAACTAAGATCATCCAGAGGAGCACTGCCACATATCCCTTGTTTTGCAGAGGCCCAACTGTTGGGCACCAAGGGGAACAATCTTCCAGTCGAGATTCAGCAGGCGTCCTTGCTTTTGACTTTCAGACATCTATTGAAGCCCTTTCTATGCTGATAGGCCTTTGCAGCTGTTTAATTAGCCAGTCACTTTAATGATTATTTGTACTGTTTTTAATGGTGTTCTCTTTTATTGTTGTATACCGCCCTGATATTTTATGATATGGCAGTATAGAAATGCTTCTATTAAAAAATAAATAGTCTAGAGTGATGACTGCATATAAACAAAGTGAATCACATCTATAATCAAAATAACAAGCATTTTTCTTTCTTCTTGTGAGGCACCACAGGCCTCCAAACCTGCTCCACAGCATGTGCCTGTTTTGCTTCCCTATATGTCACTTGGGAGGGCAGACCTGAAGGAGGAACTGCATGTATTACAGCCAAGACAGAAGCTGTGGCTGGGGAGTAAAGCGGTGGTTCTTGTGATTCAGAACCAGGTAACTCCATGCACAAGGATAACACTTAGATTCAACTCCCAGGACTGTTTTTGTTTTCTGTGTTTCACACACTGGTCCTACAAAACTGGTGACACAAATTATGACATGTTGATTTTCACAGTATCTGGAGAAGCTGCCATGCTCAAGATATCATACAAAAAGTATGGGAGCTTCATATGCAATATATCAGATGCCACCCAAACACCCCCCCCCCGAGCTAGTCAAGTGGGGGCAAGTATCATCTCTCTCATTTCATCTATTTCCAATTAAAGGTTGGCTGAATGAAAGTTAGTGATATGAAGGAAGTTCAGAAGAACAGCATCACCAGCACAGTACGCATTTGGGGTAGAAGACAGGTCTGCAACTATCCACTGACTTGTAGGAAACTATGCTTTGCATGAGGCAAAAAATTTAATCCACAGTGGTTTAGTTCAAGTAACCTAGATTGCGGTTATCAAGAAAATACATGGTCTTAAATAGATGTTCCTAAATTAGCCCACTCCTGAGTGGAACTACAGAAAACTATTGATTAACATCTAGCAGCTTCCTGAATTGTATGGTGCCTCGTCCATATACCACACATGCTCTAAAAAGACATATTCAAAAATAAAGGCAGAGAGGACGAACAGCAATTCTTCCTTTAACCTGTAGAAAGTTTAGATAAACTTGCCTTTGATAATCGACTGAACAAGCTGCACTGCCAGCATCAAGGGATGGTGTAGGGATATCTAGCAGGTGCTGCAGTTTATCACAAAACCGTCTAAAATAATTGGAAGTGACAACCAGCACTACCACAAATGATTTATTAGTCTTTCACTCAGCTTTTCAGCTTCCTCGGGGCCAGAATAAATAATTTACCAACTCTGTATCTTCCAATCATTAATTCTTCCCTGTGCTTCCAAACTACATTTAACTCTGCTGGGTTCAGTGGAATTAAAAAACACAATATGAAGACACTCCCCCCCCCCCCAACCATTCCCAAGTATAGTATAATCCAGCTGCATCTAAATGTAAAAACGTCATTTGAAACAAATTCATTGTTAGGAAAGCAGTCAGAATATCTGGGTACTAAATAACAAAGACTGTCAGAGAATCTGTAGAATAAAAAAAAAAGTTGAGGAACTGAAATGGAAGGGCAGTAGGGATAGGGAAACTATTTGTAAATTACTAAGCTGTTGTTATATCTCAGGTGCAAGCTGATTAGCAACCTCACCTCCAATCCATGAGCAGAAAGCCAGTACTAAGACTAGAAAACCTCATTTTATATGCATGCAAACAGATACCCTCCGTCAAATGGCATCAGCTTTTAATGTAAATATTCATTTAAATAACTTATGGGCTTCAGTCAAAAAAGGTTCCAACCACAATCAATAGTCTCTGTCCTCTGACTCACAATCAAAAAAGACATGACAAAGATTGGGATGGAGAAGGAAATAAACAAACTCAGGTACAATTTCTTCTAATGATCAGCTCGGCTGAAAAAGTTCCAGAAGAGAAGGAACCAAAAGTTGCTGGTCTCTTGCTGTGTCAGTGGAGAGTCCTCCATCCCCTCTCTTTCCTCCTCCACTGCAGTGTAACGTAATGGCTGCATCCAGCTGCCAACTGATGCAGGAAGGAGCCTGGTTTCACAGCAGAACCAGCAGCCCTGGTTCTGCACAGTTCTTCTTCCTTCTTGTAATACAGCCTGATATAGCAGGTGCCGTCAAGTTAACAAAGCAGTGAAATGGACTAAAAGTGCACAACATGGAGCAGTCATTTTTCCTCCGACTAACTCCAACACATTTATGATTAATTGCACCACAGTTTCTAAAAATGACCTCTGTATTTGAAGCAAAAGGAACAAACAGAATATTCTACCAGGCAGACCCCCAGCTTAGAAGACAAGACTGTACTATGCACATTGCATGATTCAATTTAGAACATGAGGTACCATATTCCCATTATGTAGCGAAAAACACACAGAAGACTAAATCACACCCTAAATCCATTTTTGATGTAAGCTGGTTGTGTGTCTCATTAAATCAGCATCTATGATTAAAACAGAAATCATTTTTGGTACATAATGTATTGCATTGTTAAAGCGGCATCTGTTTATAGCATAGGATAACATATTTTTCAGATACAGAGGAAAAAGCAGGCAAGGATAATAAAGACACAATCCAGACTTTGATTATATAAAACTATTTTTTGCTGCTAAATGTACTAAAGGGGTTAATAACATTAATGTGCTAATATTTTGCATTCTTATGAGAAGCTTCAAGCTGTTGGAAATATTCTGAAGAATTTCATGGTACTAACAGCTTTCTTTTAAGTCCTATGGGACTGAGACAACTCAAACTTTAAGTGCTTAGAAGAAAAGCTCTGTAAAGCTATGAAGGCTAATCAATAGGGCTTTCACCAAATGATAATATAGTCTGAAATGAAATAAATTATCCATAACAAAAATGCCTCCCCCTTTTCTTCTCATTAATATCAATACAGCAAGAAAAAATAATACTACATACATTCCCCCAAACCCCTACAATGTAGAAATCACTAGGCTTCTTCTTTGGCGATCACTTGTAGCCGAGTAAGATTGTCTTCCATGAAAACGATCTTAATAACAAGTCCAAAAGTGACTGTGGATGCCCATTCTGGAACCCGCATCCTTCCACAGTGGGGACATCATTCTACGACTGAAGATATTTTGGAAGTGGCAATTCTATGTCGCTTTGGGATGCTTTGTGACTCAAGGTGAAATAGGAATGGGAAATAAACTTCTATAGAATATGGGGTCTCATGTATTCAGCTGGTATCCCTGTTAACCAAGTCCACAGGAAGGCTTTAATGAATAACCAAAAGCCCAATCCTCACCAGGTCTACTCACAAGTAATTCCTATTGAATTCAATAGGACTTACTACCTGGTAAGTGAAGTTAAGATCGCAGCCTAAATATTTTAAAAGCCAGTTTGCAACATTCCAATACATCCCAGAAGAAACATAACCCAAGACAGGCAATACAAATTAGTGATACCGTATTGGTTTGAATATAAGCCGCACCCAAATATAAGCTGCACCTTTAAAATTCAAAGGGGGGAAAAGAAAAAAAGACGATACCCAAATATAAGCCACTCCCTTAAAATTCCGTAGGCACTCACACCCGTTCTATTTTACCGTATGTCTGTTTCAGCAGTGATATCGTAATAGCCAATTTTTGTAAGGTTACAACTTTAAGCTACGCTTTAACTTTTCACGGTCAGAATTTGGAAAAAATATTGAGGCTTATATTCAGGCCATAGATGTATTTATCTCTCACGGAATAGCAGTGCTCCATTTTCTGCTCTGTCTTCGGGTTTTGAGAATTTCTATAACTAATTTCAGAATTTTTATGTATTTATTTTATATCTTGCCTCTTCTAAAAGGAGCTCAGAGCACTGTCCACAGCTCCATGCCACATTTCATTCTCACATCAAATCTCTGAGTTAAGAGCACTCCTTTTAGGAAGAAAGCTATTCTGCAAAATTGCTTTGCTGCTTCCACTTTTTAACTTGGGTCATCATCCACACCATTTAAAGCATTCTTATACCACTTTTACAGACAGTGAACCTAACCATTACAATTGTGATGTTGATTTAAAGGCAGTACAGTGGTACCTTGGGTTAAAAACTTCATTCATTCTGGAGGTCCGTTCTTAACCTGAAACTGTTCTTAACCTGAGGTACCACTTTAGCTAATGGGGCCTCCCGCTGCCGCCACCACACAATTTCTGTTCTCATCCTGAAGCAAAGTTCTTAACCCGAGGTACTATTTCTGGGTTAGCAGAGTCTGTAACCTGAAGCGTCTGTAACCCGAGGTACCACTGTATGTGAACTGAAGAAGCACCTCTAGTGATTATTTCAAGACATTACACAACTGCAATATAAGCCAAGATTGATCAGGATTGCTGATGACATGCCATTTTTTTGCTGTCCTGTAGGAAACTACTTGCTTTTACTTGCTGCCGTTTGCAACAAAATCTGTGGTCAATGCCCTCCCCGCGCCCACCTCCCCTGCAAAAAAACCAAACAAACATGCAAGAAAGTTCAGTAAGATATTTTGGAATCCTCATGTCAGCAAGTATCCTCTAAAGATGGTCATGTCAGATGGTATCAGATTTTTTTTGCATAGCCAATGAAGCACATTATCAATGAATGACTCAACTCCCTAAATTTTTCAATGATGTGACAGATGCTCATGATTTGATCATATGTGCTTGTCCTTCTCTGAAATGGTCAGGATGTGGTGGGATTTCTGCTATCATTTGCTTCACACAATATTAGAGTCATCATAAAATTGGTAGTGACATATGAAGTACGAGAGACCTTAGCTCTTATTGTCGGGCACCACAACTAATACTGCAAATATAATAGATTTAGTAGATAAGCAAATTCCTAAAAGGTCTCTTAGAAACGTAACAAATACATAAATCTAAAACAAATTGTACAAAGTGCAACAAATTCTTCATGATTAAATGTGAACGGCACCCCGAAATGGATTAATTCCGCAACTAGAGCTATCACTGTATTGCTACTGCTTTCAAAAGAGTTTATCACGCTATCATATCATCAACCAACCTAGACTGCCAGGACTATGTCCTTAAGAAGACAAATCTTATGCTCATTGTTTCTTCTTAATTTGACATGCTTCCTCAACATTCTCCTCCTGAGACTTTCAATCAGGAACAAATGTTTACTGTTATTTACTTCTTCCGCTTTTTAAACGAGGGACAGATCTTAAGTTTGGTACAAGCCATTAACAGGAGGATTTCCACTATCACCCCTTTTCAAACACCTCATCCATTCTCTTTGTCATTCCACTGAATATGTGCAATGTTTGCCACCAACCTCAAAAACATTCCATAGGATTTAACTCAGGAGTAGTAGGTACTGCATTAGTGTCACCCGTTTTAATTCTAACATGCAAAAGGCACCTTTCAATTCTTAATGCAAAATTGTTGCAATGACTGTCAGCTCAAAGGCTTGTTGATTGACAAACAATGCTGTCTGGTGACTTTTCTTGTAAATGAGCAGAACCATCTATTTTAACTTTCATTCTACAAATCCTATGCCCCACGTATTCAGCAATACTGTATTCATATTGTTTCTCTGGCATATCCTCCAGCATTATGTATTTTAATATACACGTGAAATTTTAGTTTGAAAGGAAACTGGGGACAACTACCCTGCCAAAGACAACTGGCTCATTAGGAAAATAAAGACAAATTTCAGTATAGCAAGAAGAAACGCTGTCTGGTGCCAAGCATACTTTCTTATCCACAAAGCAGATGAGGAAGATTCAGGAGGCCGCCAAATTCCACATTAGCCAACCTTCGGCTGCAGATATGCAGTTCTAACTATTAACAGAATCACAAGGAACTAGACCAAGGAACTCATTAGACCTTAGCATCCTCTGATGCTTCAAACTGTGCAGACCCACGCCTTCTGCAATGACATTATTACACTACTTTGGCACTGTTGGTCTATAACATGGACAGTGCCTTACAATGTCATTTTTTCCTACCCTGCTTTTCTTGCTTTTTGAAACTGTAGTTTACATTATTCTTCATTTGAGGTTTCCCTCTACCCTTTGCTGCATTATTTCCTGGTTCCTGTTCAATCTTCATCACTGCTACTTCAAGGTTTCTGCTAATAAAAATCCATCTTCCTCCTTCTCTTGCTATCCCTGTGTGCTCCCCAAGATCCTAATAGGTCTACTACTTGCTGAATCTTTCCCATTCTTCATTACAATTATGTTGCTTCTCATTTCTGCTTGCTTCACTGGCCCTCTCTTTCCTCTTGGATTCTACTTAAGCTTCTGTTGCATTGGATCCAAAAGTTCCCTTTGCTCCATTGGAGGAAGACTCCTTTCCTTAGAAAAAGAGAACCTCTGGATCTGAACCATTAAGCTTAACAGAATTAAAAATACAGTAGACACGCATAGACAAGAGAGCCTGCAAATTATGTGCATTGTTCATAAGAATTAAGGTTTGTTAAGAGGAAATCCTCATGAAAATGAGAGATGTAAAAGGTTATTTATTTATTATTTATATAAAACATTTATATCCTGCCTTTCAGCCAAAAAGTTTGACCAAGTGACTTATGCAAGGCCACTATCCAATAAGTCAGTCCTTGCATTTCCAAGCTTATCTTATTTACAAGCCTCACCAGTGTTCAATGGACGGTTGTGTCAGAAAGAAGTACAACTTCATGAGCATCTCCCTTTAGCTGGGGACTACGTGTACAAAGTCCTGTCAATTAGAACACTGTTGCTGTATTCTTTGTGCTTACATATTATGTTGTTGGTATCCGCCTGTCTCAATAGACAATGGAGTGTGCCTCCGGGGGTGAAGTCAAACCGCTGACTTAGCAGCATCAGTGTGAACTTCCTGGGATGCTAGCCTGGGCAGTGTGTATGGAGGTCCCTGGCTGACTAAATGACAAGACACCCCTCTTGACCTTGCTGATGCTTCCACAGGAAAGCAAAGCAGTACATTTGGCACCAGCTTGGATGCAGGAGATGCCAGGAGGAGGCATACAAGGCAGCATCCAACAGTCTTAGGGATTCCACTCTGGATTTGTGTAGGGTTTACTCCGAAGCCTTTTTTTCTCCCAAAGATTTCCCCTAAAGCGGCGGAGGTTCAGGATAAGAGTTTTCCTTCTCCATGGACTACCTTCCCAGGTTAATGGGCTCCATCTGCCCCTTTTATATATAGGTTGCCTGCAATTGATAGTATTTGTAGGTTTCATAAGAAAATAACAATTGGTAGTATTTGTAGCTTTCATACAACAAACAACAACTTTTTGTTAATAAGTTGGATGTTTTATGCAGGCGGTCTAATGTTTTACTGTGCATTTTATTAAACTATCCTGTCTGGGTCAGGGTTTCAATGAAATGGTGTATGGCTAAATGCAATAAAAGTGACTTGACAAGACATTGTTATATTCAAGAGCTCCAGGTTACAGAAAGCTATGCACACAACTAATTGTCACACACAATTAATTGTCACTTTTTTGTTTTCCTGTTTTCATTCTGGCACATAAATAGCTAAAAAGTATCTAACAACCAAAGCCTTATGCCAGCAGAGGTTATACTGGACATATGCCCTGGAAGAGGAAACCATATCTCAAAGTGCCCATTTGCTGACACGTCCAGCTTCAAAGAGCCCTGGCCTGGGTAATACTAGAAAATGGAAACAGCCACTATTACCTCCAAAATCAGTAATAACCATCAGCTTACACTGCCACTACAAGTTTTTAAGAAAGAAAAGTATATGGAATATTGCCATGCTTACAATACTACTTGCCCTACTCTTGCAGTAAGGAAGTACACATAATTAAACAATTAGCATATCTAGAAACTTTTTTGAAGATAGGTCATGCCTAATATTATGCCACATTAACCATTCATTAATGCTTTTCACTTTTCATGGTAATGATCGATAACCGAAATAATACAGTGGAAGTGTGAATGTATTAATTCAAGCTCATTAGCAAATAGTTTGCATGAGTATAAAGAAGGTCAATACACCAAAGGCTAAATTGAGTCTGCCCTAATTTGAAACAAAAGTATCTAATTTTCACCTCCTTCCCCAAATTCAAGCACCAAGCTATTTCAAAGAGCATCACTTATGATATAGCTGTTCAAAATTAACGATAAAAACACTGGATAGAGGATGAAATTTCAGATTCTGAAGCTGGATGACACACATGCTATACAGGGAAAATGATGGCAACAAGACAATAAAATCCAGAGCATGGGGAGAATGTTCAGGGTGGTAGGTGGCAGGCAATCAAATCCATCAAGCTGTTTTAAAAGGATCCCTCAGGATCCAGATACTAAGCCTTATTTGGGCTTATTTGCATCTTACCCCAACTAATGTGTGGATCATTTACACATAGTAACTGAGGACTGTGCAGTAGTTTACAATGGAACTACCAGATGAAAGTCTACCACAGCCTCCGGAGTTGTTGTGACATGAAATGAATCTGGGTGCAGCTGTGCTTTATGCTGAGCCACAAACCTGCAGGTTACAGAATCTATCTGAAGTACGCTCAGGCCCTGTGCTTACTCCAACCACTAAGGTGGAATAAGATGCAGTTGACCCAAGAGTATAAGAAAAAGCTTCCTATTCAGCTTTGCCAAAACAATACAGTGCTCCTCAGCTTTGTATTTTTTAGTCTGACTCCTGGCTCCCTCTTTGGTCCTTCTCCTGGTTTGTCCTTCAGTCCTCTCTTACTCTTCAGTTCTGACTTATAGATATATGAGGCTGCTTTGTCTTAAGACCAATCTATGACTTAGCCCCTGACACACAGAAAGCCCACCATCATAGTATTTTGTCATTTTCATCTATTTAAAATATATAAATATAGGACAAGCAAGGAATTGAAAATCAGACATGGCAAAATAATATTTTAAAAAACTATAGATGCATGCAGATGTTTTCTGTAGTTAATACAGTTAGCAAACAGTATCATTTAGGTCCCTGAACTGTCAAGTACAGCAGTTTGCAAAATTATAGTTTACATTTAAACTACAGGAAAGGAAATACACATGTAATTATTACATGGAGAGACCTACTATTGTCCAGTAGGTGGTTTCAGTTCTTTTCTCCAAAGAACTGCTACCTGATATGAAACTCATTGAACTTCTCTGCACCCCAGTACCTACAGTCCAAAGGTTCTGCACAAGTCATTTTGATCCACCGTAGAAGCTTATATAAACAGTGGAGTACTGTATTTGCTTTAATTACAAAATAGCACTGAAGTGATTATATCAGTTCCTGTATGGCATTGCAAAATGTTGGTTAAACTTGGGAGAGTTTAATTACAATATGTCTTTAAAGGGGCGGGGGGAGGAAATTAGCGAGGTTGCTGTTTTTTTGTTTTTTAAAGAAGCCCTGTTGTGCAAACCTATGTACACAGGGTGATTCATAATGAAGTATGCAGTTTCCATTTATAGTGAATGGAATTTATTATTATGAATCACTCTGTATATACATAGGCACATACAAGTGTATTTTTTTCCAAGGCTGGAATTAAGATGTGTTTGAATAATATTGTAGAAAACCATTATTGGATTTTTTTTTAACCTGTAGCATCCAAGGTTGACATGCCATTAAAACACAGTAAGTAAAAATAGCACTATCTTTCCTAAAAATTATACAGCACAAGATGTAACCAGCTATTCTCACAAATTGGTGGGTAAATGAATGGGGTGTGACAGAACTCTTGTTTAATGTGACCTTTGGCTGTGCTTTCACTTCTCACTAACTGTTCTCAGGGCCAGTGCATAAGCTGCCCTATATTACCCCTGGAACTATCATAATATGTCATTCAGGAAGCATTTAATACTAGTACAAGTGAGTGACAGAGCATACTTGCAATATTTAATACCAATGCTTTACAGGTCTTTTTCAATAACGTTTTTATATTGTGAAAAAAATACAAATGAAAAGGTTAAGATAAATAAAAAACTTCCAAAAAGATGTATATTACTGGGGATGCACTTCGGCATAAACTACAAAATACAACACATTCTACTGTTATATGCTGCGATGTATCTGACCTTTGTAAGTACGTGGTGTTTTTTTTTTTTAAAAAGCAAATCTGAAAGACTAATGTAAAAAGCAACCAAGGTGTTCATAAAGGTGTTACGAACAAGGTTTACAAAACTTCAGCAATCAAAAAGAAAGAAACCGCCCCCAACTTGTCATTGCCTAATGCTGTTCATCTAATACAGGAGAGAGAAAAGCCATTGATACACACTCTATACAAGTTTTTTATCCATGTATATAAATCAAAGGAAACAGCTTCCTTTAAGGCAAGCATATGAAGATACTAAAGCAAGATACCAATTAAATATTCATACATTCAATATTTCAAAATAAGGAATTTGGATATACACATGCATAATTTAAGTTCTATAGTGAAACATATCTACAGAGGCCATTTCTACTGTACTGCAACAGCATCCCAACTTGAAATGTACAATGCATCCTTTCCCATGCCCTGTTAAACTTTAAATTCTATAGTAATTCATCTCAAGCACTAAACACAGAATAAAGGCCATGTTGTGCACACAGCACATTTATCAGAACTACAGCTTTGCCCTCATCATTTTACTACTCATTGCATGAAGGAGATACTACATTCCCCTACAAAAAAAGAGAGGCTGCGAAGGCTGTATTAAAATAAGCAGACTTACTGAATTTTAAAGTGAATTAAAAGTTTAGAGTTAACTGTAAAACATTTACAGCAGCTGAAGTCACAGCAGTGATTTATAGAGACATGCGCACAAGACCAAACTATTTATTCATATTTAAGGTCAGAGCCGTTTTGCATCCTTGTCCAGTAACCCACACACAGGTAACATCTGCAGAATGATTTACTTAGAACACATCTCCATCCTACTCGTCACTGGCTTTTCCCTGCCATTTATCTCCTCTTTACTGTCCAATCAATTCAGGACACTTTAAACACCAGTAGACATCGATCTTCCCTGGGCCCAAAAACATGTCAGTTTTCTGAGCATTCTTTCTCTATGAACCTTTCTTCCATTATTTACATGATATTTTATGTGCTCCACCCCCGGAAAGATGGTGCTTTTTCATGAAGCTCCCTCTTCCTTCTAGGATCTCGCTCCGAGTAGACTTTCTGCAGAGTTGAAGGAGCAGCAAACAATGCATGAAGCTTGCCCTGTAATCTTGCAACTGTTAGTAATAGCCTGCTGGGTGTTTATGCATTTATCATTGCTGTGGCATACCAGGAGGGGGCTCCATATGCAAAATGCCCCAGGGAGGCAAAGCAGGGTGCTGAGACTGTGTAGACACTACCTGGACTCACTATGTGAACAAAGGGCATCTGCATCCTACCCTCTCTGTATGCAGAGGCCAAATCGTGCATAGAAATTAGTGTAATGTAGGAAGCAGAGCGTCTTATAAATAGAAAGAAAAGTATTAAGGGATATTAGAGATGGAAGGAGAGACTGGTGGAGCTAGAACTGTCTACATTAGGTGTGATTCCACAGTAAACATTAGAAGACATTAGGAATGACACTTTGAAACGATTTGTAGGGCAGGTTAGTGTTTGTAGTGAAACTTACTGAGCAAGTCTTCCATTTAAAAAGAAGAGGCTACTCAAGTTTGACTGAGCTCAGAAAATCTTTCACCTATTCTCTTAGCAGCATGTTCTGAAAGCAATCGTGAAGCTTCAACAAATTACTGAATGACAGTGCAACAATTGTCTGTATAATGGGTTGAATCAAGAGAATCTTTCCTGCAACAGAGAATGCGTCTCTATATCCAACACATATAGAAAGTGTACAAGAAAGTACACTAGTTGTGTAAACTACGGAGAAGAAGAATGTGTTCACTTTTTGCTCCAAAGGTTAAATATTTATCTTTATATAGCTATGGAACAGCACAAGCAAGAGTGTGAACAGGTAAGTAAGTACACAGTCACAAGTTACAAAATGCCATGTAAAATGTGTACCTACAAGGAGAAGTACTTCATATGCAGAAAATATATCTATCTATTGGCCTTGCAATGAATATAAACTTGCCTCAAAGCTAATACTTTAATTTTCAAGAAGCAAGTAAGGGGATAAAAAAAAAACCTAGTCAGTAACAATGCAGCGTCGAAAAGCAATAAAATCAAAATTAAGTTATAAATAATTTAAAGCTTGTCATGAAGATGTATTAATAATTCATCAGATAAATAATTTACTAAATAATCAAATAAATAAATAATGAAATACATAAATAAATCAGCAAATAAATAATTCTGCAAAATAACCTAAACAATAAGTCACTAAAACAAATGACAGCCCTACAAAACTATAATGATTTTCTAAATTCTGATAGTTTTAAATAAACAAATGTATATAAAGTAGATCAATCTTTGTTAGATAAAAAGATATTTTTTTCAGTGATACTGGTGAATTCCTGATTACACTGCAAAGGCTACACTTTAAATTTCATAAGAATGGAGCTATCTTCGTAAATTAACAAAACTGCTACTATATATCTTGTCCCTTACATTCCATGCGCCCCCTTTGTACAACTAATTTTTCATCAAATATATATGGACAGGCACTTTATAATATTTTTAATTCACATTCTTTTCAATGCAGTACTTACAATACTGCTACAGCCCTCCTTCGTAGATTTCTTACTATCTTCTTCAAACCTTCAGAAGTTTTGCTGCAGGGAAAAACAAGTGGAATAACCTTAATTATTACAGATGGTATCTCATTCATTAGTGGATGACAACATTTTATTTGAAAGCATACGAAAAGCTGTTTTATAATTCTACAAAGCAACTTAATGTGAAACAACCATTACTGTTTGCCGACTACCTAAAGTTTTTAGAAGTCTTTGGTGGAATGATTTCAAGCAGACTGATGTGTGTTTGTTGTATTTAAACTGACACACAATCTGTGCAAACTGGCAGTCATTCAGTTATGAAGACAAAATGTGAGAAGGACAAAATGCTTGGCTGACTTCTAAATCCTTCCTCAACGTTTAAAGCTCATAGTCCTTGGAAATATACAGAGGTTACCAAGTTTTTACTATCTGAATGCACTCGCCATTTGAAAGTAAAACAATACCATCCACATCCTTGAATGGTAGTATCAATCAGGGGCAACCAGTAAGGTAAAGGTAAAGAGACCCCTGACCATTAGGTCCAGTCGTAACCGACTCTGGGGTTGCGGCGCTCATCTTGCTTTATTGGCCGAGGGAGCCGGGGTACAGCTTCCAGGTCATGTGGCCAGCATGCCTAAGCCGCTTCTGGTGAACCAGAGCAGTGCACGGAAACAACGTTTACCTTTCCGCCAGAGCAGTACCTATTTATCTACTTGTACTTTGATGTGCTTTCAAACTGCTAGGTTGGCAGGAGCAGGGACTGAGCAACGGGAGCTCACCCTGTCGCAGGGATTCGAACCGCCAACCTTGTGATCGGCAAGTCCTAGGCTCTGTGGTTTAACCCACAGTGCCACCCACACCCCAGGGCAACCAGTAGAATGTTACAAATCAAAATTCATTCAGGATTTGTTTTAGTATGCTAAATTGGAGCTCCAAAGCATTGTACTGCAAAACATAGTGGGACAAACATGTTCCCAACTATACAAATTACAGTGAGTAGAATTATTTCCCACTACTGATATTCTAAGAGTTCTCTGTATTCTAAGAGTTCTCTATTTTATGGAACTGCCTTGAAATGTAATTGTTACCTGGTCCTGGTTTCTGGTAAATAGCAACCTAAATGCAAGTCTTGTAATAATAATAATAATTTATTTAGAATTTATTTATTTATTATTGTAGAATTTCAAAGGTGCTTAGGGCTATTCTTACAGTTCCTGGACTTCTTTCATGGATAAAGTCTGAACTATTTAGGGGACCGTAATGAAGAGACTATCATACGAAAAACTATTTGTTATACATAATCCATTGAACCGATTTCCACATGTCAACAAGGAAAATCAATATTAGAAATGAGATGTGTTTTGCTGCATGGTCATGCCAAATTACCTGTAATTTTCCTGTCTATATTTATGGAAGCAAACTGAACAGCTCCAAATCTGCTATAATTTAGACTACCTCACTGGACATCCCTTGTAGACCAAACTACAGTATTAAACGATTTGTGTGGAGTTGACTAAGATTAGCTTAGTCTGTTAGACATACAAGATTTCTATTTATTTCTTTATTTCATAAAATTTATATACCGCTTTACTGCAAAAAAAATCAAAGCAGTTGACAAAAATTATTGCTAAAAATTTGCAGCCATAATTTAAAGCCTCCAGAAAGAGTAAAACACAATAGATACCAAAAGCAAGGAGTTCCAAAGTGTTGGTGCTGCCATACTAAACAACAGAGTTCTTACAGATACAGGGGATCTATCCTATAGTTATTTACTGTTTTCTTAAGGCCGTCCATAATTAGAACCAATGCATTATACAGTCACATGTTGAGGGCTACATAAGTACATCTAAATGGCATTCTAAACTGCTGTTTTCTGCTCTAGTTTAAGCAGTGGGAACTGTTCATAAAGACATCCAAAATATATGCTGCATCTCCTAAGAATCCTCTTAAGTCTTTCATATAGTAAACATTAAATTTCAGTTTAAAGGATAGGTGCAATTAAGTGGCATCTTAGTATTATCAGGAATTGCATTTAAGCTATTAGATAAAATGTGGGGAAGGGTAGTTCAGTGGTAGCAGCACATGCTTTGCATGCAAGTTCAATCCCTGGCATCTCTAGGAAGGGTTGGGAAATACTTCCTACCTAAAACCCTGAAGAACCTCTTCCAGTCAGTGTGAACATTACTGAGAAGGATGGGCCATGGCAGCTGCTTAGGTTCTTGTGTTTTTTCTAATTCTTTAAAATACTGTACAGCAGCATAGTTCCATAAATATAAGAAAGGTGTGTTTCTAATGATTAGCAAGAATAACAGTCTTTCAAAAGCAAACAATGAGCATATGATGGTGGGAAGCAATGCTTGATGCTGAGTATATAGACATGGTTAGAACTGTGTTATTACATCCTATGGCACTTACTTTTGAGTAGACATATATAGAAGTGTACTGTGAGTTATGCAAATAATTTTGAACATATTAACTTTCTCTTTTAAAAAAATCAGGTCCAGTAAAAGGAAATAATAGCAAGACATAGGCTGAATGGTAATAACAGAGTGCTGAGGACAAAAAAATCTTTGAAGCCATCACAGAACTTACAACTTGTTGCAAGAGCTATCTCATTGTATCTGCCACTTCAACACTGTTTCAATTATTAACTCAAGTGGTCAAATTCATTGTAATTTGATGACATTTGCACAACAAAGTTCTACTATTTTCCATCTAAGGTATTAAATATAAGGAGTTTTCAAAGACACAGAACTATGGTGCAAGAGTTACATTAAACTAATGCATGGCCACCTTTTTCCAAGAATACCATCCAGCTCTGGAAACTTTTGATTTATGGATATACTGTTTTAAAGCAGTTCATACATTAACAAAAATGCAAGAAAAGGTGGCAATACTGTTGCAGCTCTTATCCTATTGGCAGCATATCTACTTTAAATGGGGTGTTGTTTATTTGTTGCATATAGCAGAATTAATGACACTAGAATTAGCTTACCCTTCTTGAAACATTATATGAGATTATTCCTTGGTCTCTTCCTCTTTGATTTAGTACACCTTTTAAGATTATTTATTAATGTTTGGATATCTCATCCATCATCCATTATTATTGGTGTCGTAAATTAGAGGAATGGAACAAAGCACTGGACTATTCACTTTTTCCATATTCATCAATAAAACAATCGCCTCCTCTGGCATGTAGTGAAAGAAATAAGTTGGTTTTAGCTGTCAGACTACAAGAACTCCCTCCTACATAAACAACTTCTATGGATAATTTCTGAAATCTGGCACAATCGCATCAAAGCAATTCTCTCCTATGGGGACAGGGAGAAATTGGGACTGAGCAAGCAGAAGGAGTACAACAGTGGAAAGATATATATGATTTGAGGATGAAGAAGAGCTGTGATAATGAGTGGGAGAAGGAAACTGGGAAAGGAAAGATGTGTGTGCAGGCTGACTTGGGAAAATTTGGCATGAACTGTGGTTCAGGGTGCAAGAGGCCTGGCTAGCTCTATGTAACACTGGGATTGTGTTGCTCATCAACCAGCGGCAGCAACTGGGATGAGGAAGACCACCGATTTCAGATTCCAAAGCAGTTTAAAATACTAAGTGACAGCTAGTGCAAACCAGCTTTGAGAAACCCCACCCTCATATCCACATGGAATGAGAGGCAGGATCATATTACTAAATGTGCTCTAGACATTTGTCATCATAATCCAGGATCCAAACTAGGTTCAGAGTAAACTGGAGCTCTCCCTGCCAATTCATTTCCTCTTCAACACTGATTCCAGCCACACAAGCTATATTTCCCATGCTTCCAGGTATCCTGGACATAGTTGTGTTTGCTCATAAGAGCATCTAAGGGCTACTAGAAACGCTACCTGTTGCCACATAAAGATAAATATGGGACAAGAGTGGTGAAGAGGGGGGCACAAGGAACCTAACTGGATCCATTCTGGTTTGGGTTGAGTTGAGATGAGACTGAATGTAAACATAGTAAAAAAAGGGGGGATTCTGGAAATAAAAGTAGGAAATGGCTATTTGTCCAATAAAGTTTAGAGACTAAAACTATAAACCACCCCACTTTGGAGATATAGCAGTAAAATTTCACTACCAGTAATGCCTTCCAGCAACATGCAATGATAATTAATTTTGCTCTACACTTTCCTCCATGGATACTTTCTCATAGGAGAAAGTTATTATATAGCCTTTTATCTTTAAAACACCAATCCCCAAACTATTTATATATTAGGAACGATAATATATTTTGACTAAAACAACATTTTGGGCCCTCCTATTCCAGTAACAACTATGTCAATGGAAGAGATGTTAAAAGCCTAGACACAAAACAGCTATGTTTTCCCACAAAAACTGACACAAAACTAAGTGTTCAGTGAAGAGGGCTATTACACAACTGGGGGAAAGGGGAGAGACGAGTCTGGCTGGATTTGATCTCTGGACTACAAGTTGCTGGATATACCGTAAGAGTAAGGAAAGCTACTTTAACTGTGCAATATATTCACTTTACCTCCCTTCTTCCTTCTAGGATATAGGTATGACTCTTCTTGGGTTTTATATCACAATGATATTGAGTAAAATATAATTAAGATCTTATTTTGCTAGTATCTCTTACAAAGTCAGTTTTGGATATCTTTAAAGTACTAGATTGAACATGGTCAACAAGATGGGAGGACTTCTTGAGCCACAGCTGTTGCTTTCTTCTCATTTACTGAAGCTTCCTTGGACTCTAATGTATTTATAGACTTTTATCACTGTAGAGGCGGTGATTATATGCAAGGGAACTGAGAAGCAATGGTTATGGATACAAATGCATGAAGCCCCAAGGCTTCTGGAGCAGAGAAGACCTCAATGCATTAAGCTCTATCGAATTTTCTTTCTTGCAGCGAGGAAACTGTATGTTAGACTCCTTAATGATTGCATCATATGCACTGTTCACTCTAGTTAAAAAACTGATTAAACAAATAACTAGATAAGCTCTTTGGAAAAAAGTCTGGTCCCATACCCACTAGAAGTGTAGGCAAGATAATCTCTATACCAGCATGCATAAGCATGATATGAATGTTAACTGCATTGTATTCCTAAGCATTATTATAAAATTATACTGCCTTCCTTGAAGCAGTGAGATAACAAAAGCTACACTTTAAAAAAACACCTTTAGAAATATCCACCTTTTCCTGCTACTTTCAGGCAGCTTGGCATTATAAACTGCTGGACAGAGAGAGTTTTTAAGACTACTCTCGGGGGTCATATGCTCCAACTCACCAATGGAAGTAAAAATATGCCTACATCTGGTCAAAGTGCTTAGGTAATTAACACTGCTAAAAAGGCATAGAATTTCCATCAATCTGGAATTAGTCTCTGCAATCATTCTAATTACCTTATTGACTTCTTTCACCATTCCCCAGTTGCTCTTTTAAAGTTTAAGCTTACAGTAACCACACTTAAGAGCCCAAATAACTGTCCCATTTCTTATGCCCTTGATTTAATCTTTAATGGCCGATTCTAACATATATTATGTGCCCCGTGAAAACTGCTAGCAGTACTTTTGCATGGTGTTAGCTTCCCACAGTACTTTTAACATGTCAAAAGCAGCTCACTGTGTGGATTGCCTGAGTCACATGGAGTCAGCCCTACGCCAGTCCCAGCTGCCATTATGAATGTGTAAAAAGGTAAAGGTAAAGGTACCCCTGACCGTTAGGTCCAGTCACGGATGACTCTGGGGTTGCAGCGCTCATCTCGCTCTATAGGCCGAGGGAGCCAGCGTTTGTCCACAGACAGCTTCCGGGTCATGTGGCATCCTGACTAAGCCACTTCTGGCGAACCAGAGCAGCGCACGGAAACGCTGTTTACCTTCCCGCCGAAGTGGTACCTATTTATCTACTTGCACTTCGACCTGTAGTGTGGGCTAAATAGCACTCGGCAGCCTCTGTGATGAGCAACAGTAATATGTTACAACTGCCATGTGGAGTCACTATGATTGTGGAAGAATGTTCAGAAGATTCTAAGGGACCACTGTAACATACAACTCAGCCCAAAGAGGAATATAAACACCATCTATTAAAAATTAAGTATAGTGTCTGAAATACAGTAACTTTAAAACCTGCCATATTCCAAACAATAAACCTTCAATCAAGCAAGTAATGGGCAAACCCTAAAAACATGTTATCATATTAGAGGCTTGACACCAAGAAAGCACCATGACATACTCATCATGTTACACAATATACTGTCTCTCCTACCCAGTAAATTTATATTGATTGTAATGACAGTGATTTGTTAATTCAGAGTCCTATTTAAATGGAAGCTTTCCATTGCTGAAGTCAGCAGCCATGCCATTCATGTATCCAAGACTATGAAAACACACCGATTTTCTTTCCTAGAACGAGTATTAAACAGCCTGAAACACACAACTGCAATGTTTGACTTCATGAAATAAGTGCTTACTCAGCAAGCATACAGCAGGTAATGCATTATTCCACTTAAATTTAGTAGCACTTTATTATCCATTTTACACAAGAATCCATAACAGCAGCAAGTATATTGTTTGACACACAGTGAAAACCCACATATTGTGTCTGACCTCTGTCAGATGAATTAATAATTTCTTTAACAGTGGCAAAGCATCATGAGGAAAACAAAACAATACAACGTAGAAGGTAGCATTCTAATAATGAAGATCACCTCTGACAAACAAATTGATAGGTACTTTGAAAAGATGGGCATAAGATTAAAAAAATGGGCAAATTCAGTTTTCCTCTGGAACAGGAATAATAAAATTGAATTTATGAACATCATGGTGATACTAAAATATGGCATTCTTTCTTTGTTTTGTACCTATCTGAATCTCTGTTTCATTGAAAAGAACAGAATACTTCATACACACAGTTTTTATAAATATATGTATATGTACAAAACAAGTGTACACACATGCATGCACACACACACACAAAACTATGTAACACTGTGTGTGTACATGCACACTGCTCAAAATACATGACGTGTGCGGCTACTTTGCCCTCTGAGGCCTGTAGCAAGTGTACCCAGCTGCCCCCCTCCTCTGCACATAGGCCTGTTGCTAAATTGAATCTCCAAGTTCAGAAATACTATGCCTATCCATTGCTGGCAGAAGAGGTTGAATGGCAGGGGTTTGTTATTTCCTTTATGTTTTACAAAAATATATGTTATAAGAAGCAAAATTCTAGGCACCAACATCAGATTTTACAGCTGTATTGAGTGGGAGGATTTACAAGGCTCCCCAATACTGTCGCTGTGGCACAGTGTTATATCACAGAAACAAAACACAGAAGTTAGTAAAGCATTGATCTCTTACACAATGACATCAATATTTTCAGAACTTTCCCCGCCTGCAGGCAGAATGGCTCTCTCTACAAGCAATCTCTCTTCCACACACATATACATACAAAAATGCACACTTATGGTTTGAAACTTTTGTAGTTAAAGTATTTTCTCCAGGCATATGCTTCGTATTGAAGAGCACTCTATAACTTCATTTGGCACCAGCGCCAAAGGAAGGCTCTTACATGGTTTCATCCCAAATTCTGATCAAGAAACCCCAGTGTACTGCTTTTTGAAAACTTGTGGGTAGGCAGTTTCAGTGACCTAACTTGATAAACTACATCTGAAAAGTAAGCTCTATCCCCGGGGTTGAGAACTTGTGGACATTCAGAGTGTTTGGACTATGAGTCCCATCATCTCTGTACCGACCAGGCTGGCTGGAGCTGGGAGTCCAATAATACGTGGAGGTTCACTTGTCCCCCACTGCTTTAAAGTCATGCAACAAATAAGCTAGTGATCTTTAAGGTGCCACAGCTTTCCTGCTTCTTCAAATACTTGTCATTCCCCCCCTTCGTTTCTGTTACAGTTTCCTGGACAGAAAATTAAAATAGACATTTTACTAACCAAAACTGATACTTTCCCCACATTGTGGGTTTTATACCAGAAAATGTTACGTGTTGCATAATATTTAAATGTGCATGTGCATGTACACAGCCACAGACACATGAACACACACCCCTATATAGACAATTATGTGCAACGACTGGCTATTTGGTTACTAACAAAAAATAGGAAGCCTCAAAAATGAAAAATGAAAAGAGAAATTTGTCTCTAAAGCACAGGTGTCAAACACAAGGCCCGCGGGCCGAATCCGGCCCGCCAGACCTCGTCATGTGGCCCGTGTAGCCGCCGGCGGCCACCAGCCTTCACCTTTTATTCTCGCTTTTTTTTTTTTTTGACACAAGAAAGCCGCCTCTTCAGCGCATGCGCGGCAGCCTACAAGCCAGAGAACGTCTGCCCTCTAGCAGCGCCGGCCGTTCTACACAGGAAACCTCCACTTTACATGCATTCAGGAAACATCCACTTGTTTTTATATTGAGCACATGCCATCCTGTGATGTGACAGATCCAATAGCTGCCTGAACCCTTCTCTCCTGTACTGTAAGTACATATGATGTATAGTCCTACAGATACAACGGCCCTTTGAGGGTGACCAAACTGCTGATGCGGCCCCCCAATGAATTTGAGTTTGACACCCCTGCTCTAAAGTATTGTTCAATATGCCGAACACATTATTTCCTTACAAACTGATCAAAAAGCTTCTGTTTCAAAAGGACATACAAGGCAAAATCTCCTTAGTTTTTAGTTACTGTCTTATTCATTATCACTCTGCACCAAATGAGGGCCAATGCACAATATATATTAGGGTAACTATCCCAGAGAGGTTTTAAAAGACAAGTATGCAAATTATTCATGGGATGAGAATCAGCTCCAGCAACCCCAAAACTGCTAGGACTCTTATGCTCCCTGTTCTCTTCCCAATCAGGAAATGCAACTCCTGATACTGAACACCCCATTGCCTATGTTCAAAAAGGGCATAATTATAAAACCAGCTGTCTCCAATGCCTTATGGACAGTGATGAAGAGGAAAAGGTGGACCACAGACAACTCTATGACATTAAATCCATCACCTAATGTTCTCCTTGAAAGTGCCTTAATCATGACTGGACTGCCACACTTATCAGATATCCACATTGTGACAGATAAAATGCAGGAAACCAAACGGTTTGTGGGGAAGGGTTCCCCACTGAATGTGGCTATGCCAGTTGGTTCACTGTTTAACTCAAGTGTTCTTGAAGAATTTATCTAACATAAATGGGTGGCGGTATGGATTCATGCCTCTGAAAACGAGGGTTTTCTGTCATTCTGTGGCTTGGAAAATATCCTCAAGTACAATTACACTAACTGGATGCACTTTTTGAATTTAATCATGAAGTAATTTACTGCAAGGGGACACGGATGGCGCTGTGGTCTAAACCACTGAGCCTAGGGCTTGCCAATCAGAAGGTCGCTTCGAATCCCCACAACGGGGTGAGCTCCCGTTGTTCGGTCCCAGCTCCTGCCCACCCAGCAGTTCAAAAGCACATCAAAGTGCAAGTAGATAAAGAGGTACTGCTCCGGTGGGAAGGTAAACGGTGTTTCCGTGCACTGCTCTGGTTCACCAGAAGTGGCTTAGTCATGCTAAGCAATCCCATGCTAAGCAATCCCTTAGTCATGCTAAGCCACATGACCAGGAAGCTGTCTGCGGACAAACGCCGGCTCCCTCAGCCTACAGATCAAGATGAGCACCGCAACTCCAGAGTCGTCTGCGACTGGACCTAACAGTCAGGGGTACCTTTACCTTTAATTTCCTGCAAGCAAGACACGGCAGTCTCTATTAAAAGAAAATGAGTTGTGCTTGAGTTCCATTGAAATCAGTGGGATAAGTTAGTCATTAGTAACTTGATGCCACATTAATTTCCACAGGACTTAAACATGACCAACTTATTCTGGACTAGGACACATTATTATTACATCCGGGCTGCAATTCCATGCAGACTCAGGTGGGAGTAACCCAGTTTAAACAAAGTGGGTGTAATTCCACACAAACAAGTTTAAGATCAAACTAACAGTTAATGAAACATGTTTTCTGAATGTGGCAGATTATCATTAACAGCTCCATAGTCACTAACCGTGTTTAATACTAAATGTGCACCAGCGTGCCGTGTGTTTGACTGTGAACCAGGCCACAATCAGGGCATGCCACTTTTTCACCTTGTGCATAAAATGCAGTATTCATGCTTAAAATCCTATATTGTGTCCCTAGTATACTTTCTAAGCAAGAAAGTATAATAATAATTATTATTATTATTTCAAAAGAGATGTGTTACTCTATAAAGATAACAGCCAGACACAAAAAAATTACCTTACACATGTCCAAGTGCTTGGGCTGAACTATTATATATATACACACACACACACACACACACAACGCCTCTACAACCCATGTAACAAACCACTTTTGGAAGTCCCTGAAATTTCATGATTTGCTATATAATAGGGAGCACTTCACCTAGAATATAGGCCCAGAAGACACAAAACTACCGTAGTTGCATGGGTTTTTAAAAATAAAAATCCTAGCCCATACAAATTAACCCATCAACTCATAGGCACTAAATTAGGGACTTGTAAGCATGACAACTCCAATTCTTTCAATAAAGTCTTCCACAATTCAAAACACCTTAAGCCACTCTACGTGGTTACAGGTTCGTGTAATCTCAAACTGTTCTCTAAACAATAGGGTGTTCTCAGTACTTAGGAGGCAGCTTCTAGTTTGGTTTAAAAAAAGAAAAAAGCAAGAACAGAAACGATGAGTAAGCAGATGTCACAAAACTTCATTTCTGAATTTGGCAACGGGAAAACATTATTGCCTAAGGCCACAATCCTATATCCAACTGCCTAGAAATAAGCAGTGCTGGACTCAATAGGACTGAGTAGATATGTATAGAATGGATCTGTAAGGCGTGTGTGTGTGTGTGTGTGTATGTATATATATATATATATATATATATATATACAGTGGTACCTCGGGTTAAGTACTTAATTCGTTCTGGAGGTCCGTTCTTAACCTGAAACTGTTCTTAACCTAAAGCACCACTTTAGCTAATGGGGCCTCCTGCTGCCGCACGATTTCTGTTCTCATCCTGAAGCAAAGTTCTTAACCCGAGGTACTATTTCTGGGTTAGCGGAGTCTGTAACCTGAAGCGTATGTAACCTGAAGAGTATGTAACCCGAGGTACCACTGTATACATATTCACACACACAAACAAAACTTATTTGGTCACAAGGCCCACCAAACTCAACAGAACTGACTCCTGAGAAGACATGCATAGGATTCCACTGTCCAGAAGAGGGATATGAAAGTGAAACTACCATAAAACGCCAGAACTGAAGTTTTGTGGAGAGGCAACTAAGGAAAACCGAGCAGCTTGAGCCGGAGGAGCAAAGAAACAAGAGCGTCGGAGAAGAGGAGGGAAGGAAGGGAAAGTTCTACTAGCTTCACCTATGAGCAGATTAGGAGGGGGTGGTGAAAACAACGCCCACATGAGCAGCTCCCGTCCTCTCTCTCTCTCTCTCGCCTCTTGGAAACCAGCTGAGGGTGAGAAACTCGGCAACCACCAAACTAGCAGCAGCAGCGCCAGGAAGCGCCTCCCCGCAACCTGCTTCTAGAAACGGGCGCGCAGGAGGGTGGAAGAGGAGCGGCCTTTGACGTTGCAGGCCTCAAAAAGAGCCACTTCCTCCCCTTCTCCGGCTGCCCTTCAGTGACAGCCGGGAATGGAGGAAGCCGTGAGGGGACGGAAGCGGGAAGGAAGGACGGAAGGAAAGACCTGGGGTGGCTGCAGCCGAGGAGGCGGCCATTTGGGAGCGGGAAGGGGTTGGGGATGTGGCTGGGAGCGGGCGGCTTTCGTCGGCTTTTACCTGCTGCCGTTGGTGCAGGGGCGCTGGAGAAAGCGGCTCTGCCTGCCTGCCTCCTCCCCTCCTTGCCCGCGTCCCTCCCTCTCTCCCTCAAGAGCCTTCCCCCCACGGCCCGCCAGGCTGAGGGAAAAGAGGAAGGAGGCCCAGCAACCACCTTCCTCGAAGCCTTGCGCCGGTAGCCGAGTTCAACCGCCGCCCCCTCGCCTCTTGCACGCAGGCGCCCGCCTTCGCTGAGGGGAAGCGGAGGCCGCCCACACCGCGCGGCGACGGCGCGCTGGCCTAGATCCGGCGGCTGCTCGGAGCGGGGCACTTTCGGGACGCCTGTCGGTCTGAGGGGCCCGGGGACTCGGGCGAGGGACAGGCCGGCAGCGGAGGGAGACGCGGAGAAGGAGGGGGCTGTGGGCTTGTCGGCGCGTGTGAGGCGTTTGGGAGGAGAGCGGAGTCCGCGGCTTCCTCGCCGCGAGCCGGGAAACGGTCAGCTCAGCGCCTTAGACTAACCTTCCAGTTGGATAAAACGTAAAAGGAAAGCCAGGGGCAGCTCTCCGTTGACTTGGAGGCCCACTGAGTCGAAGGGGACTTGCCGCCTGGTTACTGTGGAAGACGGTCCTGAGGAGACGAGCGTGTTTCCTTTATTGCCTTTGCCCTCGCCTCGCTTTCCACCCCCTCCCCGGAAATAAAAAAAAGCAACTCCCCTACCCCAGAAAACCCCCCACCTCAGAAAACCCCCCACTACATTCCTGCTCTTGCAGGCTACTTTTCCTGAAACTTGCTTTAAATTGTTCTTGCTTTTTTTGTTCGTTTGCTTAAAGGTGAAGTGGCAGGAAGATTGTAAAGCTGGACTAAAATGCGGACTGAGCATCCGTCTCCCAGGGGTGCCGACTTGAATAAAATATTGTGGGGGCCCAGGTAAGCCCCACCCTTCATAATCGATCATGTTTGAATGGGAATGGCCATCAACGTTGTGGGGGATTGGCCCCCTCAAATAATTTATTGTGGGGGCCAAAAAACCCAGCGCCCCTAGAAGTTCTATGCCATCTCCTTGCATTTTGGAGCAGTGATTTCAGTGGGTATACTTGAGCATGACATAAGTTGGATGCAACCCTGTGGTCCTAATGTTGGTATATTCTGCTTCCTTTCCACCAGCTCTTATTTATGACAGTTTAATTCAGTGGTTCTCCCCCCCCCCCCCCATACTTCCAGAATAAAAAATTGCTCGCACCATACCAAAAATTTAATTGATATAGAATGCATTGGGAAACACAACTAGGATTGTCCTCAGTATCACTTCAAAGTCTTTGCTCTCATTTTGGAAAGCTATCCATATTCTGCAAATAAAATATTTTGATACTATACTACACAACATTGAAATATTCAAATGTTTCATTGATTGGCCTTCATTCTTCCCACTACATCCTCTCCTGCCACACTAGTGTGGTACTCCACACTCTTCAAAAACCACTGGTTTAATGAGACCATAGGTAAAAGGTAAAGGTACCCCTTACCATTGGGTCCAGTTGCGGATTACTCTGGGGTTGCAGCGCTCATCTCACTTAACTGGCCAAGGGAGCCAGCGTTTGTCCACAGACAGCTTCCCGGTCATGTGGCCAGCATGACTAAGCTGCTTCTGGTGAACCAGAGCAGCGCACGGAAATGCCGTTTACCTTCCCACCAGAGCAGTACCTATTTATCTGCTTGCACTTTGACATGCTTTCGAACTGCTAGGTGGGCAGGAGCTGGGACTGAACAACAGGAGCTCACCCCGTTGCAGGGATTCAAACTACCAACCTTCTGATCGGCAAGCTCTAGGCTCAGGTTTAGACCACAGTGCCGTCCACACATACCCTTTTACCATGTTTAATTACCGTAGGCTACCTGCTTGTTGATATTAAACATCAGGCAAAGTAATAAGGTAGCATTCTGCTCATGATCAGCTTCATTTTTTGAGGGAAGACTCAATACACTTATTAGCGAAAATCAGGGCTTTTTTTTCAGCCAGAGCTCAACTCTAGCACCTTTCAGGTGGGCACCATTGCCACTCTAAGAGAACAAGGGAGAAGTTCCTGGTAAACTCCAGCACCTCTTTTCCTGTAAAAATAACACTGGCGAGAAGACACTGCTGATTTTAAAAAGCCTGCATCTCTGGAAGTGGATCAGGTGCAAAGTCCTGTGCGTAATTTATAAACTTTTCTCTCTGCCTCCTGTATGGGCGATATTCTATCTTTTGAAAGGAGGCTGGACTTTGGTGGACAATATTGTTTATAGAACCATTTGCAAAACATGGCATTCACTTCAAAAAGCAATAGTTTCCTACAGTCCATTTTTACTTACACTGATCTTCAGCATAGTAAAGGATTTTGTTAGAAATAATTATTATCTCTTCTCTGATCAGCCTACCACTGTTTCTGATCAAGACTGCTGACTGGTGTTTTACAGCAGCAGGTTTAAACATCCTGTTCTAATATAAGCACAGTAAAGTTAGGCTTATTTCTGGTAACAACAATTTAAAGTTGTTACCAACTGCTGAATATGCACAAGATTTCCTCCGTATTGGGACATTTTAATTTTAGCCTGCTTCCTGAAAGAAATAAGCCAGCCTTTCATTTGCAGATTCCACGGTATATCATTTAGTACAATATTGGACAGCTGGAATGTTCTTGGTGATAATTGTAGAAAATATTAATTCTGTGGAACCTAGTTCAACATTTGGCCTTAAAATCATATTGATTAAATTAGCTAGTGCATAGGTATTCTGCTGGCATGTGTACTAAAGGCAGAGGCGACCTTATCACTAAGGCAAGGTGAGATAACTGCAGGTGCCAATTGTTCCTCTTGACTCTCCCAACCATTTTCATGTCCTGCGTAACCAGCCTACTGCCTCATTTATAGCTGACTCGTATTTTGTTAAAGAATGAACTTATGAATGTGACCTTATCAATGGTGTCCAAACCTTAGGATCCAGCAGTATTCTCAGTGGGTGTGGTCCAAAATACTTACAGATAAAAGATCTCCAGATAAGAGCTGAACTCGGAAAGACCCAGAACAGGGCTGTTTTGCTTTCTTTTTCCGACAGTAGCTTCCCCATGCTGTTTTGCCTATCACTACAACATACCCACATTTCAACACGTTGACAGGGGCATCACTATCCTAATGCAAACATAAAGCAGTATCTTGTGCTGCTTTCAGTCGTGGAACCAGTCACAATGTAATAAATGAGCTGTGTGTTTTGCCAACTTCAGTTGGAACTTGGCTGGGCTGCCTGCCCTTTTCTTACCTGGGAACTATGAATGTATCTGCCTATGTGGGGTAGTGCTCAAATGGCATTCCCTTTCCCAACAAGAAAAACTATGTCTTTAGTTTTAGTGGGTATATTGGGGTAGTGTTGTTCACTTTTAGTATGACGTTAACCAGAAGCAAGCATTGGAAATTGAAGCTTTTAATTTTAACTTTCTTGATTGCAGCTATAGTCCCTCTTCAAAATATTAGTGACAAAATAATGGAAAGTATACCCCTCTTTACCAAAGCTTACTTTTCCCTCCTCCTAGCCTTAACTGCATAGGAGCGACAGAGGTTTAATTTGCAGTTGGTAGCTGCATTCCCCCAAGGACACAATCAGTGAATGATACTAATTGAAAATGATCCATAAAAATAGAACAACAAGGCTGACCTTATGTATCCTAAGTTCAGATTTTGCAGTCAGGCTAGTGAACCTGAAGACATACTGAAAAGGAATTATTTTGTCAACAAGATAGGTAGTAAACACATTGCTGTGGGCAGAATTTATCTAGGATTCCAGAGGCAGCTTGGAATTGCCATACTGTTTGTCACCCATTGTCATTTTAAAAGAATCTGCGCCACCAATGGCTGACTTTGGCGCTACATGGTTTCACTGGCTACCTCCTGTTTATAAAGATTTACAGGGTCACTGCAATGTTAAGTGCAGATTTTGCTACTGGTGAACTTTACCGTGTGAAGTATTCAGGGCCTATTCATATTTTAAATTAACTTTACAATAATTGTTACCTTGATGTATTGAGCATTTCCTGAAGAACATTTTAGGATTCCAGAAGAACACATACCAATGCCCTAATATAAACATATTAATTGGTATGGGATTGCTCCACTTAAATAGGCTATAAGCAACAATATTTCATTATGTTTCTTACTCATGAAAATAAGGTCTCTGTTGTTACCGCAGTTACACTTCCACTGCCTGCCACCATAACCTGGTAACAGCAGCAGCAAAATGTTTTTGTTTGGGGCTTTACATTATGTGGAATATTATACAACTATAATAAGTTTGTTTTTATTTTTAGACAACCATTTCACTTTAAAATATTGTAAAGATTTAACTGAATTGTTATTACAGTTTAGGTGTACAGCACGTGGCAAACACAGAACATAAACCCAAAGGCTGCGTCACATGTGAAATCTGCGTGAACAGTTAATCTTTGATTTCAGTGAGAACTATGCAACTCAAGGTTTCTTGCATTCTAGTGGACTACACTAATGTGAATGCTACATGTGGATTAAAACTGCTATGTCAAGAACAATGACTTCACCCAATAACCACAGAAGCCACAAGTAATCTGATGCAGATATATGTTTAACCATAGGAAGACATACATTTTAAGCACTACATGTTAACTTTTAGTTACTGACACCACTTGGACCCTAGCTTTCCTCCAAGGAGTTCCAAGGCAGCATATGGAGTTCTCTCTCGCTTTTATCCTCACAACCACTCAGGTAGGATAGGCTGACAGGGTTGTTGTGATGATAAATGGGAGTAGTGGAGAGAAACTTGCTTAGCACCTTTATATATTTGGAGGAAATGCTGCAATCCAAAGAATACATCATAGGGCATAACTTTCTTTGAAATCAATGGGACTTAATTCTGATTAAATTGGATTTTTAGTGAGTTCTGACTCAGGATTTGAACCTATGCCTCCCTGGCCCGGGGTCTAACACCATAACCCAGGGAGGGGAAAGTGTGGACTCCCAGATGTCACTGGACTTCTGTGGCTATTGCTGATATTGCTGGCTGGGGGATGCTGTGAATTTTAGTCCAACGCTGCACTACACACAACATGAAATTATCCTGCCTACCATATTTGAAACCAACTAATCCACTCCCTTGAGTCAAATTGGCTGCTGACACTTTGTTTTCTTTGTTTAACCTTCATTTTTAGTGTAGAGCCACACATGGTATTAGCACCTACAATGTGTGTGTGGTCATACCATCAGCCTACCTCCACTGTCAGGTGGACAGAGTGTTTGTGAGCTTCCCATAGACATCTGAGAGAACAGAATGGATCATTGGCTCTCCTCATGTTCTGATATGCCAGCCTTCCCCAGCTTGGTGTCCTCCCAATGTTTTGGACCACAACTCTCAACACTCATGAACTCTAGCCATGATGGCTGGACTAATAGGAGTTGGAGTCCAAACATCTGGAGGAGACTAGATCAGGAAAAGCTGACATAGGCTTGTTTCTTCATTCTAACTGTCAGGTGTATTAGATCATGCTGGCTAAGTTGTTGAAAGGAGTCAATGATGGAAGGAGCCAGGAATTAATGACATGCAAGCTCTACAATTTGTGTCAGCATTTATTGTAAATTACATGCTGATCAATAAACATATTTTTTTAATTTAACCACATAATTGCTACTTGGTTGGTTTTGCCAAATAAAAGAAAATTTCCATTAAAGTTTTACCATAAATTTTGTGTTATATAAAATATTTGCTGTATGTATTCAAGGCTGTTATCTAGTGACAGAAAGAGACAATGCCTCAGGAAACATCTAATCAGCACTGCTGTTCTTGGCTCTGCTGGTCATTTACATGTTCAGTTGTAAGAAATAGGATTGTTAGACTCATATTTTAATGTCAATAATAATACAACCCTCTCAGATTTGCTTCGGTGACTGCAGAGTAAATTAAATATATTAACACCAGCTGGTTGGAAAACTACTCCCGAGAGTTACCATCAGTGGGTCAGAGGGAAATTTTGAGTGGCACACTGCAAAGTTTGGTATTCTTCAACATTTGTATCAATAACTTAAATCAGAGGTGGGAAATTTCTAGTCTGCAGGCCAATCTTAGCTCACAAGGCAATATCCTCCAAACCACAGCCACCTAGCCCATTACTGGGGGAGGGGGGACGGCAGGGAATGCAATGATGAAGCAGACTCCTGCAGCCATCAAGATCAAATCCTTCACTCATCAGCTTAAAGGGTTAAATAATTTCAATTTCATGCAGCGAGAGCGTGGTGTGTGGCTGTTTTAAAGAGCAGAGCCAAAGGGCTTTCAAACTCTGGTGGAGACAAATAGCATGAGCATCCATAGCATGCACAGACCCCCTGACCACCATCAGGTCCCAAGGGAGGGTCACCCAGCACTCCATGGTGCCTTCAGCCTTTAACTAACTTTATTTTTTTCTATCTGACTCAAACTACTGTCCCCAGCCCCACTCAGATCTTAGATCAATTCTCATTTGTTAACTTGGGGTAGAGATTCAGTAAGGATTCAGTAATTTTCCTAATGACTCTTGCATTCCAGGGATTCCAGCAAAAGTCAGACCTTTAAAATATCGCCTTCTAAGTTGTTTCCAAAGTTCCCCACTTCTCTTAGCATAGAAAGAGACACTTGGTAAGTTAAAAATGATTTACTTACAAACTCTTCAAAGGTCATATTCATGTGCTTTTCCATACAGCAGCAAGACTAGTCAGGCAGTTTAACTTAGGCTCCAAAAGTGGTAAATATTTCTAAATTATTTGTATAGAAACACAAATATAGCCATGTGGTCTAAGCTTGGAACACCCAGTTTAGACCTCCTCACTGGTAGGGTTCACATGGTGGAAAAAGAGAACAAAAGAGTTTGTTAACCTTCCCAAAGGGAGGGGGTGTGACCTAGCTCAGCCTGGCAAGACAGCTTACTCTATGGTCTTAACCCATTCATGCATTAATTGGAGTTAAGCATGTTGGTTATTTGGGGCTGATTTATCCCACATTAATAACAACAATTTCATGCTCCATCCGTTTGAATGGGTTGCCCTAGCAACTCTAGGTGGCGTCTAACAATTAAAACATTAAGCACAGTAAAACATAAAACATTAAAAGCTTCCCCATATAGGGATGTAAGATGTCTTCTAAAAGTCAGATAGTTGCTTATTTCCTTTTCAACAATGAAATCATTGGGAAAAGTCACGAATGGGTTGGATTTCAGTGACTCACGTTTGGTATCTCTCTTGACTGGAGTCAGTAATGGGCTGGATAAAAGCCAATAAACTGAAGCTTCATCCAGATAATACAGATATGTTAAGTCTTAACAGTGAAGGGATAATGTCACTCAAGCAAGAAGTGAATATATAGCTTCCTTCAAATGAGATTGCACACCCCTTCAAAAAAGCCAGCCAGGCCTGTGTCTTGAGAGTACTTCTGAGCATGGCTTTGCTACTTGACTTCTAAGTGGCAGCTGTGACCAGGAGTGCTTTCTGTTACAATTGCAATTGTACTTGCTCTGAGCAACAGAGACCTCACTACTCTAATACATACATTGAAAGGCTCTAGATCATGGGTGAGGTTTTTGGAATTCCTGGCAGTTCCAGCCAACATGGTCAATGGTCAGGGAAGATAGGATTTGTAATCCAGCAATATCTGTAGGGTTATAAATTCCCTATCTCTGGCGTAGATTATATTTCTGCGTTTATTTCTTTATTCATACAATTTTTAAACTGAGCCTTGATCCAAACATAGATTTTAGGGTGACGTACATAAGAATGCCAAATAACAGTGCAACATATAAACAAACAAGAAAATAAAAACAATACAAGAAAATCTGAGAAGTTATGAACCAAAACTATCCAACCAGTATAAACAATACAACAAATCTGTAAAGCCTGAGCTAACAGAAATCTCTTAACCTGGCTGTAATGCATTCTTCAGTGGCGCTGCCTTGAAATATACTTGGGAAACTATAGTTGGTCCAAAATACTGTAGTTAGATCCCTTCAAATACTGACAAGAGAGAGAGAGATCCTATTCTGGGAGAGCTGCATTGGCTACGATCTGTATTTTGGGCTTTTGGGCTTTGAAACTGTAAAGCCCTTTGCAGTTGGGGCTCAGGTTACCTGAAGAAGTACCTCTTCCCATACACAGGGATTGCCACTGTGGTGACCACCAGATGTTCCTAACCAGAGCTGATGAGAGTTGGGGTCCAACAACATCTAGAAAGAACTACATTGGCTACTGCTGCTTCAAGAGCTTATGAAGAGACTCTGTTAGGTGTACCACCACAACACTCTAGCAAAGGTACAGAAAGAGGTAGTGGACTTCTGAGCTGCTTCAATTGCCCAAATTGCTCAAATTTTGGAGCCATCCGTCCAAAATAATCTTCCCCTTTTTAGGGAAATTATAAGCATGGCTCTTTTACAGAGGGCATTGACTAATTAAAGCTGGACGCATAATTGTTGTATTCTCTTGTTAAACCGATTGCTCTTGAGTGATTTAACACTTTTAGCATTGATGTTGCAACTGTTTGTATTTCCAGAATGGTTTATTGATTTTAATCATTTTGTTGTAAACTGCATCAAGAGCTCTGCTGGGATGAGGTGTAAAAATTGAAAAACAAATAAGCATAAAATAGACTGTGTTTGTAGCTGCTCCAATTCCCAAGAGGATCAGCAGCACTTACATGTGCACTTAGACATATACATATGTAAATGTCCTTATTAATTCCTAAATGTGTCATTTTCTTTGGAAATGGTACAAAGCGGTCCTCAGATCATCAGCAAAACTGCTGCTTACTAACTCCATCTAGTACTTCCTACTGGAACCTATAAACTACCATTCATACCTTTGTGATTGTGAGACTCGTATATTATACTGTAGTTAGTCCATTAGCTACATTGGTTCATCTAGCTCAGTATTGTAGACACCAACCTTTTGTAACCTGGTGCCTTCACATTTTTGTATTTTCTACAACTCCCATCAGCATGGCCAACGTTCAAGGATTACAGGAGGTGTGGTCCAATACGTATGCAGGGCACAACATGCAGGGAGGCTAGTTTACACTGACTGGCAACAGTCTCTCCCAGTTCTTTCTGGAGATGCAAAGGATTGTACACGGGGCATTTTGCACGCATTGACCTCTGGTCTTTCCTCAAAGATATTTAAAGGCATATTTTTAAATATTATATATATAATATGTATCCACTCTGAGACTCAGGTAAAAGTAATTAATTGCATTTTAAGAATGCATGAAAGCCCTGGTTATAGTTGCTCTGTTATGCCGTGCACAACTAAATCAAAGTTGCTGCTTTTAAAATCCAGTTCCAAAATTATAACAAGATATGCATTGATGGGCTCAAACCCACACAAAGTTTCAGTGATGTCAGTGAGTTTAACAAGTTGCAGGAGGTCCTCGATCAGGAAGAGACATAATAGGTAAATTTAGGGTATGAGGGTGAAGGAAGATAAGAGTGACAGTATTAGGAACACAAGTTTGCATATATTAAATAAGCATACCATCTGGAGGCTTTATATAGTATTTTTGGCTTTAATGTGATTGATCTGGCCTTTACATTTTTAATATATCTTTCAGATAAACAGGAATAAATTTAGGCTCCTTTTACTAAGTGACTACTGAGGTTTTTCTACCCCTAGTGAGTAGAATTAGAGGAACCAGACGCCAGAACTGTGGCTTCTAGTTCAGTTATGGAATCCTATCACAATCCTGAACCCTTGGATCTACCTGCCTGAAATTTGTTGGAGTTAATCCCCTCTCAGAGGGCTGCTATGTCTGCAATTTTCATGCACCCATGTGAAAAACAACAACAAAGAGTTGTGGAAATTTTGGTTTTCCAATATAAGTCAATGGGATAGCTGAAACTTCAGTTTTCCAGATATTGCTTGGGATTTGGGGTCTGAGGCAGCCCCCAACCCAGCCTATCTGAATCAAATAGGGGCCCAATCTGAAGTTCTGAACTGGGCTATGAAGCGAAGCTGAGGGGTGAGCACACAGCCCTAAAATGTCGTCTTTTGCTTGCTTTGTGTTTAAATCCCCTCCTCAGTGAAGCCAGCAAATCTTGGATAGGGCTCTAAAATCATCTAAAACTACTGGGCATATTTTAAAAAAGACTTTTCAGCAAACTGGCCTGACCATCAGGCCAAATGAGGCAAGTGTCTCAGGTAGCAGATGCTGCAGGGCAACCTATCATCAGAGTCCTCTCAGCTAGGCTGCTGCCCTCAGGTAAAGTGGATGATATTGTCTCACCACTAGTTGATGTAAGTTTCAATTGCTATTCAAGTTGGATTCCATACGTGGAATGATGTTTGAGAGAGATTGAGTGAGTGAGCTTGTTCTTTGTCTCAGACAACAAAATGTCATGGTGAGGCCCTGCTTTAAAGGTAAAGGGACCCCTGACCATTAGGTCCGGTCGCAGACGACTCTGGGGTTGCAGTGCTCAACTTGCTTTATTGGCCGAGGAAGCTGGCGTACAGCTTCTGGGTCATGTGGCCAGCATGACTAAGCCGTCTCTGGCGAACTAGAGCAGCGCATGGAAACGTTTACCTTTCCGCCGGAGTGGTACCTATTTATCTACTTGCACTTTGATGTGTTTTTGAACTGCTAAGTTGGCAGGAGTAGGGACCGAGCAACAGGAGCTCATCCCGTTGCGGGGATTCGAACTGCCAACCTTCTGATCGGCAAGCTCTAGGCTCTGTGGTTTAAGCCACAGAGCCACCCGTGTCCCAGGCCCTGCTTTACTGGGCATTAAGAAGGATTGACATGAGAAAAACATCCAAGAGAGGGCATTCCAGAGACCAAGGTGCCACCACTGAGAAGGCCCTATCTCTGGGTATCACCTACCTCACTTCCAGAGATAATGGGACTTAAAGAAGGGCCTTAAGAGAAGAAACAATGGCATTTGGGAGAAGGTGGTGATTTCAGTGGGGCCTATGCCTAAGAAGCTGCTTGAGGCCACATAGATGAATCTCTTCCCTCACTTCCATTTCATATTTTTCATCTAGTCCATTCTGCTCTGCATTCAATTCCTCCTGAATTCTCACCTTAAGTAGGGGAATTTCTAAATTAATTCAAAAACTGGAGCTTTCAGTTCCATCAGGTTACCTCTATCTTTCCTTCACTCTGCACTACGAATGCACACATGTGCATGATAAAATGCTGCAATTTTTGTGTGGCTATGAGGCTAGATTCTCTTTGTGCAGAATCCTGCACATTTGATTAAAATCCCACCATATGTACAATGACATAAAACCTGCTTTTCATGTGGGTCGTCCTTTATCAGCGCACAAAACTGGTGTGCATCATTTAAAGAAACCTGGTGATTGCTTTGTGCAAGTGTTTTCTTCACTTGACGGGTGTGGGAGGGAGACATGAAACAATGGAAAGTTATGCAAACTCCTCATACATAGTGTTCTGTACCAAATTCGTTAAAAATGGAGAATTCCTTAATGTATAGATTCCACTTCAGAAGCAAGATTTGGTATTTTAGAACGCCTAAGTCCAGGGAGAGGAAGGATAAGAGGAGGAGGAATTTGGAATCATTCCTGTTCTTAATGTTTGACTGCTGGGCCCCCAAACCTTCCGTAACCCCCGTGTTGGATTTATACAGGCTAACCGTACCCTTTGGAGCCATTGCTTATCTCGTCCTCATTGTTCATGATCACCACTCATTTAGTATAAATTGTTGTTATGTTGACATTCTTCTTCCCCTTTTATTAAGGCTGTTAACCATTTACCAGTTTTATTTGAATTATCATAGAAAAATTTATTTGTTCCATAAAAATAATTGGCTCCTTTAACAGCAATATTATTCAATAGCACCTTAATGTATAATGCTTCTGCATAAGCTTTTTACTGTGGAATTTTGATGTTCTAATTTTTTTATTGTTAGCTTTCTTAATAGCTCCGGTTTTTCTTGCCCTAGGCATTTCCTAAAAACCCAGCTTCTGAAAGTCACTATAAAAGCTCCCAATACATTATGGTATGATACAAAGCTGAAATTAAAATTTATATGCTTCTTGGGTTTTATTTTAATGGCTATTAGAAATTCTTTATCCTTAAGTAATAGAGCATTGAATCTCCACTACAAGCGCCTCTTATTTCCTCCTCATCGTATTATCTCTATTATTCCTTTAGTATATGAGCAAATAAAAATCTCCCAGCATTTTAACTTGTGTGTGGAAGGAGCATTTTTATCAGTTTTGGTGCAACATATATCACACAAACACATGTAGAATGGGGGGACGAGACCTGTTGTGGTAGCAATCTAAATGTGTCTGTGACAATTGCCTCACAAATTCTTGGCTGTACATCAGTGTGCATGTATGTGGTGAGTTTTCACTCTTCAGAGAATTGGCCACTGGTGAATACCGTTGATATAGATAGCCAGATGGCCCCAACTCTATAGTGAATTGTTCAAAGCGATACAACTGAAGGATATGAAATTCACTACAAAAATAACCAATTCCTGTGACTATCCACATTGGCTCACAGCTACTGAGGATGTATGATTAGTGCCTACATATATCATGCAACAAAATAAGATGTTTTCTGCTACATCTCCTTAATACAGCTGTTCCTGTTATAACCAAACTCATGCCTCCAATGCATTAATTATATTTCTGCAATTTAGGCCTATTAATCATTATCCACCCCCAAAAAATTCAACCCATCATTTTGGCTGCTAATATATTTCCATTTTGTTAGCCTGTCTTGTGTCATAGAAGCCAATAATAAATTCCGTTTGAAAGAATATTGAAGTGAGAGTATCTTAAGTGATATTTTTTCCTAGTCAGTATCATTCTTGCTTTCTTCTAGTTTTATTTAAACTGATGCTGCTGCTGTTGAGTGAAGGGTATAGTGCTTTAATATGCTTTCAAGATCTATTTCCAAGGATGATGAGTGCTCCTATGATATTATGCTTATAATATATCTCTGTCTGGGCAGAAGGATTCTTGCAACAACAATACCCTTAGGTTTTCAATATGTTCTCTGTTTTGCAACAGTCATTAAGAAATCACTAGACATCACCAGACACTGGATGCAATAGTTTTAGACTTTAAAAATGGCTAACATTCCTCTATGTCTTATTCTGGCTATGACAGCTGGAGAATCCTGTGACCTTTCTATAACATGAGTTTGGGCAGTAGGCTGTATACCAAGACCCTTCTAATTCCTGGATCCAGCAAGTGTTAAAATATAAACTAGGCTAGCTTTCTGATGAGGTGATCGCCTGGGTGATGGTCCATTAAGGGGAACAAAGGAAAAGGGCTCTGTGTAAGATGGCAAATGGTTAGTTAGAAGGGAAAAGCCAAAATTTAGCATTAAAAGTTGTACTGATGTGACCTAGAAGGAAAAGCAGCAAGCTGGAAAGTAAGGGCAACATTTAATTTCTGTTTGAATCCAATCAGCTTGGGAGAAACAAGACCCTTTTGGGGTGTTAATAATAATAATAATAATAATAATAATAATAATTTATTTATTTATACCCCGCCCATCTGCCTGAGTTTCCCCAGCCACTCTGGGCGGCTCCCAATCAAGTGTTAAAAACAGTACAGCGTTAAATATTAAAAACTTCCCTGAACAGGGCTGCCTTAAGATGCCTTAATGGTGTGAATCCCTCCATCATAGGCTCAGGTTGTATATATGTTTAAATAAACCATATATAATTTTTTAAAAAAATACCACAGTCTCTGCTGTGCCTCCTTCCAAAAGGAAACACAAACCAGGTGTAAGTGCCTGGAACCCCTGCAAATTCACACTGTTTGGACACTGGACTGGTGTGCAACACTACAAAGCCTGAAAGTCTTTCTCAAGAGGCAGGAGAAGCAACAAAGAGCTCTGTGCCGCACTTCAAAGGCTTCAGCTGATAGTTGGGGCTTCACAATGCTGTGTACTACACAAGGTGAAAATGTGTCACCTGGTGTCAGTGTAACATCAGGTGATTGACAGGCAGGCACCCCACTCCACCTGTCAAACATGACCTGTGGGGGTAGGGAGAGATCAGTTCCCCACCCCTGATGTAAAAGAGTAGATTTCTGGAGCATAAGGTAAAGGTAAAGGGACCCCTGACCATTAGGTCCAGTCGTGACCGACTCTGGGGTTGTGGCGCTCATCTCACTTTATTGGCCGAGGGAGCCGGCGTACGGCTTCCGGGTCATGTGGCCAGCATGACGAAGCCACTTCTGGAGAACCAGAGCAGTGCACGGAAATGCCGTTTACCTTCCCGCTAGAGTGGTACCTATTTATCTACTTTTACTCTGACGTGCTTTCGAACTGCTATGTTGGCAGGAACTGGGACAGAGCAATGGGAGCTCACCCCATTGCAGGGATTCGAACCGACAACCTTCTGATCGGCAAGCCCTAGGCTCTGTGGTTTAACCCACAGCGCCACCCGCGTCCCCCTTCTGGAGCATACCTTATGTCAAATTGCAACGAACCCTATGTTAAAGGAGCCACAACACTGAAAGTCCAACACAAGTAGCACACTAGGAGTTCTCGGTATTCTGGTGTGATGTGGTATGTACGCCAGATACAACATACCTTCTGGATGAATGCACTGCAATTTTCTAGTATACAGCTCCGTTTCTTTTCCAGAGCTTTACACATTGCTGCTGACACAGTCACAAAGGGGCGGGGGGAGTACGAATTTAACACAGAGAAATTCAAATAGAAGATAAAGCCAAGCTGGTTTCCTTAGCACTAAGAAAACATATAATTTAAACATTTGGCAAACAGAGGATCAAATTCAGAAGGAAACAGCTCTATTCCCAGTCTTTCCAATCTATGTCTTAATAAATATTCAAATGTTTTCAAAAACTGCTGCATGTTTTCATGATTATTTTTTCATTTTATTTTTCTGTGTTAAACAGAGATGGTATGTTTATGTGCATATGCATTAGACTGTGATCCTAGCATAGTAGCAATGCCGCATTTTGTGATGTGGCGCTGAAAGAGCGGCTGATGCACCTGAAGCTAAGCTCTGTTGAGCTAGTGCCATGCAAATCAGGGCCTAATTAAAATCAACAGGATAAGAACAAATAATCTGCCAGTAATTAATTTGGAATACCAGGGAAGATTGTTTTATGGTATGTCTGTAAATCGCCTTCAACATATGTAAAAGGTGAGTGAGAGTGAGTGAGAGAAAGAAATAATACTGGGATGCAGACCTTATAGTCAAACATTTATCCTTAAAAAACAAACAAACATCCACCTCCCAACCATTCCTCTCCCCACCCACCCATTTCAGGGCCTCCAATGCCCTTGTTTCAGAGCCCCCCAACACCCCACCTCAAAATAAGCTGAAAGGTCTGTTTAGTGTCATTGATTCCTCTACTACTGCTTCTTTGCATTTTCCACTCCCGTCACTATTTCTCTTTCTATCTTGGATTACTTAGTCAATAAGGTATTTTACAAAAGATGTGTGTTGAGCGGGGAGTATGATTGTGGTTGTACAGACTCACAGTACACGAGGAGAGAGTCTGAAAGGGGTTAGAGAGTGAGCAGGATAGCATCATCGGCTATGGAACAAATGAAGCCCACTGCGAGTAATGGCATTTCTTCATGGATTAATGAGTAAAAGTGATGCCATAGCTATGCTATGCAGCCAATAAGATATGAATGTGGTGGCATTATTGGCGAATAAAAAGAAGAGAGCATACTTGACTTAAACTGGAAACCCTAACAGTAATCTTGTTATGACTCAAAGTCCAGAATCCTATCTTTACCATTCCAACCAGTGGCGAAGCTGCATGCTCTGGCACCGGGGGTGGACAGCAGGCTGGGGCGTGGCTGGCACATGTCCCAGGGGGTATGGCATGCCACCCTGGGGGCGTGGCACGTCACCTGCAGGGCTTGCATCCCAGGGCGTGGCATGCCGCTCACGGGGGGCATGGCATGCATCCTGGCGATGTGCTGCGCTGCCTGCGGGAGCGTGGTGTGCGTCCTGGGGGCGTTGCATGCTGCCTGCAGGGGCATGCGTGGTGCATGTCCAGGGGGGCCGCCGCGAGGGTACCCCCCTCCCCAATGGTGCCGGGGGCCGTGCGCTCCCCCCACCCCGTTCCTCCGCCAGTGATTCCAACAACTGAAAGCCCTCTCAAATTTGGAGGTTGCAAGACTAGCTTGCCTGGTGGTGCAGAGCTGTAGCAACAGCCTCCCAGCAGGGGCATTACTTGTGTTTACTGGGTGTGGCAAGGTGGCAGTGAGGTCTGGGCTGTGCAGAATTGCCTCCGCCAGTGTGCCCATGCAACTTCTCCTTTAGTACTGTGTGTACCTCCGAGTAAGTGGCAGTGATGCTGTTGCCAGGAGGCTATTGCTGTGGCTCTACCCCACCAGATGAGTCACTTCTCGGAGGCTGAAAAAGGAACAGAGAATTCCAATATAATTTGCAAACCTCCCACCTAAACCAATAACTGGAATTAACTAGGTTTATTTTTGTATTAAAGTAATATAAAAAGGTGTAGTTATTTTCAAGCATACAAATAGATCCCAGTGAACTAAACTTATTCCCCTTAGTTCTGTTATCTAGTTGTCTGGCTGTGGAATACTGTTTGGCCCAGGTTTCTAGAAAAAAAATAAATCTTTAAAATTCTGTCGGTTCCATCCCTTCCTTTTTCAGAGCCATTGCCTTAGGGCCCAGTCTTGTCATCATTCAACACACAACTCTTTCACTGAAGTCTGGATCAAGAAAATTGTAAATCACACTGCATAAGAAGATTCAGACAGTTTCATTTGAAAGTGTTAAGATGTAAGACTATAAAAGACCATATATAGAGCGTGCTTATACTATTCCAGCTGAGGCAAAAGTACCTTGAAAGCTAATGAAAACTTACTAATATACACAATCTGGAAAGATGATCAAAAAAACAATGACTAAAGTAATGCAGTATCCCTAAGGAATTTGATAAAGTACATTTAAGCTGGAACATGTGCAGAGAATGAAGACCAGGGTGATAAAAGGTCTGGAAAAATGAGGTGCACCCTATATATATATAGGGACGTGGGCTAGGGCTTGCCGATCAGAAGGTCGCCGGTTTGATTTCCTACGACGGGGTGAGCTCCCGTTGCTCGGTCCCTGCTCCTGCCAACCTAGCAGTTCGAAAGCACGTCAAAGTGCAAGTAGATAAATAGGTACTGCTCCGGCGGTAAGGTAAACGTCGTTTCCGTGCACTGCTCTGGTTCGCCAGAAGTGGCTTAGTCATGCTGGCCACATGATCCGGAAGCTGTACGCCGGCTCCCTCGGCCAATAAAGCGAGATGACCGCCGCCACCCCAGAGTCGGTCACCACTGGACCTAATGGTCAGGGGTCCCTTTACCTTTACTATATATATAGTGTCAAAGGCCAGTGTAAGGTGATGTACCTTTAGCACTGGGACTTCTACAACTTATGGGAAAGATTGAGGGCACAAGGAGAAGGGGACGACAGAGGACGAGATGGTTGGACAGTGTTCTTGAAGCTACTAACACGAGTTTGAACTGCAGGAGGCAGTGGAAGACAGGAGTGCCTGGCGTGCTCTGGTCCATGGGGTCACGAAGAGTTGAACACAGCTAAACAACTAAACAACAACAACAAACCCATCATCATCATATACCTAACTTCATATTCATCACCCAAAGCAGTTCTTCAGGAATCCACAAGATGAGATTTTCCTTATATCCCTACTTACGTTATAATGATAGTACTCTATTCTGCCTTGGTCAGACCACAGGTGGAATACTGTGTTCAATTCTGGGCACCACCGTTTATGAAGGATGTTGACAAGCTGGAACGTGTGCAGAGGAGGGCAACCAAGATGATCAAGGGTCTGGAAGCCAAGCCTTATGAAGAACTGTTGAGTGAGCTGGGTATGTTTAACCTGGATAAGAGGAGACTGAGATGAGATATGATAGCTACCTTCAATTATCTAAAGGGCTGTCACATGGAAGAGGGAGCAAACTTGTTTTCTCTTGCTCCAGAGGGTAGGACCTGGACCAATGGATTCATGTTACAATAAAGGAGATTATGAGTAAACATCAGGAAGAACTTTCTGACGGTAAGAGCTGTTCAGCAGTAGGACAGTCTCTCTCAGAAGGTTGTGGACTCTCCTTCCTTGGAGGTTTTTTAAGCAGAGGTTGGATGGCCATCTGTCATGGATGCTTTAGCTGAGATTCCTGCATTGCAGGAACTAGATGATCCTCTAGATGACAGGGACTAGATGACCCTCAGGGTCTCTTCCAACTTTACAATTCTATGATTCTATGGCACAAACAAATGCATTAATTAGTCTTTTAAGGCACCAAAGGGATGTTCTGCCATTTTTACTGATGGATGCTGGCTTTTACCTTCACAATCAAGGTTTCTTGTGGGATCTCCATTACAGTGTCTTGTGGCTTCAACTTGAGCAATATGTGTTTGTTTTCTGTTTGCTCATTTACCTACACAGCCATGCATACTTCTGTTCCTTTACTTTCCACCTAATCTCAGACATGGAGCTTAATCTCTGCCAGCCCAATCCCAGCCATGTTTCATATTAAGAAGTACAGCTCTTTGATTTCAATGGGTTGCCCATGCAAACACGAATGCCCAAGATTTTAACCTGAGTCATAAAAATGGGTACCTGAAATGTGTGACCTTGGGAACTAGCAGCACCTGGAAGCCGATAAGAGAAAGTATTTTTGCATGAATTAAGTGCAAACTAAGAGACAACTGATTGCATTACAATTGAATGTCTAGAAACTGCTGCACTACAAAACCCTAATCCATTTACCAAAATGAAACATGACTCATTCAAGGTTTGCGGTATATTATCTGAGCAACTGCTGTACTGTATGGCTTCTTGATGCATGTACAGTGGTACCTCAGGTTACATGCGCTTCAGGTTACATACGCTTCAGGTTACAGACTCCGCTAACCCAGAAATAGTGCTTCAGGTTAAGAACTTTGCTTCAGGATGAGAACAGAAATTGGGCTCTGGCGGCGCGGCAGCAGCAGGAGGCCCCATAGGCTAAAGTGGTGTTTCAGGTTAAGAACAGTTTCAGGTTAAGTACGGACCTCCGGAATGAATTAAGTACTTAACCTGAGGTACCACTGTACCTGTGAGGCCAGAGGTGGTTTGAGAGCAAAGGGGAATCTCCACCCTTACTTTAGGCAGCAGTGGAGGTGCCCCATATATTGTAGCAATATTTTGTGCCCCATATATTGTAGTGATACAGTGGCCAGCAACTGTTTTGTCTAGGGAACTGGCCCAAGTTGAGTAAGTGTGCATAGCTTTGGGATGTTATTTGCTCGTACCATTAGTACTAATGGCAGCATTGTGGTGGAGACCAAGCAACCCACCTTCCTTGTAAGATTTGAAATTAGAAATGACCCATGCATGTGTGGTTGGGTTGTGGTGGCGGCACCCCTCATTGCTACACCCCCATCTCATGTGAAAATGGCTCGCCCTTAAGTAACATGATGCATGTCGCAATCAAGAAGTCAGAGGTTGGATGAGGAACTCAACAGGGCAAACTGAGAACAGGGATGTATTTTGCACAGATATGAGGATAAGTTATATAGGCTTTAAGTGCTATTTTATTACACAGTCAAAATATAGATGGCACTGGAAGATGCAGGCTGAAGAGGAGGACTGAGTCTATTAATTTAGGTCTGTTAATTGAGGCAGAGCTAGAGGCTCTTGTCCTGACAAATTTGTTAGGCTTTCCCCCCCAAGTTTTTCTAAATAAGCACAACCATAATAAAGTGCAATTGGTAAGGAGTGATAGGGTGCAGCTAAGCATTAAGCTAGCAAGCTACAGTGAAACTAACCAAAGGCCAAAGAGGGAAAACTTAAAAGGGTTAAGGGAAATAAGCTCACCAATAACGCCCTCTAAAGTATATTGCAATTATTGCAACTAACATTGGTGTAAGTTAATGCAAAATTAATAGGTTTCTAAAAACCCTCGCCTTAACAATTCGTAGCCAACTCTTCTGATCCTCCTCCAAATAGTCAAGAGGAAATAAAATATCAGAGAGTTCATCACTTCAATTTCCCCAAGACCCTTGCAGTTATTCTTCTTTGTGATTGAGTCTTTTAACTTTTTCATGACTTCAATCTTAAAAAAATAGACTTTAATTAAATTCAAGACTATTATTCCCCTTTAGGGGAGGTGGGAAAAACAAATGCAACTCAGATGCGGGACCTCTGAGCATAACACTATCCCTCTCTTTACAGTTCATTTTGGCATTTTTATATATTGCCTGCTAATAAAATGTAATGATTTTCATCTTTTACTTTGACATCTGAGACTCTATCTTTTATCTGTTGTTTACAGTGTTTCAGCCCATAAATAAATCATATGACAAAATAAATTACTTAATCTTGTGTTTTATTTGGAAACACATTAAAGCTTAGCTCTGTAGGAAAAAATCACTTTACACCTTAGAATTGCTTATATACTTTATGATTTTTGTGTCACGTTCAAAGAGCATCAAGGTGTCATATCAATAACAAGTGTTCACAAGAGCCACATTTTAAACCTTGAGATTTTTCTGGTGCTGTTTGATAGGAAAGTACTGATATGAAAGTATATCTGTCTTTGGCAAAGAGCATTTTTCAGTTATTTGACTTTAAAACAAAAAACCGGCACCTTATGGTCTTATGGAAACTATCCCGATTCTTAGAATGATCTTTTTAACAGTTATGCAGGTTTATTTGTCCAAACTATTGTAATATTTATTGTCCTGTTGTGGGATCTTACTAACATTTATTTATCCCACACATTCCTAGCTTATTTAAAATAAAATATGAAAGCACTGGATAGCCAGCTGCCCTTAGGCAAAGTTTCAATCTGCTTGGCCATTTTTGTGACTCCTCCTGGATATTTTCTAGTAAATAGATACATACATTTCACGCTAAGGATTGAATAATTCTTTTTCTCTGTAGGTAAGTCAACAAAAGTTCCCATGCTTTGTGGGTTTCTTAAGTATTTGCTTCATTGATGAAACCTAGGGGAAAACTAGAAATAGATTTGGTAGGTAAACTGTCTTTCCCCTGCAGCTTTTGCTTCTGAGATGCGTCTAGTCCTAGAGAATGTACCTCTTTTCTTAGGTTAATTGCTGAAATATGATGTGCTGTGGCTGCATTCTTAGTCATTTCCAGATTCTATTCCAGGACATTTGGGATAGAGCCCAAGAGCTTAGCATGTTTTCCTTTTTTCATGGTAAAATTGTGCAAATATGCATTAGAGTGTGAAAACAAACAGTCTAATACATTTTTGCAAAGCTCTTTATGTTTACTGTTTATTGCAGATACCAGATCCTAATTAAAAATGCGCTAACAAAAGCCAAGATACAAAGAACAAAGATATAATGAAGCTTCATTTTTTAGAAATGTGATTAATCCCAGGGGACTTTCTACCCTGCGTCAACTCCTGTAAAATTAAAGTTCATATGACGATGGAGAGGATGTAACATTAAATATTATGATGGGCCTCACCTAACTATGTTAAAAATGGATCGTGCCATGGTTATATTTTTGTTTTGTGGATTAAGCTCCTTTCCAAATAGCATAGCTGCATCCAGCCCTGCTCTTCAGCATTAGTTTATGGTGGCTTGCAACCTTTCCTGGTTTTTGTTTCTTTGCTTTAAAAATGAAATGAAATAAAGCACCTTCTGTACTTTTACTAATTTAAAAAGGGAAATGATCAAATTTGTAACCTATTGTATTGGTTGGAATATTTTTTTTAAAAAAAAAACTGAAGCCAAATTAATATCAAAAAGTAGAATATAAACCAGAATTTTTGCAGGTTAGGTAGCAAATACTTTTTGTACAAATAAAGATTGATATTTCTGTTATCTATGGGAAGGCTGAGACATGGGGTGGTATTCACCTAAGTTTTAGTCAGAGCAGACCCACTGAAATGAATGGACCTAACTTAGTCACGAGCCTATAGATCTGTAAATATACAATGAGTGTATATGAAAACATACAACTTCAATCACACCACAAAATACAAATATTCAAGATCTTTTCTCATTTGTCTAGCTGGCACCTATTTCCCTGCCCCTCCAAAGTTCTTAATCTTTGAGTTACTTAGAAATATAAGGCAGGAAAAATATAATACCTCGGGACAAATACCTTGCTGTGTTCCCTGTGTCCCACTGTACTCTTGGTACACAGAATTTTATTTGCCATATGCCCAAAAACTATATGAGAGTGTGCACTGTCCCTAAAGTCAGCGCCCCAGCTGCTCATCTGATATGCCATACAATTAATAACTTTCTTTTAGCAAATTGTATGGCTATGACATCAAACATCTGTCTAAACTACTGTAACACTTGAATTGCAGCAGCAATCTATTCCTTCTCTGGCAGCCTTTTAGGAGCGAGCAGAATAGGGAGAGAGGAAAGGGGTGCCAGAAAAAGAGAAAGAGAAAATGGGGAGGTCCCACCCACAGTCAGCATGTTCCCCCCCCAACAGATGACCACTATGGAAATGTGGACCACGAAAGAAAAAAAAGATTGCCCACTTGTGATTTAATGGATTATTCTCTGTGTTCCTGCTTTAAGTACAGGAATGGTAGCAGATAACTGCTTAGTGTGTCTGAAACCAGGAAGAAAAACATGTCAGAATAATTCAGTGCACTGTATTAGTGACTTTTATAGAGCTTCACATGGAAATATGCTAACAATTTTGTTTGGACAGGATGGAATGTTAACAGGTATGTGTTTTTGCTTTCCTCTGTCTTTGACTGGGATGGACAGGGAAAAAGAAAACTGAAAATGTAAAAGGAATAAATACAGGCAGTTTGAACAAACTTTGTGCTGAATATTTATTTCTATTTTTTTCTAATTACATTACATTACTACTGCTAAACCAGGCCAGTTCTTCAGCTGGCGGTATAACAGGTCTAGCCAGTTCATCCTGAACTGTAGCTGTGGGAGGAGCTTATCAGTGTTTGCAGGGCAGCGGCTGAAGAAGGAGCCAAAAGGGGTTTCTTGTGTGTGTGATTCTTGTGGCTGATTAGCTGCTTTCCCTGGTCAAAGGTCAGAGGGGGCAGGGTTTCTGTTGAGGCAGGTGATTAGCTGTGGGAGGAGCTTATCAGTGTTTGCAGGGCAGCGGCTGAAGAAGGAGCCAAAAGGGGTTTCTTGTGTGTGTGATTCTTGTGGCTGATTAGCTGCTTTCCCTGGTCAAAGGTCAGAGGGGGCAGGGTTTCTGTTGAGGCAGGTGATTAGCTGTGGGAGGAGCTTATCAGTGTTTGCAGGGCAGCGGCTGAAGAAGGAGCCAAAAGGGGTTTCTTGTGTGTGTGATTCTTGTGGCTGATTAGCTGCTTTCCCTGGTCAAAGGTCAGAGGGGGCAGGGTTTCTGTTGAGGCAGGTGATTAGCTGTGGGAGGAGCTTATCAGTGTTTGCAGGGCAGCGGCTGAAGAAGGAGCCAAAAGGGGTTTCTTGTGTGTGTGATTCTTGTGGCTGATTAGCTGCTTTCCCTGGTCAAAGGTCAGAGGGGGCAGGGTTTCTGTTGAGGCAGGTGATTAGCTGTGGGAGGAGCTTATCAGTGTTTGCAGGGCAGCGGCTGAAGAAGGAGCCAAAAGGGGTTTCTTGTGTGTGTGATTCTTGTGGCTGATTAGCTGCTTTCCCTGGTCAAAGGTCAGAGGGGGCAGGGTTTCTGTTGAGGCAGGTGATTAGCTGTGGGAGGAGCTTATCAGTGTTTGCAGGGCAGCGGCTGAAGAAGGAGCCAAAAGGGGTTTCTTGTGTGTGTGATTCTTGTGGCTGATTAGCTGCTTTCCCTGGTCAAAGGTCAGAGGGGGCAGGGTTTCTGTTGAGGCAGGTGATTAGCTGTGGGAGGAGCTTATCAGTGTTTGCAGGGCAGCGGCTGAAGAAGGAGCCAAAAGGGGTTTCTTGTGTGTGTGATTCTTGTGGCTGATTAGCTGCTTTCCCTGGTCAAAGGTCAGAGGGGGCAGGGTTTCTGTTGAGGCAGGTGATTAGCTGTGGGAGGAGCTTATCAGTGTTTGCAGGGCAGCGGCTGAAGAAGGAGCCAAAAGGGGTTTCTTGTGTGTGTGATTCTTGTGGCTGATTAGCTGCTTTCCCTGGTCAAAGGTCAGAGGGGGCAGGGTTTCTGTTGAGGCAGGTGATTAGCTGTGGGAGGAGCTTATCAGTGTTTGCAGGGCAGCGGCTGAAGAAGGAGCCAAAAGGGGTTTCTTGTGTGTGTGATTCTTGTGGCTGATTAGCTGCTTTCCCTGGCCAAAGGTCAGAGGGGGCAGGGTTTCTGTTGAGGCAGGTGATTAGCTGTGGGAGGAGCTTATCAGTGCTTGCAGGGCAGCGGCTGAAGAAGGAGCCAAAAGGGGTTTCTTGTGTGTGTGATTCTTGTGGCTGATTAGCTGCTTTCCCTGGTCAAAGGTCAGAGGGGGCAGGGTTTCTGTTGAGGCAGGTGATTAGCTGTGGGAGGAGCTTATCAGTGTTTGCAGGGCAGCGGCTGAAGAAGGAGCCAAAAGGGGTTTCTTGTGTGTGTGATTCTTGTGGCTGATTAGCTGCTTTCCCTGGTCAAAGGTCAGAGGGGGCAGGGTTTCTGTTGAGGCAGGTGATTAGCTGTGGGAGGAGCTTATCAGTGTTTGCAGGGCAGCGGCTGAAGAAGGAGCCAAAAGGGGTTTCTTGTGTGTGTGATTCTTGTGGCTGATTAGCTCCTTTCCCTGGTCAAAGGTCAGAGGGGGCAGGGTTTCTGTTGAGGCAGGTGATTAGCTGTGGGAGGAGCTTATCAGTGTTTGCAGGGCAGCGGCGCGCGCAGTTTGAACCATCTTTTAGATTTAGGGGAGCTAGTCTCAAGCCCAACGACACATTCTCAAGATGGAGGGGGAGGGAACAGCTGCAGTCGCCTGCGGTTCCTGCGCAATGTTTGCCATCTTGCCAAAGGTTGCAGGCAGCTTTACGTGCAGCAATTGCATGTTGATTGCCCTCCTAAAAGACAAAGTCCAGCAACTGGAGGAACGTGTAGCTACGCTCCAAAGAATTAGAGAGCTGGAGCTCTTCTTGGAAGCAACAGAGCACACCGTCTCCACCAAGGAGGAGACAGGGGACTCCCCTGAGAAGGAGGCTAGTTCACCAACACAGGAGCCCGATATGTGGAGAAACGTGACTCAAAGAAGTAGGAGGCCCAGGGTTCGCTCTGATTGTCTAGAAATACACAATCGCTTTGAGGTCCTCTCCCCTAGCATGGAAGACGAAGAGCAGACTCCATTTGAGGATCTCTCCCTCATTACAGTCGATCACGTATATGAAGATGAGCAGCAAAGTCAGTCCTCAGGGAATGTGCAGGCGACCTTGCAACGGACCGCTCACGGAAGAACCCTGACCAAACCTAAGAGAAGGCGTGTAGTGGTGATAGGGGATTCCCTACTGAGGGGAACAGAAGCAGTGATCTGTGGGCCTGACAAGATGTCTCGGGAAGTGTGCTGTCTCCCCGGGGCTAAGATCCAAGATGTAACTGAACGACTGCAAGGAATCATAAAACCCACTGACAAATACCCCTTCCTCTTGGTTCATGTGGGAACCAATGACACTGCAAGCAATAGCCTCCAGAAGATCAAAAGAGACTACGAGGCTCTGGGCAGGAAATTGAAGCAATTAAATGCACAAATCGTCATCTCATCTGTCCTCCCAGTTGAACGACGTGGCCCAGGGAGAGAGAGGAAAATAGTGGAAGTAAACAGCTGGCTTCGCAAATGGTGTAAACAGGAACGGTTTGGATTCTTAGATCACGGACTGCAGTTTCTTGAGGATGGACTTCTGGCAAGCGATGGGCTGCACCTCACAACGGTTGGGAGGAATGTTTTTGCCAAAAAACTAAGAAACCTCATCAGGAGGGCTTTAAACTGACTAATGTGGGGGAGGGAGACAGTGCTCCTGAAGGTAGGAGTCTATTAATTGATGAAGATGATCATCCAAATGTCATAGACCAAATGGAGCAAACAGCAAGCAGACCTAGTGGTGGGAGGAAAAAATCCTTAAATAAGAGACACGGGGGAATGACTAATGGACTTCAATGTCTGTACACTAATGCACAAAGCATGGGAAATAAACAAGATGAGCTTGAGCTCTTGGTACAGCAAACTAAATATGACATAATAGGCATCACTGAAACATGGTGGGATAAGTCCCACGATTGGAATGTAAAAATGGAGGGATACAATCTATTTCAGAGAAACAGACCAGACAAGAAAGGAGGAGGAGTGGCGTTATATGTCAGGGATGTGTATACCTGTGAAGAGATCCAAGATTTAGAACCTCAAAGCCAAAGTGAGAGCATTTGGGTCAAAATTAAGGGAGAGAAGAATAATAGTGACCTCATTGTGGGAGTTTACTATAGATCCCCAAGCCAAACGGAGGACATAGATGATGCCTTGCTGGAACAGATGGCCAAGCATGCAAAAGGAAGGGAGATAGTAGTAATGGGGGACTTCAATTACCCGGATATTTGTTGGATGTCAAACTCAGCCAAGAGCATAAGGTCAAACAGATTCCTCACTGGCCTTGCAGACAACTTCATTGTCCAGAAAGTGGGAGAAGCAACAAGAGGAACAGCCATTTTAGATCTGGTCCTAACCAATGTCGATGACCTGGTTAATGGGGTAGAAGTGGAAGGATCATTAGGTGCAAGTGATCATGCTCTTCTGAAGTTTACTATACAACGGAAAGGAGCAGCCAAGCATACTAGGACTCAATTTCTTGACTTTAAGAAAGCTGACTTCATAAAACTTAGGGAAGTGCTGGGTGAGATCCCATGGACAGTAATGCTAAAAGGAAAGGGAGTTCATGATGGCTGGGAGTTTGTTAAGAGGGAGATAGTAAAAGCACAACTTCAGGCAATACCAATGAGACGGAAACATGGAAGGTGCCTAAAGAAGCCAGGGTGGCTATCTAAAGAACTTTTAACTGAGTTAAGATTAAAAAAGGATGTGTACAAAAAATGGAAAAGGGGGGAAACCACCAAAGAGGAATTCAAACAAATAGCCAGCACGTGTAGACACAAAGTCAGAAAAGCTAAAGCACAGAATGAACTCAGGCTTGCTAGAGAGGTTAAAAGCAACAAAAAAGGCTTCTATGGGTATGTTCGTAGCAAAAGGAAGAACAAAGAAACAGTGGGGTCACTCAGAGGAGAAGATGGTGAAATGCAAACAGGGGACACAGAAAGGGCTGAACTCCTCAATGCCTTCTTTGCCTCAGTCTTCTCCGATAAGGAAAACAATGCCCGACCTGAAGAATTTGGAGCAAAAGATTCAGCAGAGGAAACACAGCCCAGAATAACTAAGGAGAGAGTACAAGATTACTTCGCTAGTTTAGATGTATTCAAGTCTCCAGGGCCAGATGAACTGCATCCAAGAGTATTAAAAGAACTGGCAGATGTGATCTCAGAACCACTGGCAGTCATCTTTGAGAATTCCTGGAGAACAGGCGAAGTCCCGGCAGACTGGAGGAGGGCAAATGTTGTCCCTATTTTCAAAAAGGGGGAAAGAGAGGACCCAAATAATTACCGCCCAGTCAGTCTAACATCAATACCAGGGAAGATTCTGGAGCAGATCATTAAGCAAACAATCTGTGAGCACCTAGAAAGGAATGCTGTGATCACCAATAGTCAGCATGGATTTCTGAAAAATAAGTCATGTCAGACTAACCTGATCTCATTTTTTGACAGAATTACAAGCCTGGTAGATGAAGGGAACGCAGTGGATGTAGTCTACCTTGATTTCAGCAAGGCATTTGACAAGGTGCCCCATGATATTCTTGTAAAGAAGCTGGTAAAATGCGGTCTTGACTATGCTACCACTCAGTGGATTTGTAACTGGCTGACTGACCGGACCCAAAGGGTGCTCATCAATGGTTCCTCTTCATCCTGGAGAAGAGTGACTAGTGGGGTGCCACAGGGTTCTGTCTTGGGCCCGGTCTTATTCAACATCTTTATCAACGACTTGGATGATGGACTCAAGGGCATCCTGATCAAATTTGCAGATGACACCAAATTGGGAGGGGTGGCTAACACCCCAGAAGACAGGATCACACTTCAAAACGACCTTGACAGATTAGAGAACTGGGCCAAAACAAACAAGATGAATTTTAACAGGGAGAAATGTAAAGTATTGCACTTGGGTAAAAAAAATGAGAGGCACAAATACAAGATGGGTGACACCTGGCTTGAGAGCAGTACATGTGAAAAGGATCTAGGAGTCTTGGTTGACCACAAACTTAACATGAGCCAACAGTGTGATGCGGCAGCTAAAAAAGCCAATGCAATTCTGGGCTGCATCAATAGGAGTATAGCATCTAGATCAAGGGAAGTTATAGTGCCACTGTATTCTGCTCTGGTCAGACCTCACCTGGAGTACTGTGTCCAGTTCTGGGCACCACAGTTCAAGAAGGACACTGACAAACTAGAACGTGTACAGAGGAGGGCAACCAAAATGGTCAAAGGCCTGGAAACAATGCCTTATGAGGATCGGCTAAGGGAGCTGGGCATGTTTAGCCTGGAGAAGAGGAGGTTAAGGGGTGATATGATAGCCATGTTCAAATATATAAAAGGATGTCACATAGAGGAGGGAGAAAGGTTGTTTTCTGCTGCTCCAGAGAAGCGGACACGGAGCAATGGATACAAACTACAAGAAAGAAGATTCCACCTAAACATTAGGAAGAACTTCCTGACAGTAAGAGCTGTTCGACAGTGGAATTTGCTGCCAAGGAGTGTGGTGGAGTCTCCTTCTTTGGAGGTCTTTAAGCAGAGGCTTGACAACCATATGTCAGGAGTGCTCTGATGGTGTTTCCTGCTTGGCAGGGGGTTGGACTCGTTGACCCTTGTGGTCTCTTCCAACTCTATGATTCTATGATTCTATGATCCTCCTCTGACTCAGGCTTTTTACCTGTGTTCTCTTCCAGAGTTGTCCCCTACAATATGAGACATGATGTATCACTCAAGCTGTGCTTACTTAGTACTAGACTCGCTGATATTTGTGGACTGACATCTTTGTAAATATGCATTGAACTGGGCTGCTTGCTGCCAAGTATTAGGACAAAATAGGCATAACATAAAATATTATCAGTTTGCCTGCACAACATGCATTCACACTGAAGAAGAATAAAGAAGAGAAGGGATGTTTAAAACCTCCCCAAAGTTAATTTTTTATCTCCATTCGCTCGACACAGACATCCGTGCCCTTGTGCTTGATATTTGTCCCTCTGATCCTATGACATCCCTATCCTCCTGTTTCTTCTAAATGTCCTGTACCACAGAAGGCTGCAATCACCTTGTCAGAGCACATTTTATACCCCAAAGTCGCTGCCAGTTTTTGCCCTATACATCAACTCCTTCCTGATTCTGGCTGGCAGTTGCTCCTGCTGCACAGCAATTTCCAGTTATTTATTCAGCTTTAACCCTATTGTAAACAGCCTTGCCATGAATGCACGGTAATTCCATTGGGGCGAGCCATTTTGCTGAAATATCCAGCAAGTGGAAGGATGTTGGCAGTAGTTAATAGGGAAAAGACTCCATGTTGCATTCAGCCCCCATCTCTTTATTGTGGAAGCTTCACCTTTCATATTCTCCCACCTTTTGTTGTGCATATTTTTAGTATTTTCTTTCAGGGTTTTAACATCACAGCCGTTGGCTTTATTATTTTCCCTTCACTGGATCCTGGACTACCTCTCAGACATTGTGCATATATCACCGTCTATCTGGGATTTTGGGTATAGTAAATTAAACAGGATACCAGCAAACCAAACTTGATTTGTGTGAATATTATTTTAATCTTCCTTTAGGAAATCAATGTCCAAGAAGAATTTGTTCATGCATTTCATAGGCTGCACCCTGTAGTAGGTTGTGTTGGCTAAATTTAGCTCCTTCATGGGATATATATACAGTGGTACGTACTTAATTTGGTTCCGGAGGTCTGTTCTTAACCTGAAACTGTTCTTAACCTGAAGCACCACTTTAGCTAATGGGGTCTACTGCTGCTGCCGCGCTGCCGGAGCACAATTTCTGTTCGCAACCTGAAGCAAAGTTCTTAATCCGAGGTAATATTTCTGGGTTAGCGGAGTCTGTAACCCGAAGCATCTGTAACCTGAAGCGTATGTAACCCGAGGTACTACTGTATACGGTATTCATCACTGAAAATGTTTCTATATACAAATGAGCCACCTTGTTTCAGCCACTTTTAGAGTACAAAGCAATTGCAGAAGCTTGCCAGTGGTGGTTAGAGAGTTCGGCTAGGACTGGACATACTGGTTCAAATGCTCACTCATCTTAGGAAGAGGAATAGTAGGGGGAAGTAGCAGAAAGAACCATGAAGAAAGATGACGTGCTCCATTCTTGCACAGAAAAAAGAAAGGTGCTGAAGCAAGGGTAGATGGGTAATGATGTCAGAATCTGCTCCAAGCCAGAAGTGTGGGACAAGGCTTGGTTTTAACTGTTTTACTCTCACCATGTTTCTTAGTATTGATTTTGGGGGCAATGCTTTGATCATTGTTTTGAATTTTATTTGTTCTATATAAGCCACTTTGGGGGCCTTGGTCAAAAAGCGGCATAGAAAAAAATACAGAAACTCACCGACAAATGAAAAAGACTTGAAAGGCACCCTGCTGCAATAGCTGTTCAGACCATTAGGGGGCTTCAGGTCATGTGGCCATTAATTATGGCTGCAATCCTGTACTCTGTTACCTGGCGCTGAGCCTCATTAAACTCAATGGGGCATGTGCTGCGAACTACTTTACAGTTTCATTGTGTCCTGAATTAAGAATGTACAGTGTAAAATAGGTGGCAAAGCAAGGTTTAATAGGGGTCGGAATACAGCACCGAATATAGGAAGTTGTCAAGAAGAGACTTCATTTCTCTATGTGGGAAATGTCTCCCCTTAGCAGAATTAGGAGGCCCTTTCCTATAACTGGGATTTGTGATAAGGATTTCCAGGTGAGAGGCCACAAGTTCAAGAAGACTTCATCCCTGGCAACTCTGGTTTTCTAAATTAATCACTTTGAAAAAGCAAAGTTTTCAACAAGTTAGTTTGTTGAGCCATGCTGCTAGCTGTCATGGCCAATGATGTATTCTTGTTATAAGTAATCCTTCAGTGAAAGTCAAGCTAAACCCAACTGTACACTCTGTTTTAGATTGCTTAAGACGCCATAGTGCCAGTTTTCATTATTATTGATGCTAAACACTTCAAGAATATTTCTTGCTTATACAAAGGTCTTGAAGAGCTTCAATGATTTATGAAGCAAATAGGTTTCCTGGATGTCTGTGAAATACCACTGATGGATTTGGCAAACACAGTAGTAAGCACCCATTACGCCACCTAGAACACAGCATCTAACCTGTTTTTTTGTTCCATTAACAAGTTGTGAAAAAGTCATGATGGTGCTTTTAGCTGTAAAACACTTTAGAGTGTAATCTGTTTTTAGAAGATTAATTCAATCCCAAATACCGTGGAAAATGATAAACAACTTAAAGGAGACAGAGCATCTATCAGTATTCCCCTTTAAAGGAGACTGGAAGCAGATACTATGTTACAGCTCATAATAAGATTTCTTTCTTTTCCTTTCTCCTTTTTTTTTTTTTTTTTTTGCTTTGCAAAAAAATAAAGAGGAAGCCTCCCACCCACCCCCTCCCTGTTAAACATTGGCCATACCAGAGTTTCTTCAGTTGTATTGTGTGTATTGTAGCCAATTTGGCCTAGCCTAGTATTTCTAGAACTGCAATCAATCTTCGTGTTTATTTTGCATTACAACTGAGCATTACTAAGAACCACAAGCACAGCAAAGCTGTGTGCCTGGTTTGAATGGTGATGAAATGCAAAAAGCCAGACAGTTTCACAATCCAAATCCAACCCCTAGTCTCAGCTTGGAGATCTACCCCTCACTACTGTAAAGTTCTAGTAATGAATCTAAGATGTTTTTACAAGACGTGCCTGCTTTTTGGTGCTCCCCATTCCTCACAGGGTTCAGCCAGTTGGGATTGCAAACTTCTTCTTTTTTACCAGGCCCTTCTCATCTGATTTTAGCAGCAGCTAGATTTGCACACCTAGGGCACTGAACGTGCTGACATTCCTGCCTCAAAAAAGCTTCAACAGCTCACTGAAGTGAGCAAGGAATCAGAATGAAAGTATGCACTGAAACACACTACAGTTAGGAAACCTTTCTTGCTCAGACAAGGCCTCAGCTGAGACACTTTCCTGTCCAGGAATGCCCAATGACTAACATGGGTGGGCAAGTCCAGTCTCAGTACTATATTTCTTTTGTCAAGAAATGAGTTAAGCTGCAGTTCTGATAACTCACCACAAGGGGCAGCCATGACCAGAACTGAAGGTTCCTTCCTGGTTCTCCCTTCCGGCATCAGCTGATTTCTGCAGGTCACGTCAATGCTGAAGGCCTAAGAGTACCACTACCACCCCATTCAGCCTGCAATTCTAGAACCAAATGTGCCATCAATTTGCTGGGTGAAAGGCTTTGTCCTTGTGCAGCAGCCTATGGAGCTGATCCACATACAGAGACTGTTTTCTGACGGTGAAAGACTGTACTAGGTACAGGCTGAGCAGCTAGAATGCCTTGGAAATATACTACTGTACACCAAAATGCCGGCTCATTTTTCTTCTTCTCAATGCACAAACAGTACTTGTCCCAATGTCTTCCTGAATTTTTGATTCCCTATGTACTCATAACTCGTCTCCTAAATTAAAGGATGCAAATGCACACAAGGCAAAGTTGGAAGTGCAGGGAAGAAACAGCAGAGGCCATACATTCTCTTAATTGTGTAAGGAAATAAGATGACAACAACAAGGCTTGAAGCGCCTTTGTTCTCTGGAAAATATTTCCAGTGATCTATGCAGGACTTAATACTTTCATGTATATTTAATATTCCATCATGAAGCACAGTACTTCATGGATACGGAAGCTTACATGATTTTCAGACTACAGCATGCGTGCATAACTCGAGTCACTCTCCTTGAATTTACATGTGAGATTAAAGTCACTGTACAAAACAGCCTCCCCCCGCCCTCATGTGCCATTCTTTGATCTCTCTTATAAGTGGAGACCTTACCACAAATACCCAAAGTAATTGTCCAGATAAAACTTGGAAATTGGGATTTTTCAGCCTTCGGAACTTCATTGATGCAAAGCTGAAGAAATGTTCCTGCCACTCTAGAGGTCAGATTAATGACACATTGATTAGAAATCCACTGCCCAGTAATTCTTAAGAGATAATTCCAGGGAATATGTTCAGCAATAGACCAGTGGGAAGCACTTCAGCCAGTCAGCTCATAGATAACGCTAGTAATGACCATTTAGATGGAGCCTAAGGGACGCGGGTGGCACTGTGGGTTAAACCACAGAGCCAAGGACTTGCCGATCAGAAGGTCGGCAGTTCGAATCCCCGCGACGGGATGAGCTCCTGTTGCTCGGTCCCAGCTCCTGCCAACCTAGCAGTTCGAAAGTATGTCAAAGTGCAAGTAGATAAATAGGTACCGCTCCGGCGGGAAGGTAAATGGCGTTTCCGTGCGCTGCTCTGGTTCTCCAGAAGCGGCTTAGTCATGCTGGCCAGATGACCCGGAACCTGTACGCCGGCTCCCTAGGCCAATAAAGCGAGATGAGCGCCGCAACCCCAGTCCAGTCGGTCACGACTGGACCTAATGGTCAGGGGTCCCTTTACCGTTACCTATTTAGATGGAGGACCACAGTTAGGTCCTAGATACAGAATTTAAAGGATGCAATTATGAGCACACAATTAGAATTTCCTCACTGCACTTGCCTTTCCTTGCTGTTACGGGTTTGCATCTCAAAATAATTTTTCAATGTACAGTGATTAATGTGAGGTCGGGTTTGTTCTGTTTTGGCTTGTTTCTCAGTGTTCACTTTATTACACTGTTTTTGCATAAAATAAAGATAAAAAAATAATGTAATCTATACCGCAACTGAAAATCTAACAAAAAGTAAGTGTATAAATTAACACCCTTTTTATAAAATATAATTTATTCTACTGTAAAAACAGTCACCCCTTTTAAAAATAAGGGTGGAACTAATGGAGTAACCACTAAGGTTACTTGTGCCATATGCCTTGAGACAGTGGTTCAATCTGCCTCCTGAATATTTATCTTGGATAAGTATTCATTTGTTTTGCTAAATATATGTTTATTCCAAATATAGTAGGTGTCTGTCCAAGCCTCTTCAATGCCCCCTTTTTGAGCACATATATGCACACTTGTGCATGAACATATGCATGGTTAACAGCAAAAGAGAAAGAAAAGAAAAGCCATGTTCAACACTCATATGCTATCCCCTCCTATCACAGTTTACTTTTCCTTTCCTTTCTTTTTTTACCTTTTAGAACTAATGGTTTAGAACTAATGCTTTTCGGAAAATTACAGGGAGATTTGCGAAATGAGACTTCTTCAAAAACACAATGTTATGCTTCAAATGAACCGTAGATCACAAAAATAAGTAACACGTTTACAAAAATAAGTGCCAAAGACACACTGAGATCACTTTACTAAAAGACAGCCAAAAATACATTTAAATTAGTATTATTTTTACCTTCTAGTAAATCATCAATGCCTCCTTTGGTGGGGGGAAGGGCATGGAGTTCAGTTTTGTGGCTCCGAGTGAAAAGAAAAGTTCTTTTGTCTTAAGTCTCCCCAAATATAAGAATGGGAATTTGTTTAGAAGCATTGTAAAATCTTTTTTTTTTTAATCTGAGTTCAGATAAGGTGTATAGGAGATATTTGCAATTGCACATTTGGCTGAAACATGTAGGCTGCAATCCAGGAAGGCCACAGGTAGTATTGCAGGCCAACAGTCTATGGACAGGGAAGGAGCTCTGTATGTTAACAGAACTTCCATCTGTCATAGATAGCAGCAGGAGCCTCTGCATACCAGGGGCTCTGAGTCATGGCTACTTTGATTTGTCCTGTTTTGTTATGGTTCAGTCTGGTACATAATGGTGAAAAAAGCTCGCTCAATCTTTTGATTGGAGAGTGTTGCCCATTCCTCTTTTCTCCTGTGGTCTAGGGGCAGGCTTACAACAGAATTCCAAGCTTGTTTTGGGTGAAGGGGCTTGTGGCCTGACTATTTTGCAGAATTATGTGATATTACTATACTGCTTTGCCACACAATCATCAAATCGCCACCTCCTGCGGAATAGCGAACCTCGAAAATGTCATGGCAGAGATAGCTGTTTTGGAATGAAAGCAGACTTACGCCTAATCTAGCATAGAGAAGACTAGTACGGTCTTCTTTTGGCCAAACATTTCTTTACAGCCGAACAGGGCTGCCTTCAGGTAGCACTGCGAGTGGGGGAATAAATGCAGGCATTATGGTCTGCACCTGGGTAAGTGCTTAGGTGCAGGTTCTAGCTGGGCAGCATAATAGTGTGGGGCAGCACTGCAGCCCACATGCTTGTTTTCTGAACAAAATATATAGTTGGAATGACAAGTAAAAGAAGGTCATTAAAGGTTCTGTAAACACATGCTATATGGAATTTATACACCAGATTTATACGGCATGAGAGATAGTTGCCTGGAGAATTCTGAACAGCCCTTCAGAATTATTTATCGCCCAGTTTCAAATCTTCCATATCTGGGTAAGGTAATTGAGAGAGCGGTTGCTGAACAGCTTGGTAGGTTTCTGGAGGAAACATCGGCTTTAGATCCATTTCAGTCCGGTTTCCGTCCTGGTTTTGGGACCGAGATGGCTCTGGTTGCCCTAACAGATGATCTCCGTAGACAACTGGATTGAGGCGGGTCAGGGCTGCTGATCCTTTTAGATTTGTCAGCAGCCTTTGACATGGTCGATCATGATCTTCTGGACCACCGCCTTGCAGACGTGGGGATACAGGGCATAGCCCGTAACTGGCTGTGCTCTTTTATTTCTGGTCGGGGACAGAGGGTGGCACTAGGGAGGGAAATGTCGTTGCGCCATTCCTTGGTGTGTGGAGTGCCGCAGGGCGCAATTCTCTCCCCGATGCTTTTTAACATCTTTATGCACCCCCTTGCCCAGATTATCCGGAGCTTTGGGCTGGGCTGTCACCAATATGCTGATGACACTCAGCTCTATCTGCTGATGGATGGCCACATCAACTTGGCCCCAAACACACTGACCAGATGCTTGGAAGCTGTGGCTGGATGGTTTCGTGGGAGCCGATTGAAACTAAATCCTTCGAAGACAGAGGTCGTATGGCTGGGTCGGGATGGCATGGGGATGAGGGACCAACTTCCTTCTCTTGCAGGGGCCTAATTAGTGCCATTGCCTTCCATTAAGAGTTTGGGTGTAATCCTTGAAGCCTCCCTTTCCATGGAGGTGCAGGTTACAGCAACAGCCAAGGCGACATTTTTCCACCTTCGCCGCATCAAGCAGTTGGTCCCTTACCTTTCCTGCCCCGACCTGACCACAGTGATCCATGCGACGGTCACCTCCAGGCTTGACTACTGTAATTTGCTCTATGTGGGGCTGCCCTTGAAGCTGTCCCAGAAACTCCAGCGGGTGCAGAATGCTGCAGCGAGGCTCCTCACGGGGTCTCTGCCATGGGAGCATATTCACCCAGTGCTTTTCAAGCTGCACTGGCTCCCGGTGGAGTACAGGATCAGATTTAAGGTGCTGCTTTTGACCTTTAAAGCCCTTCACGGCCTAGGACTCTCGTACCTACAGGACCGCCTCTCCCAGTATGTCCCACGGAGAGCCTCAAGGTCCATAAACAGCAACACCCTAGTGGTCCCGGGCCCTAAGGAAGTTAGATTAGCTTCAACCAGAGCCAGGGTCTTTTCAACTCTGGCTCCGACCTGGTAGAACGCTCTGCCTCATGAGACCAGGGCCCTGCAGGATCTGATTTCTTTCCACAGGGCCTATGAGACAGAGTTGATCCGCCTGGCCTTTGGCTTGGAGCCAATTTGATTCCCTCCCTCTCTTTCTTTTTTCTTTTCCTTCTCCTCCTGCGATGAGGCTACATTTTAATATTTCATTATTTTAATGTTGTATTTTAATTTTGTTTTTAAGTTGTAATCATTCAACTTGTTTTTATTATTGCTTGTAAGCCGCCCTGAGCCTGGCCTTAGCTGGGGAGGGCGGGGTATAAATAAAAATTATTACTATTATTATTATTATTCTGATATAGCAGCCTTTCTGAAATACGTTTTTCAGCCTGTCCTATCCTCCTTAGGTGGCTTTTAGGTCATTGACACCTGTTTGCCTTTATGGTGGACCAGAAAGTCCAGTAGGTCAGATCTTTACCTTTCCAACCCAGGTGGGCCAACTTTGACAGGTGGGAAGAACCACCCACCTGTCAATCATCTTACATTATGTTGTTGCCAGCTGATTCATTGGTGGGTTGTCCTGCTCACCTGTCAAAATAGCCCATCAGCCCAATAGCTGGCCATCAGGGTGTGAGCAGAGAGATGCTGTCAAAGCAGGATTGAACTCTCTGTGCATCAGCTGTTTGTGCCGGGGAGTGTGCTGGGACCATCAAGCTTTTATACCTGCCTTGCTTAAGATGCTACTTAAGTATTCTTGTCTTCTTTTAACATTTTTGTAAAGAATATTCTTTGCCTTTTTTGGCAGGAAGACAGATGTGTTTGGCTATTGATACCATTGAAAGGTTTGGAATTTTATCCCTGTATTGTTTGTATTTGGGTTACTTTGTAATTGCATTATTGCATTTGTGTGTATCTGTTGATTCTTGGGAGCTGCCTTGGGAGCCTTTCTGGCTGAAAGACGGCATATAAGTAAACAGTAACATAACAACCTAACCTAACACAACATGTGTGGAAAGGCCCCCGATGTACTCAGATGACACCACAACTCATGGACATCATAGAGATTAGACTGTGAAAAGTCATGGAATGACTTAGAGGAATAAGTGGAAATAAACCAAGGTATTATTTCCATGGCATGTTCTGCAAAAATAACTAGTATACCTGAATAAAGGTATAAGATATGACCTGGGTATTGCAACAAAATACCTAGAAGATGTGTTTTTTTAATTATTTTTAGGATCACTTGTAAAATTAACTATAGTAAGGTGGTAAAATATTGATTGTTTACCACAACAGGTGTTTTCACTTGTTTTCCATAATGCAATAACGAATCTATCACTTGGTTTTATTTGGGTGCTTTCACGCATTACAAAGTCCAACCAATAGGATTGTTTTGTGAGCTGTACAAGCAGTTAAGATGAGACAATCATGATGCTCAGTAGATGTGCAATATGCATTCAGTGTTTATTCGGGAAATTTTCAGACAGGGAACTGCCATCAGCATATTACCAGAATGTACCACTGGGACCTGATGATTGATTTTGCACATCATAAAAATAGCTAAGGTGATTTGCATTTGTGGCTGAATTATATTGTATAAAGGTAAGGTTGCTAATACATACATTATCATGGCAAAGGCATAATTTTGTTTACATAGACCCTTCAGATGGTTGAGTTTGGAATGGAAATAGGCCACCCAAAAATTAAAGTATTGGCTTTTGAATGGTCAGGTGACCATTGGGGTTGGGGAACCTATGGCCATAAAAACATTGTTGGACTATATAGCTTCCTTCGTTCCTGACTATTGCACATGCTGGCTGGGGCTGATGGGAGCTAAAGTCAAACAACATCTGGAAGACATCAAGCTTCCTATCTCTCCTCTAGGCACACAGAACAATGTACAAAAACCAGCCCCAAATTTCCTAAGAAAAATCTCTGAGCTTATAGAATGCTGATGGCTGGTGTCTCTCTCTTTCCATAGGCAATAAAGTATCTAAAGAAAGCAGATGTCAGACGAACTGTAGTAGGTTTCACAGAATCCCTCTCATCTAGTTAAACCACTCATGAAGGACTTGCAGGGTCATGCCAACTACCCTCTACCCCGATGAGCATGCAATTTTAGTGGGCAACTCTGTGCATGAAGATAGCATTGCCTTTGGAGCAGCTCAGGGTACCTTCAGAAGGCCATGGAATATCATCACTGGGTGTGGAGCTACTCCCCAAATGTGTGATTTCAATGTCTGAAGACTTGAGGTTTTCACGAAGTCATGACACATTGAAATGGTTGGCATTACCAATAAAGTCTATGGGTGCTTGAAATACAAAATGTTGTCTCAAGTATCTTGGACAGGGGATGAGAGATTGGGAGATGCCTTTCCCATTCCTAGAACTGCATCCACCCTTACAATATAGCTATTTAAATTATTTTCAGGTTTGGCATTGACAGCCCTGTAGCACTGTCTAGCACAGCAGGGGAAGGACTCAAAACAAAAGTCTTTTAGTCTTTCATAATTCCTCAGACTTAGACTGTGTACACACAGCAGAGTGGATTCAGTGCATCCCATGTGTGCAATTTTTTTTGGTGTCGCCCACATGTTGTTGTCCTCATCCAAATGGCAGCCCATACTTCCTCCCATTTAATTCAGATTTTCCTGATCCACAGATAATGGAGTAAGGAAAACAACAACAAAAGCATAAAAATCACATTTTACCGTACAATGGATGTACTGAAGTTTACTGTGTGAAGAGGGTTTTTTAAAAATGCACGTGGTGATGTTTTGCTGAGTGACATCTATCCCACTTCCTACTTCCACTGGCCAGGTGCTCTTTCGTGGATTGCTTGTGAGGCCCAGTGTGGTGAACTGTCAGGCTTGAGGAATCCTGATGGCACCAAGAGGCAGGGAGGAAACAAGGAAGTTCTTACGTATGATTCATTCAGTCATCATAGTAAAAGACAAAGAATTCTGGTCATTCCTCCATAATGGAGTTGCTCGCACTCAGCTCCTCCCCCTTCCCCCTCTAGCAACAACACCTGTTTCTATGATGTCTGTCCTTGAACAATTGTCTCTGTGCTCTTTGTTCTTGCATCCTTAACGAACGTTGCGTTTTGGGAGAAGGGGGTGGGGTCAATGATGCTGTCCAAAAACATGTCAGCTAGCTGCTCTGCCTCTCCTCCCCCTTCTCCTAACGCTGTATAACTCTGATGTTTGTCTGTCTCTGAGCTGTTATCTTCCTCAAAGTCCTGCTGTAAATCGAGACTGCCTCCCTCCTCTCTGGAAGCTACAGGAGAAGAGGGAGGAGACTTCCACCATTCCTCCTCCTCTTCAGTCCAGTCCCTGACATGCACTCATTTTGCGCAAATACATCCCCATCAAGCAACTCCCATTAGTGTAGACAGGAAACTCTGAGACAGTTTAACTGAAAGTGTTCATATGTGGGCAAACATGCACAAAAGCTCATACGAGGGGGAAAATTGTGCAATCATGACCTTACCCTCTCCCCAAGTAGCTGAGCTGCACTATGACTAACGAACATGTTGGGGTGGGCATACACTGCAAGATTTTGTTGCAGGTCCCATTTGTTTAGTCACATCTGCAATTTGAATTCTGATTTATCATTTTGTATAGAGGATGTTATTAATTTTTGTGTAGGTGCCATCCATCACTCCAATCAAAACATGCAATTTCGTGCAATTTGTGTATCTCACCCCAATCTTTGCACAGTAAAATGTAAAAATGGATAGTAAAACAGCAGTCATATTTCTCTGACAGCCAGTGACTAATAGTCTGACCTCCTAAACTGCATTTACTGTTCACCAATGATTATGTCATTAGGAATGAATTAGATACTCAATGAGGGGAATCTCCAAATCTAGTCTGCCACAATGAAAATCTCAATTATCTGACTTGTAGGGGAAGCATCAGTATTTTTTTTAATAATAAAAAAGCACTGCTTTATCACTGGAGACTTGTAGTTGCTATCTTGGATAATAAATACTACCATGGAAATATTCTGAACAGCTCCAGAGTCTAGGACCAAAACCAATGCTTAGTCAGACTCTCATTTCTTTCAACTGGAATCCATTAATAGTAAGAGCTGTTTCACATTGGAACGGACACCTTCAGACACCTACAGGTTTTTAAGCAAAGGTTGGATGGTCAGTGATGCTTTAGTTAAGATACCTGCATTGCAGGGTATTGGACTAAACAACCCTTGGGTTCCCTTCCAACTCTATGATTCTAAGTTTTTTTTGTTTGTTGTTTACTTTTTTCTTTCATAATTAAAATAATCTGAGTGTCATATTTTTATACACAAGCCACTGAAGGCTAATTCTCCAGATTTCTATGTATAAGGTCCTTGCATTTATGCCCTAGGGACGTGGGTGGCACTGTGGGTTAAACCACAGAGACTAGGGCTTGCAGATCAGAAGGTCGGCGGTTTGAATCCCCGCAATGACGGGCTGAGCTCCTGTTGCTCAGTCCCTGCTCCTGCCAACCTAGCAGTTCGAAAGCACGTCAAAGCGCAAGTAGATAAATAGGTACCGCTCCGGTGGGAAGGGAAACAGTGTTTCCGTGCGCTGCTCTGGTTCACCAGAAGCGGCTTAGTCATGCTGGCCACATGACCCGGAAGCTGTACGCCGGCTCCCTCGGCCAATAAAGTGAGATGAGCACCGCAACCCCAGAGTCGGTCACAACTGGACCCTTTACCTTTACTTTATGAACCACATATGAATATATTAACATATGATGAGCATGCAACAGGTTTCTCAAACAGATTTCTACTAGCCATGATGGCTATGCTCTGCCTCCACGGTTGCAAGCAATAATACTTCTGATACCAGTTGCTGGAAACCACTGGAGGGAAGAGTGCTCCTGTGCTCAGGTCCTGCTTGTGAGTTTTCCACAGGCACCTCACCTGGCTGGTCACTGTGAGAACAGGATGCTGGACTAGATGAGCCTTGGGCTGATCCAGCAACCTCTTCTCATGTTCTCAAAAAGAACCGAGAGTCTTCTGACATCTTAAAAACCATCAAATACTTTGCGACATAAGCTTTAAGCCCTGTTCCATGCCCTATAAGCACAGGACATCTTTGCCTAGACTAGAGGCACTTTGGCCCACAGATTGCAGCAAAATAAGAGGGCAGTATCCAGTATTCTCTCTGTGTGATGGGTTCATGGGTGAAAACTGTCCCATGAGCCCTTGCTACAGGGAAGGAGGGGAAAGCCTATGTAAGGCTGCTTCCCCTGGAGCTCAGAACCATTTTGCTTTGAGAACTTTAATCAAAAGCAGGCTGTGGCTCTGCTGCAGTACACCTCTGTACTGCTGCAGATAGCCTCTGAAGTGTTGCAAGACTCTCTGGTATTGCTGCGGCAACAGGGTACTTATTTTGCATTTACTGCATGTCAAATCACTCAAGGTGGTTATCAGTTTTAAAGTACTAAAACAAAATAAAAATAAAATACAAAAACTTGGAAGGGTTGTAGCTCAGTGGCAGAGCATCTGTCTTGAATATAAAAGGTCCCAGGTTGAATTCCTGATGTCTCCAGGTACATCTGAAGAGTTGCTGCAGTGTATCCAACACTGAGTTATATGGACCAATGGTACAAGGCAGCTTCCTGTACTCCTAAAATAAATAGAACAACTCTCAGGTGGACTGATGGTCCTTTCAGGATTGACTGGCATGGCTAGGAATACTTCAATTTTGCCTTTCTCCAGGTAAAAAGGTAGGTAAAGGACCCCTGGAGGGTTAAGTTCAGTCAAAGGTGACTAGGGTTGCGGTGCTCATCTCGCTTTCATGCTGAGGGAGCCGGCGTTTGTCCACAGACAGCTTTCTGGGTCATGTCGCCAGCATGACTAAACCACTTCTAGTGCAATGGAACACTGTGACAGAAACCAGAGCGCATGGAAACACAATTTACCTTCCCGCCGCAGTGGTACCTATTTATCTACTTGCACTGGTGTGTTTTCAAACTGCTAAGTTGGCAGGAACTGGGACAGAGCAACGGGAGCTCACTCTGTCTTGGGGATGTGAACTGCCAAGCCAACCTTCCAATTGGCAAGCCCAAGAGGCTCAGTGGTTTAGACCACAGTGCCGCCCATTTCCCTTCCTTCAGGACACACACGTCTTCAGTAGCACCAGGAAAGCTGGAGGAAGGGCTGCCCATCTGCAATTGGTCACTAGACAGCTTCTCACTATAGTCCCCTGGATGCACTTGTTGTACAAAGGGTCAATAAAGGGGCCACATATTTGGCCCCAGCCCTGAAGTTTCATAGCTCTTTCCAGCCCCTCACATGCTTAGGAAGACAGGAAGCTGCCTTAGACTGCATCAGACCTTCTGAGCATAAAATTGGAGTTCAGTTTTCATCTGACAACAGTTTTCTCACGACTCTTACAATGTGATTCAAATGTCCAGGCTCTCACAATTTACTTCCTGATGTGCAAGCTTTCCCCATGTGGCACATTCCAATTTGCAAAATTTCCCACCAATATTCTGAGATGGTGCTATTTTGTGTGTGTGAACTGTATTGCGTGAATACCTGAATGTATAAATCTCTTCTCCTGTGTGGTTTGTTTGAAGCGATTAGGAAAGAATAGTAGGACGATTTCCAGATCTTTTGGTGGCTGCATCTCTAAGTGCCATGTTTCATGGAAGTGTTAACAGAATAATGCTTTGTGTCATGCGCTAGTTATTAGGTTCATAATGACTATAATACTGTCTTTGTAATATTTGCTAATACAGTAGAAAAATACAGTATGCTAATTGAGTGTTCTTTGAAGATTAGCTACTGCAAGGGGAAGTATGATCCAGTGCTAATATGGTAAAAATCTATTAAAAGCCACAACCTTGGTGCTTTAAAAGGAATTATTTTAACAGATTAAGAGTTGCTTGAAAGGGCTCCTCAAAGATCACATATATCATGGAAACGTTAGTTCTTCGAGTACATCTGTATCTGTGACATATTACAGTGCTTGCTGCCGGAAAGGACAATTCTCCTGATACAGTAAAGTGCCCTGCTTTGAAAATGTTTTAACCACAAGATGTATTTTATTATGTAAATGTACTACAACATGTGTCACCTGTCCAAGAGCTGCTCTTCAAGCATCTCTCTGAGCAGTTCGTGACTATCATGAACAAGGTCTATAGTCACCATGAATTCTAAGCTGCAGCCAGCTTAAAATTACTCTTTTTTATTTCCTAGTTAGCTAATGGTTGACCCATTCCTTTAAGTGTTCGTAACTGCTGGATAAATGGGTCTTTGCCATGCACATTATTGTTTTAGTTCTGATTCAAATTTATAGGCTGCTTTTTTCTGTTTTTAACTTTATTTTAAACAATGACTTGAGATGCTTCTGTAGAAGCCAATTACTAATGAATGATGATGGCCATGATAATAATAATTGCTCAAAAGCACGGGTGGACAGACGTCATCCTTGGATCTACATAGCTCTTCCTTGCTTTTAAGACCAGGAGGCCGAGACCCCTCCAATCTGCAATGATTATTTTAAAGAAACCCAGCACACTGCCCACCTCTGAACTTTTTGTAAGTGAAAGAACTTGAAAGTGGGGAAGGAAAAAATAAGGAATAAAGCGAAAGAAACAGGGAGAAAATATAGCACAGTAAGATGGAAAAGATAGGAAATTTGGGGAAATGAAAAAGCCAATGTGGGAGCAGGAAAAAATCCCGAGGTGCCTTGAAAAGAATGGGGGACCAGGGGATGTCCCTCCCCCCAGTTATTTGGAGGAAGAGATTACCTGCCAATCAACTTGCCTCCCCTCACAAAGCCCCTATGAAGCTCATTGTCGGCCCACCCAAAATTTTCATTTTTGTGACTAGGATTTCCCTTCTGCAACAAAATGGCTATTACCCCTGTAAAATGATGTTGGGAGGTTCTATCTATATTTGCTGTTTTGGAGTATATTAAGGACCTTCACAAAATGGCTATTGCTTCTAATCCATGTATTGTTAATCCATGTGTTATTTATTAATATTGATATATCTGCTTATCCTTCAGTTTGCCTGGGGACCTGGTGTTGCTTGGCTTACCTGCAAAGCTCTGCAGTCTCTTGGGGCCTAGTGGAGCGAGTGAGGCCTTGTCTCCCCACCCTCTGAGGTGTTGCCTTCTTAACTTTTCCACAAGTCTGGTCATTTGATGTGAATCTTCATCAAGGCCGAGGTCTCCAGGGAGGGCAAAATTAATCCTGACAGGACCAAAGCTCCAAGGATATTGGGAACGGTAGTACGACGCAGCAGAGATGTGTCCTGTGTTGCAGCGGCTGTTAGAATTGAGAAGAAAGACAGAAGACTTAGAGAATGAAGGACAAGGCAGCCAGCAGGAAAAGCTGAAAGGCTAGTCAGGGGCTTTGCCAAGCTGCCATTTGAAAGAGGGAGATCTCCATGGCTTACCAGGCCTAAGTTGTGCTGAAGGAGTCGCTTCAAGGCCTGAGGGCGACCGGAGCTGCTGAACGCTGAATTGCCTTTGGAAAGAGCTCCTTGCTGCGGCCCGGGAGAAGCGGGAAGTTTGTGTCATTTTCTGCTTCTTTTTTATCTTTACTATTTATCTATTTCTTTTTTAGAAAACTACCTAGCTCCTTGTTAAATCCCATATGCCCAACTGCACAAAAACTTGTTTCACAGTGCATAATTTTTATTTTTGACAGAGCACAAAATGTGTCAAGCTGCATGTTAGAATAAACCCTGGAAGGATGGTATTAAGAAATGTAATAGTTTAAAGACACACACACACACACACACACACACACAGGAAGGGAGAGAGTGTGTGAGAGAAATAAAGAAATAAATTGTTTGCACCAATATTTAGTTTTGTGAGGATGACCACAGGACAGAACAAGTCAGCCAGATATGCTTAATTGGCTTGATTTGTTTTTCCACCTTCATGAACTGAAATAAGTATTTTTATTTATTTATTTATTTATTTTATTCCACCTTCATGAACTGACAAAAGTATTATTATTACTACTACTACTACTACGACTACTATCCCAAGGTCCAAGGGCAAGTTACAACAATTAAAACACAATATAAAAAATGGTTTTAAACAAGTTACAGTTAAAGAAATAAGGTGGTTCCTAAGAATATACATCTCAACTGTCAAAAGTCAGTGCATCTTCAGCATTCGCCAGTAGCTGTATAATGAAGGTGCCACACATACCTTTGTGAGAAATAAATCCCACAACTTAGGGGCTGTCACAGTGAATGCTCTATTCTAAGTCGCCACCACACCGAGTCTCTGAGGGTGGTGGGACACCAAGATGGCCCCCTTTTCTGACCTTAGCACCCAAGAGGGTCTGTAGAAAAGGAGACAGCCTTCCATATTTTTTTTTGGATCTGAGTGTTAAACACGAACATGATTACCTGGAATTGGGCCCAGAAACAAACCAGTGCAACTGTTTTAAAACTGTTTTAAAACGAGATGTGAACCCCTGCCAGATAGCTTCTGAGTCCTCTTCAAGAGCAGCCCCACATAGAGCGTATTACAATATTGCAATTTGTAAGTTACCAGAGCATCGAATCACAGAATTGTCGAGTTGGAAGGGACCCTGAGGATCATCTGGTCCAACCCCCTGCAATGCAGGAATCTCAACTAAAGCATCCATGGCAGAAGACCATCCAACCTCTGCTTAAAAACCTCCAATGAAGGACACCATCTTCAGAGGGAGTCTGTTCAACTGCATAGAGTACAGTGGTCAAGTAATCTCTGTCCAAAAGCACACTCGGTGGTGAACCAGCCAGAGGTGAAAAAAGGCACCACCAAGGGCACCTGACAGTCTAGTGACAGTGTTGAATCTAGGAGTACTCCAAAGCTGAAGACCTGCTTCTTCCAGGTGAATGAAGTCTTATCCAGGCTGTCTCCTCACCTTCTGGACGTGAGAACTTGGAGCACATAGCAACTCCATCTTAGGATTCAGCTTCAGTTTCTTGGCCGACATCCAACTCATCACTGCCTCCAAGCACTGGTCTAACACCTCAGCTGCCTCTCCTGATTCTGCTGGAACAAAGAGATGCGCATCCTCTGCACAGTGAGTACCATAAAAGCAATATATCAGAACTTTTAAAGAGTGGTCATTTTCACCTGCTCACATAGCTTATATTCTTTAGTGCTAAAACATGTTTTGCATATGCTCATTGAATCCAAGGGTTGGGGAGGGGGAACGGTTGGCTGTAAAGGTGGGAAACCAATCATCCCTTGGTCGTTTCTTTAAAATATCCCAAATATCTTATCTGGTGGTTTGGATAATTGTACACCCTTGCCCTGTGGTGATCCAGCTACTGCAGCCGTGAGTCATGGTGACCCATAGATGTATGTAAAGCCTGTGAAAAACCTGCTCTTCAAGTGACATGAGATGTTTGAAAGTAGCAAAGTCATAAGGGCAGCCAACACATTGCCCTCCAGATGATGTTGAACTGCAACTCTTATCATCCCTGATTATTGGCAACTCTGGCTGGGGCTGATGGGAGTTCTAGTCCAACAATATCTTTGAGACTAGAGACACCATGCTGGTTATTCCTGCAATAAGTGGTCATCTGTTTCCATACCCAGCGAAGCAACAATGTGCCTTTCGAACATATGGAAAAGTGATGATTTCCTCTGTAAAATGTCATAGGTCTATATTCTCTAATTTAAATGCATCCCATACATGGAATTATAAAATCACCTGAGGACTCTTGTGGTATGAAAAAAGGCTATGGAGGCAGTCAAACTAATGTCTGCAATAAGCTATAAAAACTGAGACGCATTTTTTAAAAAAGGGAATCTGGATGAATCGTTCTTCAATCCCAAATATGGTTTCTGCTGATGAGAGCATTAGGAATTTCTGTCTGGTATGTGCGTGTGATGGCTTAGCTGTTTGGCCATTATACAATGTTCATCGGAGAAATCCACACATTTTCCTGGGCTAAATATTCAAACACATTCTTTTGAAAAGATTGATTCCTGCTCGGTTGCAGCATAGTTCATCATCTTCTTAGCGCGGGAATGAATAGATGGTCGTCTCTTTCTCATCTCAACAATTGTAAGCCTGTATTTGGCTAGCAACGGGGCTTGCTGGATGAAGCCTGACTGCTTCGCATTCAGTTCCTTTGTTAGTGCCAGCAAACGATATAGTAGTGTTAAGTAGGGTTCTTTTCTCCCCCCTTCAAGATACAAGAATAAACATCAGTAGCATCTGTCCAAAATATATGCATTGTGGACATTCTTACACAAAGAGATGTATAATAGCTTTACACTTTCAGCAAAGCATAGGGAGAATTGGCTCGTGTCAATGCTTTTATATACAATACTTCTAAAAAAGAAGGGGGAAAAACAAGACCTTGCTTAGCAAACCCTGATACAACTTTATACAATTCTAATATTAATCCTGGGATTCTATGTGGTGTTGCAAGGAATTGCATGCCAAACATCTTGATAGACCACATTCTTCCTTCTCCAAAGTTGCTGCATGGTGCCATTTATTTATTATAAGAAATCCCAGATTCTTTCATTATGCTAGAGAAAACTTGAACCTGTGCAGAGTACAGCCTCATCTGAACTAGGGTCTAAATTCAACAGTGTCAACTGTACCAACTTTTAATGGAGGCTAAGAACTGCTTCTGTTCTGCAAGGCCAGTGTCAGCACCTGCCAGGCATACTTTGGCAAAGGGCCCGCTACTGCTGCCTACCTGGTCTCATCCTACATTTTGTTATCCAGATTTGGTTACCACCAGACAGTTGGCTCTCTCTAGCCATCATTTTAATTTCCCACATACAGAGCCAGGCCATTGGTCCATCTAGCTTAATATTGGCTATGCTGGGGTTTTTCATTCTTTCTACTCCCAGGGCCCTCTGCAGACAACTGAAATTACTGAAGCACGCCAGTCACAAAGTAGAAGTTGCAGGCAGAGTTTAGCATAATCAGCTTGTAGTTATTGAAATAATTTTCTAATCCATCTTTGGAAATTGCTAAATTCTTTGCCACAGCATTTTCCTTGTGGCAAGGAGTTTCACAGCTCAGCTTTCCTCAAGCTAGAAGTATAGTGACTCCCTATTTTAGGCAGAATTTGCAGGTCCAGAGGCTGTAAGTGGAGACAGCTTATTCTTTCATATTTTTCATTTCGCACACCCACGTGCTTTTCAGTGAATTTTTACCCAAATCATGTAATTTCTTCTCCCATTCTCCTTTCACACTCAATTTCTGTCTTTTACACACACAGGAGGACTCAGGGGGTTCTGGGGACTGGTAGTGAGCATATTTGTAAGATATGGTTCTGAGAGTGCCGGCCCTTGCCCCAAATCCACCTGGAGGAATCTGCCTTTACTTCAAGAGACACATGACTATTTTGGTTGCATGTTAACATTGCTTTCTGATATATGCATCAAATATATATGCTAATTCATTGTGTGTGTGTGTGTGTGTGTGTGTGTGTGTATGCAGCTCAGTATCTAATATTTATTATGGCAGGCGAGAATAATGTGTCAGTTGGCAAATTCTGGTTGTGGTGTGTGCAGAATGGAAGCCCTCTCAAAGTCTAGCTTTAAAATCCGCTTGATAGCAATTTCCCTTTCTCTGCAACAATAACTCTACGATATGCATGAAGGAGTTAATATTTACCAAGGTGTAGCAGACAGAGGGAAAATAAAATGTTATAGCTGAAAGTATCTAATGCGCCTGTTTCATAGACGAGTAATTTAAATATGTTTGGAACTGCTAGCATTTCCAAGAAGTCTGGAAAATTCCTTCCTTCTGTCAAGCTCATGAAACCTATAAGTTACTGCTGCCTTCACCTCTTTCTCTCTCTCTCCCTCCCTCTCCACATTTCCTAGCATTCTGGTGCTTTTATGCAGTTGCTAAACTAGTTCTAAATATATATACTTTATTCTGAAGAATGGGAAATGCATATGCGTTAGGAAAGTGGAATTAAGCTCTGAAACGTTTAAACACTAGCATGCTACGAAAAGCATGCCACTACACAAACAAGAGAAATGCCATTTATGGCTAGTCTAAGGGTGGGGGAACCTATGTCTCTCCTGATGTCCTGACCACATAGCACCAGTCTTGAAAGACCTACATTGGCTCCCAGTACGTTTCCGAGCACAATTCAAAGTGTTGGTGCCGACCTTTAAAGCCCTAAACGGCCTCAGCCCAGTATACCTGAAGGAGTGTCTCCATCCCCATCTGCCCAGACACTGAGGTCCAGTGCCGAGGGCCTTCTGGCGGTTCCCTTGCTGTGAGAAGCCAAGTTACAGGGAACCAGGCAGAGGGCTTTCTCAGTAGTGGCGCCCTCCCTGTGGAACGCCCTCCCACCAGACGTCAAAGAGAAAAACAACTACCAGACTTTTAGAAGACATCTGAAGGCAGCCCTGTTTAGGGATGCTTTTAATGTTTAATAGAATATTGTATTTTAATATATTGTTGGAAGCCGCCCAGAGAGGCTGGGGAAACCTAGCCAGATGGGCGGGGTATAAATAATAAATGGTTGTTGTTGTTGTTGTTGTTGTTGTTGTTGTTGTTGTTGTTGGACTCCAGCTCCCATAATGCCTAGCTAGTATGGCCAATGGTCAGGGATGGTAGGAACTGTAGTTCTACAACATCTGGCAGTTTCCCAACCATGAACTACTTAGTACCTCCGATTTCTCATGTCTCTCCCCCCCCCCCCCCAATTTCCTTTTGAAAAGGATGGAAGTATATGATTTCTGGCACATTCAGTTTGTAAATATCTTTGAACATGTTAGGAACAGTTAATTTATGTAGCAGAACTCCCAGTGTGAAGGATTTCAGCTAATGCGTTTGTCCGACCCCTAGATTCCCATATAAACCGCAGTTTGTATCCATCTAGTTACTCAGCTACCTCAGAGAATTTAAATATATGTGCCATTGCCTCCATAGTTTTTTAAAAATGTGCTTGATAGCCTGCTCATATACATATCCCAATAATAAACTCATAGAGACATTATGAAAATCAAATCTTGTTTATTTGCAATTCCCCAATCTTCCCCATCAACAAAACAAAACAATAGATGCAAATAATTTTTTCTCCCAACAAACCATCTTCAGCTAGCTTTATTCTGTGGGCTTTTTTTTCTTCCAAGGAGCAGGAAAATTACATAAGTGACAATGCCAGAAAGTCTAGATTTATTACTTTTTTTAATTTTCTGTTTATGCTGGCAATGAGTGAAAAAATAAAATTTTGTAATTTTGAGGAGAGAATAATGTACTTTTTTATTAAAACAGAAATGACACACTGCTGCATATCTAACGTGATTTAGTGTTTTTATTAGTTATAACTGTTTTAATACCTCACTAACTATTGTATCCTCCCTTAAGGCTTTCATTGTTCTCATATGCTAGAAACAAATTGATAATTCAGAAAAAATAAAGTATTTCTTAGTTGTTTGCTAACAGCAGAATAGCAATCAGTCACCACAGGGTTACCACAATGGGCATCATTATATCTGGAACCTTATCAATTTCACTATATGGGTAAGTATTATTGCTGCATACCGGAACTCCTTTGGTGTTATTGCTTAATTTTAATTGTGATTGTAAAATGTGAAAAATGTGGATATTTAAACAACAATTAAACACCTGCTATACTTGTTGTGCGTTGGCATTTAAAGATATATTGAGTGTTTAAAAATCTGCTGATTCAGATATGAGGCTGAACAAAATAAAGGGGAGGGGGAGTCATTTCAGAACCAATGTTTGCATAAGGCGGTGGTACATAGCAGGGACGTTTTAATTGAGTCAGATCTCTGCCACAAGTTCCACAACAGACATTTCAAAAGGCACATTTTAACATCATGCTGCTTCTCTGTACAGCTTCCGTTATGGTGCCAGTTCCCCATAGCTCCCAATAATCCTTCTCTCATCTGTGCTTGTCCCACTGACATTGTGTTAATGGAAAGCCTTGCACTGGGAAACACCTGCCCAGCATTAACAAGATGTTAATGGGGGAAACATTGGAAAGTCAAGTTACTGAGACGCAAAAATGTGCAAAACCGTGGAGGGGTAGTAAATTTCAATTGATTTCTTGTCAAGGCTTCTTCCATTTCAGAGTCCAAATCAAATTTTAAAGGCACAGGAACAACCGTAATATTTCTAGGCTATATTAGGCTTCTGGAAACAACAGTAATGCTGTTGATAAGAAGAATAGACTAGACTTTGGCAGAAAAGGAGAAAAGTGTGGTGCTGCCTTATATCTTCAGTTCAGTATCAAAAGCTACCTCCTCTGTCAGTGGCATTATTCTCCTGAATACCAGTTGCTAGGGATCATAGGTTAGAAAAGTGCTATTGTACTCAGGTCCTGCTTTTGGGATTCCCATAAGGATCTGTTTGATTGCCGTGAGAACAGGACGCTGGACTAGGTGGGCCATTGACCTGATCTAGCCAGGAACCCTCTTAAGTTCTTTAATTTGTAATAGCAATTTAAGGGTTTCTCGGGAAATGAGCCCACACTGCGCAGTGACAAAAGCCCTAATGTGCTATGGACCAGCACGATCACAAATGGGAGCACGGGAAGCTATGCCACGCCATGCCAGGCTATCTGTTCATCTAAACCAGGACTGTCAACTCTGACTGGCAGTGGCTTTCCAGGGTCTTGGGCAGAAATAAGAACGTAAGGTAACCCCTGCTCTTGGATCCAAACAAAGGCCTATTTAGTCCAGCATTCTGTTCCCACACTGGCCAACCAGATGGCTGCGCAGGATGTGAACCAACACTCTCTGGCTCATTTCGCTCAGCGAGTGGTATTCAGAATCATGCTGCAGAAGTTTAATTCCCAGCATCTCTTGATAAAGAAGAATTACGCAGCAGAGATGACTGCCAGCTTGGACAGCTTTGAAAGGTGTTAGACAAATTCATGGAGGATGGGTGTGAATGGTTACTAGTCACAATGGCACTTACGTCCAGTATCAAATCCTCTTTTATCTAGAGATCCTGAAGCAGAGACTGTGCACTGCAAAAAATGTGTTCTACTCAGCATATACTCCCAGGTGATGCTGGTACTAGTGCACTTGAGTCTCTCCCACAAAATACTTACAGTTTGGAAGTGACTATGTTGGACCGCATGTGACCCGGATACTCTGGAGCACGGACTGGACACAGGGAGGCAAATGCCAATTCAGGTTTAAAGCAGAGTTTATTTGGTTCGCATCTGAAAATCAAATGGTGCAGAGCAATACATTGCAATCTGCACACCCCAATCAGGGTGCGCCCACTTTTTATAGACTATACAAATAAACAGAGAGTGAAACTCTACATTCTTATCCAATCAGGCTCTAACATTCCATGTTTCTCCTTTTGAAGGTTAACACTTCTTAATTTACTCCTTCTTTGTTTGTCTGCCTGATATGGCCTTGCCCATCTTGCAACAGCAGCATGATAACTGCATGCTGGAATTTCTATTTCTGAGGCCCTTCAACTAGAGTTGTATCTGTATAGATGGATTTTGGGGTGGGGCAGGACCAGGACTGGGACCTTCTTTTAAGTCCATTGTGGTGAGCGGTAGACTAGAGAGAGCTGGAAATACTTGATAGGATTGTATTTCTCTGGGTAGCATCCTATTTTGAAGGCTCCACAGTTAGTTACTGTGGAGGCAGATTGCTCTTCAAGTATCTCACCACGAAGAGAATCATTAAAATATAATATTCCTGTCTTATATAATATCTTGGCTAGCAGAAAGTATTCTGTCAATCTTCAGTAATGGCTTGTGTCATGTTGGAACCACTAGGGAGAGAAAAGGGGTTTATCTGTAAAGGTTTGAGAGTATCTCCTATACTTCCAATGTGTGTCATAGAAAGAGATAATTAAATATAGAACAAATAGCAGGAAAGTGAATTACCGGTAGGTCCTATCATCCCTCTGAGGGATTACCTTTACCTTTACCCATTCACACACACAACACATGTGCTCATGAAAGCTTCCAGACTGACAGCTCTGGAAACAGAGCTGCTCATTTAATCCACACAAAGGGCTTAATGCTGTCCTAAATGGTGCAGGTTCTCTTATTTTCTTTGCTCCCTTTTCTTTTCTCTAGTACAGCAGAGGGACAGTAGTCAGGAGAGAGACAGTTGTAGAGCATACATGACAATTAGCATGATAAAAGATGCCTTAATCACCCAATTGATGGATTTTATATTGCTAATATTCGTTACAGTATTGCCATTGTACAGCATTTCACTGTGATGTTCTCCGATGCCACTCCGATGTAGGGAATTCTGCAATGCTAGAAAATCTTAATGTGTGTGTAAATACTATAAAGCTATGAAGACCACAGGTCTGGGCTAAAACAATGCTGTCTAGCTCCTAATAAGGGCAAGGAAACCTGGTACCTTTCAGATATTCAGGTGCTTGGCAGGTGAGTGCCCCTGCTCTCTCTTGTCAAATTGGCCTGCCAACCAGAAAACGTACCCCACTCTTCTAGGACCATGGCTTTAAAAAGTAGTGTTGCACCATTCACTGACTAAGCCCTATCTTCATCTATCTTATGGTGCTGCTACTTCACATAGGTTCCTTCCCCTGTGGCATAGCAAAGCGAGATCTGCTTACCTTACTTATTGCTATATATCTTATATTTAAAGTTGATACTTTCTTCCGTCCCTTCATTTAAATATGTATCAAAGGCAGTATTATATTTCCTTTTGAGGCTTAAGCCTTTATAGAAGCCTAAGCCCCAAAACTGTTACAGTAATGTGTGACCTATTCCATTTATTTATCTGCTCCTGGGTCAATGCTTGGCCGTGTTGAAAAGGATAAAGATCAAAAGCATCATCGTTTGCTCAATAATACATCAAGGCCTAAAAGTCATCACAGGGGGAAAATCCATTTCTGAGGTCTGCAATCAGTTTATAATAATTAATTATGAATATTCTCATAAAATTTGTTCTTTCCAAGAGGTACTTGTGTGTTTGATATTTATGCAGTACAGTTTGCAAAGTGTATGAGCTCTATACTGTAACTTTAGTTCTATAGCCAAGTATTTGTACCTTGTACAGAATCACAGAGCTGGAAAACATCATGATGCGTTAGACAGGATGCAGGAAATGCATTTAATTTTTTCAGTATTGAAATGGAAGTCAACTTCAAAATAAATATTGCTCCTTTATGCAACTTTTTGTGTGATTTGCAAGGAATGCTCCTGTCCAGCTAAGAGACATTTTTGGAAAATTGTTGCCTGGGATCGTGCTGTGTGTGTGTACATATGCAAAACAGCAACAACAATCAAATATAGTGACAATTTTCAAGGAACATTTGAATTGAGAGTATCTCCTATACTTCCAATGTGTTTCCTGGAAAAGTGGTGATGTTGATAGTGATGGGTGAATTCTCCCAGACCTGGTTTTTATTTGGGCCAGCAATTATGAGCAATAGTGGATAGAGAGTTCTACATCCTCTCTTAATTGTTGCCCTCCATAAGTCGCTCAGTTGCTGAAACAGTTTCTGCAGCATAGCAGTGATTGAGAAGGGATACTTCTCTTCCAACTGGTAACAGCGGAAGTGGCAACAGGGTGAGGAGAAGAGGTTACTCTCTTCCCCCCTTTTTTTCCAGGGCAGCAGCAGAATGGAGTGTAGGTAGCTTGACTTCTCTTTGTCCCCTTACTGCTGGTGCCTAGAATGCTGCTATGGCAATATTCCAGAAGCGATGGGAAGTGTAATTTTCCCAGGATACCCAATGCTTATGCTAATATCAGACGTCCTGGGAGCTAAATGCTGGCCTGGGTCATAGAGACTAATCTCTCTCATGCCCTTCCTGTTGCCACTATGAAGCAGGATGCAGCAGAATCAGAGAGAGAGAGAGAGAGAGAGACTACCCCTGTTTTCTTCTTGCTGCTGCAACCCCCCTAGCCACCATGTTAACAGCTAGGTGAGTGATGGGTGGTTGGTTTATTTGGTTTGGATGATAATGATTGCATCATATTGAAATCAAGAATTACATGTTACTGTCATTTGTATCCTGTACCAAGGAATTATGAACTTGAAGGTTATGTCGATGAAACGTGAAAAGCCAATGCCATAAAATGGCCTATTATTATTATTATTATTATTGATTGTGCTTCACCACAATCAAACCAGGGTCTGCAAGATAACAAACCCCTTTCATTTAGTTTGGATTTATGCTGTGACCCAATTGCCCTAGACATTTAACATGCACAGTGAATTACTTGCCTTTTATGCACCAAAGTAAGGATGATAATCCTTTCTGTTAAGTGTGCTGCTTGGTACACAATAATACCATAACATTTAAAAGTGCTGTACTTTTGTCAAAGGTAACAGAGTGGTCTCAGATTATTTTATCTTTTGGCAATGAAGATCCACTGGTGACTTGTCCTCAGCATTTGAGCGAATAAAGATAATTCCTCCACAGGGCAAAGCTGAGGAGACAGTAAACACAGATATAGCTGGGGAAAGGACAGCAACTTCTAAGAGATACTTCAAAAGTTAGAGGTACTTTGTATTTTATGGTGGCCGTGTCAGAATTGGAACCAAGAACCAATTCCATATGGACATGAGGGCAAATCTGTATTACGGTCATAGACCAGCATAAAAGGGTGGGATACAGTTATTTAAAATCTGAAAAGTGTTTTGGAAAGCTAAAAGGTATTAAAACAGAAGGTAAATATGAAAGTCTTTAAGAATTTAAAAGAAGCTAAAAGAGTCTAAAAGAAGGGATAGGAGCGTTGGGTGGGTGTGGAGGAGCATAAAAGGTTGATATAGAAAAGAATATCAATTTACAGAGCACTCTAATATGTTCATTAAATCTGGTTTGTGGCCCAGGTCCTGATATGTGCGCTACTGGTGTCTTCTGGTTGCTGATATTTTAGTTTTCAATATCAGGACTTGGTCTGACCCTCTGTAAGCCCTGGACCTGATGGAGGTCAGGCAGAGGTGCAACTAGTGTAACATCATAAAGCACTGACCAAAAGACAGGGAAACCAGCCATACTGCTAAGTATCTGGGGTTTTCCACAGCATATCCCACCCAGCTGACTGGGTTTCCCCAGCCACTCTGGGTGGCTTACAACATATATAAAAACACAACAAAGAATCAACCATTAAAAAACAAAATACCCTATACAAGCAACAATCAAACCAATAAATCAATAGAAACCAAATAACAACAATAATAATAACAGTTTACACTTATATCCGAATTGAAATAACCACCAACCACAACTAAACATTAAACCAACACCAACCCGACAAAAATAAAGCAGAGGAACCAAAGTTAGAACCGTTTTAAATATTTTAACGCATTTCAGCCAGTTGCCCCAACCCAAGAGTTGTCCCAGCAATATCCTTCCGGCCTCACAGGAGCCTCTTTTAGCTGTTCAAGGTGAGTCTGGGCCCCGCCCCCTAGGCCAGGTGGAAATGGGCCTTGCAAGCAGGGAACTGTCTTCCTTCCAGCACTCATGGTAGTAGCCTACTCCCCAATCCCTATAAAATGATCAAGTTCAGGCTTGATCATTTGCATGTTCAACTAACTGCTCCCTGTGATATACCATATTCTCCTTAGCTGCCTTGCTTCTATGCCCCTTGGGAAAAGCTTTGTGCATTTTAAGAAAGCAATTGCACTGACTGTTTTTACCGTGTTTTGCAAATAAACTGGAGTGCCCAGAGAAAGCAGGACAAACCCATTTTACTGGTGGGTGGGTGTGCCTTCTCCTCTCTTCCAACTGTTATTCCGGCACACATGGCACTGTAGCTTTTACCACTCAACTGTGGTTCAGAAATTACTTATCCTATACACATCCCACACACATTATTAATTGGCCCCAAACTTCTCTCTGGACCATGGGTAGGCAAATGAAGGCCTGGGGGCTGGATCCAGCCCAATCACCTTCTAAATCCAGCCCACAGATGGTCCGGGAATCAGCGTGTTTTTACATGAGTAGAATGTGTCCTTTTATTTAAAATGCATCTCTGGGTTATTTGTGGGGCCTACCTGGTGTTTTTACATGAGTAGAATATGTGTTTTTATTTAAAATGCATCTCTGGGTTATTTGTGGGGCATAGGAATTCATTATTATTTTTCAAAATATAGTCTGGCCCCCCACAAGGTCTGAGGGACAGTGGACCGGCCCCCTGCTGAAAAAGTTTGCTGACCCCTGTTCTAGACAATCGTCAAACAGAGGACTCTCCTCCGACAGTCCTTCAAACTAGAGGGCTGTTCACTGTAGGATACATGGTCGCCCTAGGAGCTGAGAATTGTAGATCATAGAATTGTAAAGTTGGAAATGACCCTGAGGATCATCTAGTCCAATCCTCTGCAATGCAGGAATAGGCAGCTGCCCCATGGAGGGATCGAACCTGCAACTTTGGTGTGATCAACACCATGCTCTAACCAACTGAGCTATCCATTTAGATTCTAACAGAGTGGGCAGCAGGGAAATGGTAACACACTGCTAGTGATGGGTTAATCTATCCATTTCGGTTTTGGTTTCTTATTTTCCAGTCATACGTTCAGCCCTCTGTATTTTCATATTACATTTCTTTTCTTTTTTCATTTTAAAAAGATGAAAGATCACCAACATTTTAGAGTGAATTTCTTCTAACGCACGCTTTTTCTGTAGGCAGTTTTGCTAAATACACACATTTTTGCAAAGCAATTTCCCCCTCTACAATGCATTTTTATATGTGTTTTTTTTTAACTAATATATGCCAGTCGCTGTCCAATCTATACCATGTGAGTAAATCATTGTCATCATCATCATCATACAAAGCTGGGGGTATGGTGCAGTTTAAAGTACAGGATAGGTAAGCCGGTAGATTTTCCACCTTTTTTCTGTTTCCTCTATCCCAAACCACTTTTAAAAGCAGGTTTTTTTGTCTCCTGGCAGGATGGATTGTTAATGGTGGTGCTCATGTGGAAGACCCCTTCTCCTGTTTTGAGGGGGGAGGGAACGACAGGCAGCCAGGGAAACCTTTCCCACCCCTGCCTTCCCACCCACTGAGGCTGCATTTTAAATCTCCTTTCCACCCTGCTGGTTTAATACAGGTTCCATGGCAAGATAGACTCAGGTAGTCTGATCTGGTCCTGAAGTGTTCAAATAATTTCCTTTCTCTTCGCAGGAGAATCTATTATTTGCATTGCAGGAAAGACAGACTTGAAAGTACCTGTATATTTCTACCCTCACTACAGATACACAATTTAAGGTTCCGCTTGTGGGTGGTCCTTTCTTTCCTTTGTGGTTATGAGATTTTTCATAAGTTATACTGGCACATTCTCCCCTCTTTTTTCCCTTACCCTTCAATTTATTTATTTTTTTGTTCATATCCCATTCAATTCGAAATATTATTACCGTTGCAAACAAGGAAAATGTGTTTATCAGAAACTGCAAACTCCTTTAGGGCCTCATAGGATTAATCACGGTTATAAAGTTTTATTAAACACAATTTTTGTTTAATGACAAGCTCCACCAGTCCTTCCCATTCCAAACCAATCCTGTCCTAAGGGTGTATCTAGCATAGCAGATTGTTTTCAACAGACTCTCAAGTCAATCCCTATTACTTTGTCATGCACAGAGATATTTTTCTTCCTGGATAATTTGAACTTCCTTAAAAATCACATCTGTTTCATACTTTATTTATTTGTAATTTAAATCCTTAAATTGAATCTTTCATTACTAACATCTGGGCTTGAAATGCAGCCCACTTGAAAAAAAATACAAATTTTATTTTATTTGTAGTCAGACCCCTCCCTTTCACTCGGTTGCATTGGTACAAACATTCCCTGGCCAGAGGCAAAACAGCCGGGTATCTTAAAGCTGTGATGTCGTATCACGTGTATTATGGCTCACTTGAACGTCCCTGAAGTGACTGGCAATTTGCCCAGAATTAGACTGAATGCAAGTAATAAGCTGTAGAAATTCCACAATATTGACAATTAGATATCTCTATACAGCAGCAGCTGTGTATTGTTCTCATGGTATATTCCTCTCAAAGCACCTCCTAAAAAGGAGGAGGGGGAAAAAATCCTGGCAGAAGGTTTGTAGGCAGTAGAAAGGTAATATACATTGTAGGAAATATCTCAAATTCAGATTAATAGGGATGTTTCGATTAGTACCATTTTCTACAATGGAAATCATGGCTGAAAGAAAATGCCAGAGAGAGTCTTGTGTTTATAGCAGCACATCTGTACAGGATAATTACTATATTTTTAGCATTTTTAGAGGAAGATACCTACTCTGATTTCCATTAATTGGGAAGTCAAGAAATTTTAATCAGGAGTGCCTTCAGATGCTCATCTGGGAAAGATGACTCCCCAGGCCTTTTCAGATTTGCTTGGGGAGAGGAAAAAAATCTTTAGCACCCTTACACAGATACGTCTCAGAAATACGTATTCTGGAGAGAGTTTATTCAATGGGAATATGTTTAATTTTTCACCTGTTACTAGATTATCCCAGATTGTGTGGAAGGAGTCATTAAAATTTTTTAAGAACTACCATTTATGCAGTCCCTTTGCCTCAAAGTCTGTTTGCCAGTTTCTTCTGCAGAAAATGAATTAATTGAGCATATATTTTACTCACAAGACACAGCAGCCCACAATGAAAACATCCTAATATTTTTTTAAACAACGCTATTGAAGTTTGCATTATGAACTACTAATCTTTGATATTTTGCCCAGTGAATATAAATGGAGCATGTTTTTCCTCTAGTATTCAGCATGTCAAACTTTGTTTTTTTCTATCTATTTATATTATATGAGAAATGATAATTTTATTATCAAGTAGGCTGCAATTTTTTTTGCAGAGTTACCATAAAGCGGAGACAACAATGAGATGTCAAGTTTTATATTGCAGATGCTAATTTATCAAGCTAATTACTAACAAAATGCAGCTAAATTGCTGATAATCGTGAGACTGATTAATTCAGCAACACAGATATTGGTGAGTATTTAAAGGTTATGAATAGCCATATGGATTTCTTGTCTCTTTCTGTTCTTGCAATGCCATTAATACACTCTGTATTGTGCAGTCTGTGCAATTTTTTTACAATGGTGAGCCATGTGTTTTAGAAATAATTGGAGTCAGAGGGGTTGCTGCTACATATCAGTGAAAAGAATGCTACTTTTGGACGCAGCCATTATAGCAAATATTTAACAAAATATTTGGAAATGCTCTGTATGTCCTCCAGCTAATGTTTCCCTTCTTCATTAGGCAGTTTATTCTTTCCCATTCCCCCTTTCCAACTATTGTGGTACTCCAAACAGTTATGACCAGACATAGCGTTCTGGCATTGTCACTGTTTGGGCATGGTATTGCACCTCCTTGTCTATCTCTTCTTTGTCAAAGCCCACGAGTCCAACTTTTTCTTTTTCTTTATTGGTCATTTCTGATTCATTTTTCTTGGATGAAAAATGAAAAAAAAAAATCATTCAGTGGTTCATAATTGCAACAAACAATCCATTGTTCCGATTTTTTTAAAAAAGAAGTCAAAGATACAATTCCTACATTGCTGAGATAAATACAGATCACTCTAAGTGAAATGCACAGGACTGGAGTCAATCCTTTCTTCTTCCTTAGCTATGTACAACTAGAATACAATCCAGACTGCATAGTTGGAAATCAGCCTAGTGAGTGGACTACTTCAAACATGGGAATGTCCATGAAAACAGACCCTCGCGGTCCCTTTACAATTCTATGATTCTGTGTCCCTTTGGGTGGGCTGGATGCATGAGAAATGAACATTCACTTTTTTGCCGTTTTAACTTTCCAGCAGTGTAGCCCTGTGGAAGTTAGGCTGCTGAGTCAGTGCCTAATGAGGCCAGATCATGATGTGTTATTTCTGTGAACTACAGACAAGGCTGAGGCTGCATGAAATTGCATCACTTGGGTCCTTGTACTGCCAGCAACATAACAGCTAGGTCCCCATGGTGCCGAATGTACTCCAATAAAAGAGGTTAAAGAGCCAGTACATTAATTGACTCTGGTGCCAAGTCCCTTTTGTAACCTGTGTTATCAGCAGAAGTACAAGTGTGGCATGGTAAAGAATATCATTATGAAACAGATTTCCTGGGAGAGGAATTAGCCAGCTCAGGTAGCGATCCTGGTTGTAATGAACACGCTGCCCTGTTTATGAACCCAGCGATAGATGTTCTTTCTTTCTTATTTCTCTGGGCTGAGAGGGAGAGGGAGAGGGAGAGAGACTGATCCCTTTGTGGGGAACTTGAATACTTTCGTGCTGGCTCTCAAAGGGTTAATGTGCAGTTTACTATTGAATAACACAAAATGAGCTGTAAATAATGTAATGATATGTATTGTTAAGCTACATATACTGTACCAGGTGCAAGTACTCCCACTCCTCACTTAGATATAATCTGGGGCAGTCAACAAACACAGATGTATTTTAACAAAGAAAAAAGAGAGAGGGAGAGAGAGAAAGAGAGAGAGGGAGAGGGAGAGAAAGAGAAAGAGAGAGATTATGATAAAGAAAGAACAAGAGAGGGGAAAATATGTAATGTAATTTAATCAAGATAAGAACCCAGGTAAAACTTGGCCTTTTTTCCAGAGTACCTTTAACTACGCTTGGGAAAATATAACAACACTTTGACTTGTTTTTGGAACACGCATGAGCCAAACACGTGTGAAACACCTTGACAGGCCTTTTGTATAACTACAAGAAAACTGATAATCCTAAATCAATTACATGGGGAAAAATATGAATCTTTGAATACTGGTAATTATAATGGTTATCTTTCACCATTGTAGCACCTGCAAATGATGCGTCGTATATATAACAATGATTCAAAAAGCCCCTAATTAACTGTTTAATTTTTTTCTTGTTTGCTGGCTGTAAACGGTGTGCATTAATTGACAATTTATACATATATTTTTTTCCACCAAATATTTTCCGTTACCTTAGAGCGCCAGAAAATCACATCTGATTGAATTTCTTTCTTCCTTGCTGCTAGGCTTGCTTTCTAAAAACCCGGTCGGGATTTATTTATTTTTTAATGGAATTCAATAGATGGCAAAGGATGGGTAGGAAATTCTGAGGCTGATCCGACCCAGTGGAGACAACTGCAGCCCTTTCTGCAGATACTGACACGATTCCTTCCTAATAGTGCCAGTCAGAATTCCTAACTATCCCTACCAAATGTGAAAGAGCAATTCTGGAAGATCTCCAGCCATGGCTTCGTACTGCTGACAGATTACTCTAGGCTATTCATGGAGCAAGATTAGTCTGACCACCATGAAGAAAATTCTTTTGTTCTGGGTTGTTAGCTAGGGTGGGCTTGAACCAAATCGAGGGAAAGCTGTGCTGGTGAGCTCAATTCGCACAGAAATAGGATTGGTGAATATTTATAAGAGTGTGCTGTTGTGGGTCACCGCGAAGGAGGGAAAGCAGATTTGTCAGGGTTCTAGATGGAGAGCATGCTAATAATAATAATAATAATAATAATAATATAAAGGCTTAGGTTTGCTGTAGAGAGGCTGAGCTCGTGACAAGCACTGTTAGGATTTTAAACGTGGCTGCAAACAAGAAACTGCTCCAAAGCACAAGTGGGAGATTGCATATATATATATTTCAAGCAACTCAGACCAGCGTGTGAACTATAGTGCCTTTGGTGTGCTTTCCGATACAGTTGTGCTGCGGCAGTTCCAAAGGCACTGAGACAGAACCGGCAGAATTCCTGCGTTCTGAGTGGAAGCACAACAGCGCCACACACAACAACACAAAATGCAAGATGGCCGAGGCAACCATCTGCAGGACATCAAAGTCTGCTGCCTGATGGCAAGTGGGCTGCCAAAGCTTCTAAAGGCTTTGGCGCCGGACTGTCAATCGGATGCAAACTGCCCATCTGCTGCATGGCACAAGTGACAGCTGATTCTTTTGCAGTCCGTAAGATGAACTAGACCCTAAGCCAATCCGTCCCTATTCCTAATCACACAAGGTTTGTTCTACCAGTATCATTAGCCAGACACGCAAGATACAGTATGTGGTTTTTCATTTTGCTCCGTACGTGACATGATAAAAACCGGCGCTGGGGATGGGCTGCAAAACCAAAGGGGACACACTGCTGCTACTGCTGAGAAAGCATATTGGCAATGTTCAAAGCATATTGGGGGCATAACAGTAGTCTAAAAACCCCAATATGGATTAGGACAGCTGACCAGATGTCTTGAGTGACATTTTTTAATGAGATTCGAGCGTATCCCTACAGTACATAAATGCAAAGTATACATCTGTATACTTTTTTGCCCACTGGAAATAGAATACATGGATGCTTGGGCTATAGCTGATCATTCCAACACAGAAACAGAGAACTGTAGTACAGTGTTAGCTGCGTGGCCCTCTCCCAAAATAATACTTATCTCTCCGTTCAAGGTCGGCATGTGTGTGTAAAAGCAGACAAGTCAGCTCCTGCAGCAAACCCCCCCTCCAACTGTCCCCCCCTCCTTCCTATTTCAGAAAGAAATTACGACAGATACTTTCAGGGGTGTCCTTGTGAAAATCCAAAATAAGACCTCAAACATTCTAATTTAAGGGACTCGTATACTAAATGAAACAGAAATATAGAAATGAATCTGTTAACTAATATGGTTGGGATCAGTATACCATGAAGTATAAAAGTGCTGGAAGTGTATATGAAAGGTGATTAAAGAAACAGTTCTCTTTGTAGCACTCAAAAATTAATTCAGATTAGAAGAAAAGCTACTGGAAAAAGAAATCTAAACATGCATTTTTTCAGGCTGTAACTGCTGCACTACAAACCAGCCTCTCTCTCACACACATACAATTCATTTTTCTGTTGTGAAAAATCCATTATTTTACCTACCCAACAAGCAGCAGATAAGCAGTACTGAAGTCTGAAAATCTGATAAATTTCAGAGCTAACTTGGCAAATATTTTGACTACTGGCCTCACCCTTGCATCCACAGGGTTGATCAGTGGCTTCCGGAATTCCCCCTGAGCTTGAGCATCCAGGTGCTGGACTTTTCCCTAGCCTAGCTTAAGGGCCATTTTGAAATTCCAGGTACTGAAAATGAGATCTGCATGCAAAAACCCTTCCCAGTCAAGCAGCTACCTTACACTAATAAGCCAGAGTAGGTCAGGTGTTACTCCTTTAACCCTATGAAAGTTTCTAGGTCTGCCTTGCTCACTGGATTGATTGATTAGGAAAGTTGCTCTTGTTGGCTGCAAACACCTTCCCTCACACAGCAGCATATGAAGTTCTGCAAGTTTGCCCTCGTCATTGCAGTGGCATTATCATTTCAAAGATTTGAACATCTAGTGCAGTGCTGGCACAATGCTCTGGTTGGATAGCAGGGCTGTCAGAATACCACTGGCATTGATAGTACATTGACTGAGAAGATCTGGGTGTTAATCACTGAACCAAAGGACGTAGATATTAAAGGGAAAGCAACATCAATAAATTACAGGTTTAGAACTTGTAATTCTTAAATTACAATTTATACTATTTATTAAATTTGTATACCACCCTTCACCCGTAGAGGTCAACATAATTGCTGGAGAAGCATATGGTCCAGGATCAAAATTCATTGATATAATGGGAGTTTCTCTATGGCTTGAGTGAATTCTAGTTCGTATTTAATGTTTATTGGGTTTACTTATAAATATTAGTGGATGCACAGTCTTGAATACTTGCCATCCTTGAAAAACTACCAATATTTGGGTTTCAGAATTGTGGACTGAGCAGTAGAAGATTCTTCTTCTTCACTCAAATTCTGTATTATTCTGCTATTTTCTACATGCTTACTCTGGTCTCTGTGTATTTCTCCTTATTCATAGTACAGTACATCCCAATTAAACATCATCTGTGAGTTTACTTCCTCTTTTTCATTAATAAACGTTAGATTTCAAAGAGCCCTTTAGAATATACGATAACAGTATTGCTATGTGTTGTGCATCTTCAAAGCTAAATTTAATGAGCTCTACAGCCTACCTGTAAAAATTGCACCTGGAATGAGTTGAAAAGAGATCAACAAACCTCCTCCCCCCAAAACAAAAAATATATTTATTAGAAAAATCGCAAGGAGGGGAAATTACTCAGTATTTCTTAAACCTATCCTTTGGCCTTCCTTTTCAGGATTAATATGTTTCATTTAAAATATTTTCATTTCACTTGGATTGCAAACTTTCTACTGAAACTGCTAGGTTCAAAGAAAGTTATATTTTTAGTATTGCCTTGTTGAATTTTTCATTTATTAAAACATGGAATCATGCTGAATGTTTTATAGAGGCTCTTAAAAACCCCCAAAACCTAACTGGAAACGCAGTTTTCCAAAAGGCAGAATTAAGCCTTTGGGCTTCAGCTGTATTATATTTTCCCATAGGCCTTGTCTGACCTCACACTGCTGGCAGGCATAAGTGTTTGATCCATAGACACAAAGACCAATGGATTTTGCTTGAGATGCCGCCATGCTCTTCTATTAACTCTCATAGTTTTCCTGCAGCATTGGCAGTAGCCCAGTTAACACGCTGCCATCCTGAATGTTCAAGGATGTTGTTTGAATCATTACATTGGCAAAACCACTCCCTTAAGCAGGGCCATTTTTGGCCGCATCCACTGCTGACATTTGTCCCGGGACCTTCTTTAATTCCTCCCTCAGGTCTCATGCTCTTAGCACCACCAGGTAAATGTGCCCAGCTGCTATTTTGATTTTCCACAGTGTCCTGGAGCAATGTCATGCTGGGGCATTGTGGGAAATCAAAATAGTAGCAGGGTTGAGGCACCTGCTGCTGCCTGCCACTAGGCAAGCCTGTCACGGCCTGCAAATGGAGGTCACCTACTAAAAGAGGATGTGGACCACCAAAGGGCATTGGCGCACAGCTCTCTCCCTCTGGGTGGCCAGTATACACTGAGTATAGAATGAAGTGATGAATCAACATGGTCATGCTTAGTGGGGTGGAGTTCAGGGCTAGCTGGGAATCTGCTTCTGGGGCAAGTAGACAAGTGTCCAGAGTGAGACCATGTGGTCAGGTGCCATAGGGCCAGGGCCACATGATGGTGTGCTATGATTATAGAGTGCTTTAATCCACTTTAATCACAAAAGCCTAAATTTATGGTATGCGCTTGACTCTCTCCTGCAAAATTTGGAGGCACCAAAAACCAGCATCGAGAAACAAGAACATAAATCAATAGGACAGATAAGATAATCAAAACTTTTTTTTAAAAGGGAAGGTTTCAGTTAGTGGAGCACAAATAATGAGGAAGATAACCTAGCCGGTTGGGGCAGGAAGTTCTACCTATGGGACACCATTGCAGATAAATCCCTCTTGTGCATTGCCACTGACCTTTGCCTGGAAAGCAATGGCACATGCAAGAGGGCTGCAGCAGCTGACTTTTAATGATGAGCAGACTTACCCCAGAGGCAGATTCTAGGCATGGGGGAAAATGAATTGTACCTCCCCCCCCCCCAAAAAAAGTATGTAATATGCAGGCCTTTGTTCCAGTATCACTTCAACTCAAAAATCTGAGATGACATTCGTGCTAGTGGGCATTTTGATATTCAGGAAATGATACATGTGTCTTTCTTGGGATACAAACTCTCTATAGCACAGAGTTTGGTATCTTTCACATTGTTATCGCTATGCCTATTCACATTATTTTTTTACTCAATGTGAGTTGTTATGCACTGTAATTCCAGAAAATAGTGCTAATGACATACTTCTCCTGGAAACGGTATACACACAAACCATTAAATACCTCAACCTATAGTGCTGTACGTGGGTGTAAAATTCTCTCTTGCCATTAACAGTGTACAGCTAATATAAGTGGAAGTGCAGGATGTCATTATAGCAGCCTTGAAGTGAAATCTATCATTAAACTGAGGGACTAGGCCTTCAAAATATAGATTAAAAACAAACAAACAAACCATTTTGAACGATAAGTAGTCCAGACCATTTTCACCAGCATCAACTCTGTCATTACAAAGTGGAAAATAATTATTAATTGTTCATACAGCACTTTTACATGCAAAGTGCTTATCGCCTCTTAGCTCAAACTCCACATGCAACCCACTCTTAGCATGCTAGCTCAAATGAAAGCCGTCTGTTGACCCAATGGAGACATTACGATTGTCCAAGAAAGGCTTTGTGGGAGGCGTGAGCTTTTGAGTTGGGATTTAAAGGTGAAGAGAGGATTGACTTGGTGTTTAGTGGCGGGCGTGGTTAGATTCCTCTTAGCATAGGAAGCAGTGAGGGAGGACGTATGAAAATATAATTGAGAGATGGAAACGACTGTGGTTCGTTGCGTATAAATGCCTAATTTAGGATTAGAGGGGAAATTTGGCATGTGGAGAGAAAAAAAGACTTCCATAGGCTATAATCCTTTATGCACTTTGCTAGGAGTAAAGTGCCGTTGAACTCAATGCACTGTTAGCCAGTAATAGCCATGAAAGGTGATGATCCCTCAAACCTCAATACAGTACATAAAATAGTCATCAGGCTGCAGCATGACAGGATGGCCATTGTGAAGCTGGAGAGGAACGGAACAGGGGGTGTGCTGCTGGTATGTCTGCAATTCTGAAGCCAGGGCGAAAGTCTCTACGGTTTGAAGCTTAACAGGAAAACGGAAAGAAGCGAGTTGACTGCTAAGCCCCATGACTCTCCTATGTTGGAGATTTGTTTTACCATAAATACCATTTTTTAAGATACAGTTTTGGCCGCATCTTATTTTGGTGAGCCAGCATGGTGTTTTGACTAGCATGACAAACCAGAACCTGGGAGTCCCAGATTTAAATCCTGAGCTGTGACATCAAATTGGGTGACATTCAGCCAGATGCCATATGATCTCCTATCTTACAGGACTGGTTGAGGCGAGAGGAAGAGAACTATGCACACTGCCCTGAGCTCCTTGGAGTGGGGTGGGGGGAAGTAAGATCGAAACGTCTCTTTCTGAGAGCTGGTATGGTGCAGTGGGCAGGATTTTGACAGGACTATGGAGACCAGAGTTCAAATCCCCACTTGGGCATGAAGCCCACTGGGTGACCTTGTGGTTGATCACTATCTCTCAGCTTCTCAGAATCTCATAGTATACTCCATGCTGAGCTTCCTGGAGGAAGGTGTGACAGAAATGTAAGAAGTAAATAAATTATACAAATCATATTAATGGGCTATGAGCTAATGATAACTTGGACAGAGGGAGCTCCACGAGTGCCTGAGGCTCCTTCCCAGAGATAGCAATTGAGAAACCATGTACAGTTCACAGAGCTGCTTTGATAGATTATGGTCAAAACGCCTAACAGTTTGCTGTTACCTATCTGAGCTTTCCACAACTCATGAAATGACTGCTGAAGGTCTACTGTGCTTTAGTAATTTCGACATTAAGACCCAAGGCATTTCTTTTTCTTTTAACGAACAACAGTTGCCAAAAATTCTTTGCGGGAAGGCATGACTGTTTAAGCGGTAAAAGTTCTTTAAATACATCGTGTGGATGTGACCTCACTCCTTTTAAATAGCACTGCAAAGGGCTATATGTTTACTTGGCTCTCAATTTCCCCTCCTCTTCTCTTCATTTTCACCATTCTTTCCTTGTGATATTAGACCGTAAGCCTCTAGGGAGTCCCTACCTTATTTTTAACTTTTATACTGCCCCTAGATTTTTAATAACAACAACAAGCTGGATCCAGACTAAGATGGTTGTACAGAGTTCCAAGTAAACTCAATTGGACAAGTTAGCCATCAATCGGCTCAATCTCTGTGATTTCAATGGGAACAGAATGTATCTAAGTTAGCTTGTTGTCCAGTGCTGTCCAATGGAAGGTGGAGAGCATTTCCAGCAATTCCCCTTTCTCCTGTAGCCCCCTTTGTCTCCCCTAAATCTGCTCTGAAATTCTGCAGGACCCTTCAGCTCAGATTTAGAGGAGGAAAGAATTGCTGAAAATTACTTTCCTTCTCCATTCCATTGACAGGTTCCTTTCATCAGCAGACAAACAGTTTTAGATACTGTCCTTTGTCTGGACCCTCCTCTCACCCTTCCTCCTCTAGTTACAGGATTAGGGATCAGATGGTGGAAGACTGTGGTCAAGTCATCTCAGTCCAAAAATGGGCAAAGCTGGCAAACCATTGGAGAGCTAGAAACAGGTATGCTTAGCCACTGAGGCTGCCTTATTCTTAGGTGACAATGTTGGATCCAGGAGTACTCCAAGGTACAAACCTGCTCCTTCTGGGCTCATACTCTTATCCAATGATGCCAACAAAAAAGGCAGTTTAAGTAAACAATACTACCTTCGGAATCATGGATAGCCCAAGATGACTGCCCCACTTCCAGTTCTATGCCCCTCTCAGCCAAATCAGAGAACTGGGTGGTCAGATCCAGGGCACATGGTGTGAAACAAACAGCAACCAGAGGCTTGTTTGTCACCTAACAGCCTTCCCAGAGAGGTTGGTCCATTATGACAAGTGGAGCACTACTTAGTCTTCCCTGGACCAGCACCCACATGGCTTCTTACAACCAGTCAGGGGTGACTCTGCCTGTCATTGGCCCAGGCTTCACCTACTGGTGGTCTCCCTACCTTGTGTCCTACCAGGCCCAATTGGCAGCAGCCAGCAATGAATGACACTCCTTCCTTTGGGGTCTGGCCCTAGCCCTTTCTCTGTCAATAGGGTGGCAGGATGCTGCCACCTGTGTTTGGATTACCAAGGTATTTGAGCCCCTGTCTGAGGAAAGCTCGAGCTTATGGCTGCCTTCCTAACCACTGGATCGTGAAGCCCTCTGATGAGCTCTTTTGGGCAATGCGCTCAGACACTGTATGTGGGAGAAAATGCACAATGATTTCAGTGACACCATCATGGCGTTCATGCCATCACCATGTATTGATCATCATGCCTTCCCCTAACCTGGTGTACTCCAGAGGTTTGGGACTACAACTCCCATCAGCTGTGTTGGCTGCGACTGATGGAAGTTGTAGTCCCAAACATTTGGAGAGCAGCACATTAAGGAATGCTGCTCTAGAGTCAATATCCAGTGCAATGTTAGTGGCATACTTAGCAGTAGTGTTCTGGGAGTAGGAGCATTGGTGTTGCCATGTCATCTCTTGGGGTTGTTTTGCTGCAGAGAGTGCATAGGATTACAACGACTTTATGCTGGCATAGCAGCTGCGATGGGGAAGCCACTGGTTAAGTGGAACCATAAAACCAGCTAGCCTGCTACTGCTGTTTAGGAAAAATGTAAGATGATGTGTGGACCTCTGTTTATTTACAGCAATACCTGACATATTCATTATTTTACTTGCTGTAAAGGTTAGGATCATGCAAGGTAGCTGGCATCTCAGCAGAAATAATAAATAGCACTGTAGTTCTGCCTGCGCATACCCCCTTTTTTGATAATGGCAGGTAATAGACTATCATTTCAGCTCCCTTAGCTACCACAGCCTTTTCTAGCCTCCATTCTTTATTGTCATTATCATACTTATTTCAGCATTCTTCTATCAGCAGCATTTAGTGACACTGCAAAAACATGGTTCAGAAAAGGATGAACTTTTAATTGTGACAAGAAATAAGTTAAGCTTAATTATTCTGTGTAAGTAGAAAAGCTGTGGTTTGTTCTTCTTCCTAAGTCCTTCCTTCCTAATCGCAATTCAACACCCTTTTTAAGCACCGCTATGTATGAACTTCATGCTGCTAGACAAATAAATTCTTTGGGAAAAATGCACATTTTTATTTGGAAATAATGCCATCTCTTTGTTAGATTTGCAGCAATCCCATTTTGCCTCTACTGTTTTTAAGTCGAAAATGAAAAATTATATAGAAGATGTTTGTGCATCATATTGTGCTGAATGGTATGTAGGTCAGCATGCTGCACCATAGCAGATAAGGCACAGTGAACAAGTGTTCTATGTACTTACAAGCAAATATCAGTCATAATAGAAGTAGACAGATCTACAAGAGCGTTTTGGCTTCGGAAATGTTTCTTGTCATTAGCATTTAAAAAAAGCTATGAGATTCAGGCCTATCAGCACCGATTCACTGCAAAGCCTGGCTTGCACAGGTTGTTATCTGTTCAGTACAGAGGTGCAGCTGGTTAGCAAATGGATTTGCGGATTTTTTTCCAGTTTTTTTTTATTTTAGCAGGGATGAGTAAAAAGGCAAAGAATCAGGTACTTACAACCCATTCAGAATGTAACAATTTTTGTTTGTGTTATAAACCAAACCTTCTGTTTGCTGGGTGGGTTTTTTTTCTGTCCAAAACTGCATTATTTTTAGAAACAGAGCAGAAATATTTTATTTTTTTATACACCCTCCCCCACACCATATCTTTATTCATATTCCAGGATCCCTAAGGGCTTCCATATCCAAGAAGCAATACCAGTACAGGAGTTATGCATTCTCCCATCACAATTCATGTTATGCTGCTTCTTTATTGCATTATATAAGTCAAAAGGCAGCACTTGACTTTTAAAAAATATATCTATAGTGTTATAGAGCTGGAAGCTACCTGGAGGCTGTCTAGTCCAACCTCCTCCTTTATGCAGGATCTGCAATGCAGAATGCAGTAATGGTATCCCTCTGCTTAAATGCCTCCAGTGAAAGAAAACCCATAATCCCTTGAGGCAGTCTTTTCCATTTTCCAGTACATCACAGGAAGTGAGCACTGTCAAACAGGAAGTTCCTCCTAACGTAACCTGCTTCCTCGCCATTTTGAACCATTGGTGCCAGCCCTGCCCTCTGGAGCGACAGCGAGCAAACCTGCTCCATCTTCTCTGTGTCTGCCCTTCACATGTGTTGAAGACAGCTACTATTGTTACTTCCTGTCTGGAGCAGAAGCGCCGCAGCAGCTGCCCCTGGTGCTGATCGCTTGGAGCTGTGCCTACAGCAGCATCTCCACGCAATTTGAGCATTTCCTGGCTGGAACATAGCAGGGATTGCAGTGGTGGTGACTGTCCTATGCAATGGCTCCATTCAGCCAGGAAGTATGTGTGGGGTTGTAGAGAGTGGAGCAGGAGGACTTCTTTTTGCTTGGCCATGCTGCTTCTTCACCAAAAACGTTTTTCCCCAAGTTCATACTTCCTTTCAGCTCTTGGTGCCTCATAGAAATATTTTGTGAATAAGACTATACAAGACAGCACATTAAGCAGCAGAACAGAAGCTTCAGGATTTTGTGAAAACTAGAATCCCCCAGTATGGCAATGCACCTGGACACCAATGCACTGACATCTAGGAGGCTAGACATCTAGGAGGGTACTTAACACAATTTCTTTCTGCCCCATTCCTGGTGACTGTGGCCTGCTGTGCATGGCAACACACATTTAGTTAATGTGTAATGCCAATGTAAGCGCTAACATTCATGATGCTCAGGTTTGTACACTCCCCTCCTGGGTAATGTTCAGCTATGGTTTGCTACAAAGAGGGAATGTGCAACCACACAATGGGTAGAGGAAGGGAATGTGAGCCAAAGTTTGCTTACTTATAACTGGATGTGGTTCAAGGAGTAGCTGGAGAATTTTTCTACATGAACGTGGAATTGCTATCCAAAATTAAGGGAAATTCTAGGTCATTTTCGGGGATGGAGGCTTAATGGAAGTACTGGTAGGATGACCCCCCCCCAGCACCACCACTTTTAAGTGGTGGCAGCAGAAGCAGTTCTCCTTTGTGCAATCCTCACCCATTCTCCTGCATTGCCTATTTGCATGACACTATGTCACCATGATCCATCATTCTAGGGACATTTGTTGAAGGTTAAAAAAAGAAGAGCAGATTCCATTGACCTCCAGAGCAGGAGTGGCTAACATTTGGCCTTTCAAAGATAAGGCTGTTGGATTTCAGCTCCCATCAGCACTAGTCAGTGTGGTCAATGGGCAGGAATGGTGAAATGGTATCCATAGGGCCACAGATTAGCCACGTATGTTCAAAAGATGTGTTTCTCATATAAAGAGGTCTCTTTGTGACCTCGGGGGGGGGGGGGGAATCACAAAGAGACATCTGTATGATTATTGTCTTCATTCAGAATCATTTTCTCCATGTGGGACTGAGCTTGCCTCAGATAATAGTGGCTTGCCTTTAAACATCAAGGGAGTTCATAGTTAAGACCATTTCCTGATTGTTCAAATTCTTAGCCACTCTGCAACACCAGTTCATTATGCTGATACACTGAAGTCCAGGCCTCAGTTTACAATATCCTTACAACAATATGTGTTTCCTGTCCAATATTCAAATCACATAGAAAAGTTAAAGCTTCTCCAGGCTTCTGCCTCTCGAATAAACAAACAACAAAATGTAGCAAAGACAAACAATGCAGGCAAAATAGCATGAAAAATTGCTCAAGGGGCATTTATGAAGTGATCAAAATGTCTCGAATTTTAGGAATGTCTTGCAAGTAAAGTATTCAGATATTTACATTAAACAAATTCCAGTTTCATGAGGTATCCAAATGGGGAGCTGATAGAAACCCGTCCAGTAAAACAGAACTCCTTGAATGCATTGCCAAATTCTGACAAGCAGAGATCAAAGCTTTAAATAAAAGGAATAAATACTTGTGAGCAAGTGTGAATAAGAGAATTGGACTGAATATTCGGGGGCTAGGCAAACACTCAAACTCTGAACTGAAGAACACACAAAACATTATTTGATTTTATTGCGAAAAGGAAAGAAAGTAGAGAAGGGGAGGGAAGAAAACCTAACCCTCTCTGGAAAACTTTACTTGAAAGTGGGGCAGCGGAGGCAGTTGTTCAAGTTCTTAAATCCTTCACTGTGAAGGAATCCAGTTGCTTTCACCAGCTGAGCTGCCTGTCTTTATTTGGTCTTTGAAAACCTAAACTGAGTAGTAGGGTCCTTGTAGGTGATGTCAAGTTCAGACCCCAGCATCGTTGGTTACAATATTTGTAGCTGATGGCAGAAACATGGATGCACAGCAAAGCAGAATGGACCTGTCCTATTTGCTCTGCAGAGTGAGCAATTTGAGATGCTTGGAGACTCCACATCTCTAGCTAGAACTTTAGATAAGGGTACCAAAGATGCTTGTTTAGCACTTTGAAACCGTGTGTGAACATATGCAATTGACGTACCATGTGGGAAAAGACATGGAACTCCCATTAGCTATCTCATCATCACTGCCAGTGCAATCCTACAGATGTCTACTCAGAAGTAAGTCCTATTGAATTCAGTTAGCCATACTCACAGAAAACTGGGCATCAGATTGTAGTCTGCATCTGTATTCTGCATCATAAAATCTAAGAGTACAGCAACACTAACTGAGTCTGAAAATGTTGAACATATATAAAAGGGAGTAGGGAGAAAACAATTCTGAACGTTTGAGCTTTCCTTGCTTTATGTAGGAATTCTGTGACTTTTGAAAATGTAAAAATGGTTCCAAAGCACATTGGCACATGCATGAAACTGCAATGTTGACTTGGCACTGCCTGCTCCCGTTGCTGGCAATGTGGTACATGGACATCTTTAGGCTCTTTCTCTGCTGTTTTCTGCATAACAGCCAATCATTGTGGCTGCTCATGAGGCAAGATTGGCAGCTGAAGAACCCAGATGCCAAGCTCTGGATTGTATATCTGTTAGGTTTGTGGCTGATCCCTTCCTTGGCATCTACCCCGGCACTGCAGCAGGCTGTGTAGCTGTCTTTGGAGCAGGGTTTAGGATTGGTCTTCTCTTGGACATCATACTCTTCTAGTCCCAGTCAGCCTGTCAAATTACCCTTCATTCTAAGAATGGACCTTTCTCAGATATGTGTCACCTTACCAACAAGGAAGAAAGTTTATGGCCAAAGAGAATTTACGCCTTTCAAATCACCAAATGCAGATCATATGAGCCCCGTACTTTCACATACTATGAAATTTGTAAGCCAGAATTGAAAACATATTAAAAAAACATTAATTGCACAACGTGAACTTATATTTTGAATGCAGGCTATTTCCTCCACACTCTTCCTTTCAGAAAGCTTGCTATGTAACTTTGTGACCTAGGCTGTAAACACACCATGCATTTAAAGCACATTCCCCCAACCAAGAATCATGGGAACTGTAGTTTCTTACGGATGCTGGGAACATCTCTGTGAGATTCTTGGAGCAGGGTGTGTGCACTTTAAATATATAATGTGTATGCAGCTTTAGCCCATTAGCTCAACTCAGCCAGTTCAATATTCAGAGGGGGAAGGGTTTGGAAACAAACAAACCTTTTAGTGCAAAATCAGGTATGCAACATTTTGGTGACCAAGGAATTATAACTATTCTTCTTCTAGATAACCCTTTCACCAAACTGTCTGATCTTTGTTTCTTCCCTTGTCTCCAGATAAGTCTTCTTCCTTTCCTTCCTAGTTTTTGGAGCAAGCCTCTTTACAAAGATATCTATCTTGCTGTAGTCAAGTGGCTGTCTCTAGAGAGATAAAGAAACACTGATGCTCCCATTAGAATTAGTCTTCAGATATTAATAAAACAGATAACTTAACAAATAGCACTGAAGCAATATAGGCATTACTCCGTACTAACCTTGCTGCCACCCACTAAAGACTAAACACTACTCTGAACTACTCCCTATAAAAATTTGATCATATAATATTCACTCCTTTCCTGCCCTCCATGACCTTTTACAGTTCTGGACCAGCACACAGGTATTTCTGTACCAAAGTCCAGAACAGCACAAGAGCAAATGTTATCAGCTCTTTCTTACTACATTTCACAACAGGCAAAATGGACATCTGTGCTTTTTTGAGTGGAGGTGGAAGGAACAATGTCCATTTCAATTTACTTTTTTTTAAAAAAATGCTTTCATACTGTGATCTTGTGCAAGCTCTATTGATTTACTATTTGATATGGTGAGGTTGGTGGCAACATTTACAAAATTAATTAGGCTCTTAAGAGTCCTGTAAACCTTAAGAAAACAACTACACACACCCTCCAGTCAAAAACCAAAAGCAGCAATGAGACACCAAAATTGTGATAAAGAGGTTTTGCACTAGACCACTATTGTTGTTGTTTGACAAAGTCTGACATAGGTACTGTGATTAGTCTCAAAGAGCTAGTATGGTGTAGTGGTTAGAATGTCATAGTAGAACCTGGAAGACTAGGGATCAAATCCCCACACAGCTATGAAGTTCACTGTGTGACCTTGGGCCAATCACTATCTTTCAGTATAACCTACCTCACAGGGTTGTTTGGGGGATGAAATGAAGAGGGGAAGAGAGAGAACCATGTACATCACCTTGAGCTCACTGGAGACAGGCTGGCTATAAATGTGATAAGTTAATAAGAAAAATAACCCTCCACATGTGGCAATCTTGAGGGAATAGCTTGCGTGTCGAGACCCCGAAACCACCCCCTCGTTGATGAATAAGACACAAGGACATGGATATTAGGTTAATATTATTGGGCAAATTTAGGTGACAACTTTATTGGTTACAGAATGTGAGCTGTATTGGCTTAGGCACTGGAATTGACCCGACTATATCTGACTCCTGCCTGTCATGCAGGGAGTCTTGTAAGGGTCAGCCACCGGTAGGGGGAGCCCCATCTATGTAAACCAACTTGAGCTCCCCCTGGATTCCTGATGGGATCATGGCATGGCCCTAAATGAAATTCCTGTGAGCTTTCAGCATGAGATAACTGGTGGAACAAGGTGTCTTATTATTGGTACAGGACGCCGACAAAAACAAAATGGCTGGGTTGTGTACAGGTGAGGAGCAAATGGAAGTAGAGGTGTGGCAACAGAGACCACCCACCAGAACATCATTACACACGTGACAAACTACCCCAAACACAACAAGTTAATGAACTTCTATAGAGCAGTACTATTACTTTCCTTGATCAGGACACTGTACTTCAGTTGATGCAGCCTAGAATAGCATTAGATTTTTTTTGCTGCTACGTCACACTGTTGACTCATGTTAAGTTTGTGGTCTACTAAGACCCCTAGATCCATTTCATGAACTACTGGCAATCCAGGCATCCCCCATCTTATACAAAAACACATTACATTAAGGAAAATTGCTTTGCAAAATTCTGTATATTAGGTAAAACGGCATACAAAAATTCCATTTTAGGATAAATTTGCACTGGAATTCTGGTGAATTGAGTACTTAAAAAAATACAAACCAATGTGGAAATGCGGAGAATTGAATTTAAGATTGGGAAAATGAGGAAACTGAGAGAAATCAAAATTGACACCTTTGCTTATCCCTATGAGGGAATAAACCCCACAGAAGTCAATGGGATTTATTTCTCAGCATACGTATATATAGGATTGCATTGTAAGTTGCTTTAGGATTCAGCAATCACAGTACCAGGCTCTTCTCATGATTTCCCTTCAGAAACATAATTAAAAAATCAAGTTGGCATAAAAGTTTGTTTGAAAGTTGTTTAGCAAGAAGCATGAATATCCAAATCCTCAGTATTGGAGTGAATTCTTTTTTTCACCAAATTAAGCAGAAAAAAGAAAGAGAGAGAGAAAGGGGGGTTGTTTTAAAATGATATCAGTGAAGAGAAAAAGGCACACAAGCAGTTGATCAATTTTTGATGCTTTTAGTACTTGATAATTCCTCCTATATAGCTTCTATTTAACATGAAATTTGGCAAGTGATTAGACCATTAAATGTCTAAATGCTTCTTAATGTTGAAAAAATTATTTTAGAGCAGCCAAGATAATAAAACTCTGAAAGTTGTTGCTGCACATGTGCAGTAAACATTTTGGAAAGAAGTTTTATAAGATGTTTTAATTAGGTGGCTAAAACTATATATGATAGACTGGAACAGCCTGGTCTGTGGGGTAAATAATGTGCATTTTAAAAACATTTCTAAATCCATATCCCCCACTTGCCAGAGCTGTTCCAGTCCATTGAGTAAATAATGCACATGTTAAAAAATTTATAAACTCATATGATATGTAAAAAAGCTGCCTCAGTTCTGTATGTTTTGGACCTAACTGGTATGAATGGCTCTGAAGCAACTAGAGTCCCAACTGATAAGGCTATATTCTCTTTAACCTCTGAAGAATTTCTTGAAATAAATAGATAAAGCAAGCTAATTCTATGAACATAAGCAGTGCAGCATAACATGGAGTTTTGGGAGCTCAAGTTGTGTTTTTATTCTAATCATATCAGGTTGTTGGCCTTTTCTTTTTTCTCATTATAAAATCTCTCTCTCTTTCTCCCAATCCCTCCCCCCCCGTCCTATCTTTATTTGTAATTCTTTGATTCTTGTGAGTTATAGTCGCTGAATATAAAATTATAAATTTGACATTTCCAACACAAACTTCACAAGAATCAGAGAATTAGAAATAAAGACAAGCCTCACACTCACTCACATTTATTTCCAACTTTTTTTGCAGGTTTGACTTTGCAAGATTGTGTTGGGAATGTGAAAATGTCAGATTTATAATTTTATAGGCAGGAAATGTACTTTGGAATAAGTGTTAGGTATGAAGATTTGGGGGGGGGGCTGCTAGATTTTTTTTTGCAAGTTTTGCGTTGGAAATGTCAATTTTATAATTTTATATTGAGCAAATCCACTTTGGAATAAGTGTAAGGTATTAAGGAGTGGTTTTCCAAGTTCCCTAGTGTAACTCATGCATGCATGACCCTATGTGAATTTACAATCCCTTTTCACGTTTAAACTGAGCAGTATGACCTCCTGGGTTATTCTGTGCCTGCAAAAGTTACAAACATAGAGGCATTCCACCATAAGGGTATGTACGGTATTACGGGCTGATTTCTTCCAAACCAATATTCCAGAATGTCCTAAATCTGCATGGTTTCTTAAAACACCAAGTAACTTATTTCTAAGACTTTCAGGTCATAAGAGCACAACTATGATTTCCTTGTCCTGCAAAGTTCAAATTCCCTCCCTAACTGGTTTCTTCCTTCTCATGTATTTAAATAGTGTGTGCCTTAACATTTTTAGCAGTTTGCTTCTCAGGCTCTCTCCCTCCCACTCCAGGCACAACTGGACAGAGAGGAACTTTGCACGTGGCTCAGGAGGCAGTGCAGAGACAGCCTAGCGTTTCCCTGCTGGGCTCTCGCAAGATCTTGCGGGGTGATAATCATCCTGCAAGATGGAGGAAGGATGGAGGCCCGGAAAAGGCCTTGCCCAAGAGTATTTGGGGCCATGTTTTCCCATGTTGGTACCCACCCATCCTTGGGTTAGAAGAATATCACTTGGCTACTTTGGGTTGTTGGTTGACAGGGCTGGAAAGGAATTCTCCCCTCACAACTGCAGTTGCCCCTGAGTAGGGTTCCCTACCCCCTTTCTCAAGATAGCTTACAGAACAGAAACACCAACAATTTTAAAAGTTGATCAATAAAATATGAGCAGAAAATAAAAAGTAACAGCTAAAACAGATACAAAAGCTCCTGCAAGATTTAAAGGTCTGAGCAAATAAAAAAAGGTGTTCACCGTGTGATGAAGGATATGAAGGTAGGCACCAAGCAAAACTCCTTGAGGGATTCCATATCGGGTTGCCATATTTGAATAAGTAAAATTCCTGACACCCGCAAGACCCCAAAATTGTTGAGCTTTTTTGGGGAGGCAGGTGAAAAAGGGCCTCTGGCAATGCTCTCAGGGACCCCAGGTAGCACCATTTGGGAAGAGGCACAGGACCATGCTCTCAGTCTAGCAAAATGAGCACTGATATTATACTATCATGAACTAACCATAAGGATTGTGAGGACTAAATGAAATCCTGATAATCCTTTTTATGCAATTTTCACCTTTGTGCTGATCCCTCTCGTTGGTTCAACTAATTCCTTTCGGTGTACTTCTTTTACATATTTTCTTAGCTCCTAAGTACTACATTTCTGTACGTTTTGTATCTGCTAGCCCCAGCATTTACTGCCTATGAAAACCTCATAAATCTACTTCATTTTTCTAATAAGACATGAAAGTCCTTAATTGGCCTTAATGAAATGCACTTAAAGGGCAATAAACGTGTTTAAGCCCCTCTTTCAGGGTGAGCTACAGTACTCTCACTCTGCTCTGTTTTAGCCTTTGTGGTAATTAATCACTTATTCATATGTGGCACATCAGTAACAAGATCAAGCAACTACTGCACAATTGCATGATAATAAGCCGCTCATATATGTGTCAAGATTTAGCAATCCTTTTAAAAGCCTAATTTAAACTCATTTTACAACTAAGCAGACTGCTTCTCTGAAGCATTTTTATCCTGTATCTTTTTACATATTTCTGTTGAAATGTCTTCTTTTTTTCCATTTTGTTTATAGAGCTCACTTTGCCCTAAATCCATTTATGGCACCAGAGTGAATTTCAGCAATGCAAACATTTAACATAGTTTTTCAGTCAACTGGAAAAGCTGTAGGCATGAGCCACAGCCTTGTGTACAAAAGGAGTATGGCAGAATTATTTCAGTCGGCAATCAGTTGCAGAAATGTCAATTCTAAAGAGGTCCTGTACCAAAGTCCATGCTGTTGGATCATTAATGGACATAGGTGACATGTTCCTGTGGCAACCGTCTCTAGTTTTCTTAGGAGCTTGACATATGTTCCCTAAAATATTTATTTCTGTCCAGCCCTAATCATGATTACTTGAAGAGCCTTAGAAGAACTGCTACACCGTGACAACACAGGACCAAATAATAATAAATCTGGATCCAATATAAGCTTGTATCGTGACACTGGGCTGGACAAATCTGTTAATTTCAATTTCTCCGTTAAAAATAAATAAATCCAGCCATCTTTTTTTTTTTAGTGTCCTAATTCAAATACTGGATTCAAAGAGTCCATCCAGGTGTTATGACACAAGCAAAATATTGTGCCTTGTATCATGTGGAATTTTATACTTAGGAAGTGATATATATATGAAGTGATATACAACCACCTTAGCTCCATTTGACATCTAAATACCTAAATTTGTAAAATCATAGAACCTTAGCATTAGAAGCTTCCTCTGTCTCTAAATGTGGTATGAGGAAGATTTTTATCACAATCACTACTGGGCAGGGCTTTTTTTTTTTTTTTTAAGCTAGAACTTGCCGGAACTCACTTCCACCATTGCCATTATAAGAGAATGAGAGAGGCATTAATGATGAGTTCCGGCACCTCTTTTTCTAGAAAACTAGCACTTCTGCTGGGGAGGGATTGTTTATACCTTTCCTCCCCATGTTTGGCAGACCCAATGGAAAGTCCCACTCCCAAGAACTGGTACTCAAAACTCCTGACATACTTGCAAGCTATACAATTATTATAACATGTAGTTTGGCCTTTAGGTTGTGCCTCAGGATTTAAAAAGGATTTGCCCAAGTTTTCCCTTATTTGGAGCCCTTTTGTGACAATGCAAATACTGTGCGAGTTAAGTTTCCACCAGCTACAGCTTGTTTATGAAAATAGCATGCAGATTGTTAATTACACGCAGATAAAATATGCAGATAAGCACTGAGGGCTGCACTGGAAATGTCTTGTGATCCAGAGCCCTGCCACTAAACAGGTTGCCCATCCCCTTCCATCCCCTTGTCTAGTGGGACAATCTGGAGCCATAGAGAATATGGCTGCAGAGGACATGGGTTATGCCAACTGAGCTGGTTTGAGCACCTGCTCTGGAACATAATCACCCAATATCATCACATGCTATAATCATCATTTAAGTACTGCTGTTTAGTCATGTGAAAGATTAATTCCTTAATTTGGAATAACTAAAAAAATAACATTCTTTTTTTTAAAAAAAAAACACCTCAACTTGACCAAAATTAAAAGAAACCCAGCCTCTTGAATATTTATGCTCATTTTAGAGCAATAAGGGAAAACAACAACCAAAAAACCCTTTCTGGTCAGTAAGCATTGTGGAACTAAATAGACCTTCACAGAGTCTCTTCATGGCTGCTTCAAGATTCTTCTGAGATCTAAAACTTAAACAAAAACACGGTGACAAAGTTAATAGTAAAGGGAAACAAACTTGGGGTATTTGGGGGGGCAGCAATGAGACAAACCCAGCAAAACCCTGACTGGCCTTATTCATTTACTGTTTATCAGCTATCCTGATTTGTTGTTCATTTACGCTGGGCAGCTGGACAATAGGATTTTCCATGGGCCACAAACAATGAAATAAAACAGCAAGATGTACTGTATTTTACTGAAACACAATATAAAGGGCAGCAGGGGACTAGTCAAAGCCCAATATTCTGAGACTGTAATTTTTTATCACTAGTTTAATTTCCTAAAACCAAAATATTTTTTTCTGTTCCTTTTTCTGGTGTGTGTGTGTTATATAAACCACCTCACATTTTCTGTCACAGAGGTGAGGCCTAAACCATCTCTTTATTAGAATTAAATTAATATTGTGCACATAGCTTTATCGTATTGACATTATATTATTGTATATGTTCTACCTGTGCTGCATAAATTGAGCTGTTCTTTGCTATCTTTTTTTGTTTTTACTACTAATAAAAAGTAATAGGCATAATAATTCAGGGGCTGTTTGCCTTCCCAAGGCACTTTAGGTCTCAGGCCTGTGTTTAGCTCCTCAAGGAGGGAGGCCTCAAACAGGAACTTTGCTGCAAAATATAAGGGACACCTTTATGGAGAGAGATATATCAAGCGAGTAGGATAGCTCACCATATGCATACAATTGAGATTATTAATAGAAAGGCTTAGTGGGCTGTTGTTGTTGTTGTTTTAAAAAAATGAGCAAGTAGAAATGCAGAAATCTACAAGGGTTGCCCTTCACTTTCATTCATATGCATTACAGTAATTACAGTATATTAATATATTAATAAGCATCTTCTCCTAATTACCCACTGATTTCCCACAACGTTAAAAAATGAGAGGGAAAATGGCTTTATTGATGATGGACAGGAATGATAATTTTTAACCGTGATGCCTGAGAAAAAATATCATCTAATGTCTGTTTTTAAAAAGCGATCCTTTCTGAAAACAGATGCTGTATATTAAGATCCTTACTTAAGGAAGAAAGGGTAGAGTTTCCACCAACAATATTCCATATATTGAATAGACATTTTAATGCATTTTAAAAGGTAAAGGTAGAACCGACCTCCACATCACTCATTGCAAATATAACACTGGGCAATACAGCTTTATGCCTGATTAATACATTTCTGTGATGTGAATTTACATTTAATCCTTGTACTTGGCTTGCATCATTATGAGTGATTTGGTAGATGTCAATATTGACTCAATGCCTTCCACTCCACTGACTGTCTTACTTCAATACACATTCTTTATCTGATCACTATTCCAGTGCTGCACCACATTTGGAATGTGCCAAGGTTTCAAAGCCACATTTGTTAAAGTAATTTATTTCACCCTCACAACTTGTAAATATAATTGTGTTTTGAATAACTGAGAGCCAATGTGATGTAGGGGTTAGAGGTCTGCAGAGATGCAGGTTCAGATGTCCACTCAACCATAAAGCTCACCTCATGGGTGACCTTGGGTCTATTGCCATCTTTCAGGCTGTTTGATAAAAGGGTGGCAAGAGTTCCATGGAGGAATATAGAATAAAAATTTCAGAATTAAATAAATGTCATAAATAAACAAATTTGATAAATTAGACACCACAGTCTCATAGGCCACTGTGCTTAGGTAGCAATCCTATACACCTGAAGGAACGGTAGCAGCCAGCAGGGTCACACTGTTGGATTGGCTTCCTAATGTCACATGCCACTGCTGGTTACTGAGAGGGAAAGGCAAGGTAGCAGGCAGTTCAGCATGGGCACAGCTCCCCACTCAGCAGTGGCACACAGCATTGGGAAGTCAGGTTAGCAACACAATCCTGCCTGCACCACCCTTTTGGCTGCTACTGTCTTGCTTCAGGGGATAAGGATCCACTTACAGGATAGTCAGGGTCCACTTATGAGCTAGTCCAGGGAGTAGGGTAAGGTCAGGTTTGAAGGGGTCAATGAGAGAGGCAAAGTCCTGCCACACAGGGTAAGGTCACACGCATACTGAAGTCGGGCTGACGGCACAGTCAATTAGAAAGCTGGAGTATAGACTTTGTTTCAGCAACTTCTCCAAGAGACTGAAGGCTTGCATACAGGAGCGAGCTAAGATAAGTTGGTGGCCATCAGAGCTACCTGAGGAGTTGTACCTACCAATGAGGCAGAAGTTCCCCATGAGTGGTACATTACTCTTGAGGTGTTATTGGCTTTCAGACAGGCACTCCAGCGCCTGCACTTCCATGTGTCAGTGCTCATGTGGTTGGAGGTGGCTCAACGTCTGCCTCTGCATCAAAGATGACAGTAGCTGGGATGCCAGCTGTTTGTTCAGACGTACTGTTCGCCTGTATGGTTCCCTTCAGGAAATATGGAGTCCTTGTTGGATAAGGACTAATCTAATAGGGGCATGACAGGTACTGAAATATAAGTAGATGTAGCTTTGAACATCTGCATTCGGACACCCTGATTTGGATCAGGAAGAAATGACAAACTCAAGTGCACCCTCTTTTTCCTTTCCCTTCATCCCTCTCTTCTCCAGTGTGACTTAGCAGAAGACTTCCTAGTTTCCTCAAGCCACAGTTTACCATGGCAGCTGAACCAACAAACTAATGTGGGGTTCTGATCCCTCCTGACCAGGATTTCAGGTCACAGTTTGATCTTGGTTTGCAATCCTGGTTTGTAGAGACTGCTCAGACTACACCTTACTGGTTTGGGTGTTGTGGAATCTGGGCTTTGAGGAAACTAGGAGCTCTTCTGTCAAGGCGTGCAAAAATGAGGAAATGGAAAGGAGAAAGGAGGGAGTATTTGAGCTTGTCACTTGTCTCTAAACCTTCAAGCCGTGGCTTGAAGGACAGAGTGTGTCATCTGAATGTGGCCAGTGTTTCTCATCTCTTCATAGCATTCACTTTCACACATTCTAATTTTTGAAATTAGGCTAAGGGCTGCATAAAATTAAGTTGGGTGTTGGTGGTTGCTCACTGCTGTTGTAATACTAATGGTGTCTTTATGCCTCCAGAGCTTGTAGCAATAATGCAAATTATGTTGCTAGCTTGAAGTTTTGTCAGCTCTATTAGACATATCCGAGCATTCAAGGAAACTATTAAAAAATCAAGGCGAAAGAGAAATAAAAAAGAAAACTTTGCTCATACCTTAGCATACCAATCACACCCATCAGCTGTACTCCCCTTTATCATGGTATACAAGCCACAAGTGCAGTACCCTGCCATTTTAATATCTAGCTGAAAACATGTCAAGGAACTAATCATTCACCTCCATGCTATTAAAAGCTTAATGGTTCTGTGTGTAGGGGCAGCACTTCTAGCAGTGAGACCATAGGTCACTGGTCTAATGTGGGGACTTAATATCTCTTACTGTATGCGGCCGGCATTTTTATGGCAGGTCTGTAAAATTTAGGAGTTATTTTGACACAGAGATAGAATACCTTGCCTGACTCAGTTTGGAGGTAGTGAAAGGAGTGGTGGTGGTAAGGATACAGAGTGCTCAAAGATTCCTCTTCAAAAAGTAGATATTCAGTGAAACTGTTTTCTTTCTAAATTTAGCTGTGATGGAATTAATCCCCAAACAGAGAAGATCTAGTCTGCACTCCTATACACCTTGCCTGGGAATAAGCCCCATTGAATTGCTGAGTAGAAGTGCCCTGTTTTGGACTGTAAGATCGTGGGCAGAGACTCGGTTTTTGTTGATCTTATGTAAGCTAATGTGAGAGTCTTTGGGGCTGAAGAAGGGGGTAGAAATGCTTTAAATAAAATAAAATAAAAATGTATCTGATGAGAGTGAAGACAGGAGTGCCTGGCGTGATGAGAGTGGTTCAGAAACAATGCAGCTCAATTGAACTTAGAAAGAATTTTTAAACTTTTCCCCATGCACAAGTGGAAAAGTCGAAGTCACAGCACACGACACATCACAACTGTGTTTGCTCTTGGAGCCTTCACAAATGTAGAAAGAGAGAAGGCTTGTGGGTTAGCTTGCCATACTTTGGTTGTGAGCCTTTTGAAAAACAGGTTCACTCCTTTTAGATCACAAAAAATAGAAATAAAAATAAATAAATGAAGCAGGTAAAAATTTCAAGACAACAGTCACATTTTTGTATCAAGGAGCTCTTGTTGAAACTCGCTTCTTAAGCAGACAAGACAACCCCTTCTTCTCCCCCGCCTTCCCAGTACATATATAACCTTTGCAGCAGGAGATTAAAGCACAGAAGGTTGCTCTGAAACTGTTTGGCTTTGTAATATACGTCTCTTTTCATGCTCTTAGGAAGCATGTCACATGTATCCAAAAATGTTATGATAAACTTTGGATTTATATTGTCAGCTTCCAGGCTCTTTATTGCTATACTTGGCTGGGTTCTGACTGTGACTGCAAGATATTTGTCATCGCACATTTTTTAAATAAAAAAAAATAAAACATCCACTTCTGCACATGTGGATTTGCTGCACATCATGCACCGAAGACCACAATCTGCCTAGTAGATCAGTTTCCAACAAATAAAAAAGAGCAAAGTCCAATGTTACATTACCCCTATATGAGGAAACATCACACAGTGACTTAGAAGGGGGGGGGGAGCAGATTTGTATATGGATACATATGGTTTTTAAAGATTAATATATTTAGCACAATCCACAAAGGTACTAAATGTCTATGCCAATCAATGATGATGGGAATTATAGTATAAACCATATGGAAGACACGAGGTTGCGGAAGACTGGGTTAATGGAAGGAGATGTCTGTCATAACTGGGCTGGTTCTCTGTTGTGCCATATTATTAAGAACTCCTAAGCTACTGCCTAACAGTTCCTGCTGATACAAAGAGAGGAAAGTCGAAGTCCCCCTGATGATCTGCATCTAATAATGCAGAGATTCCTGTCTTTTGTCCATTTCATGAGCCAGGGTTGAACCCATCCCATGCCAGTTTCCTTTTTAACACGGTAGCAACTGAGGCATAAGAGAAGCCGCTTCCTTCTTTTCATTGAGATAGTGGAGAAAGGCGGGCGTCCACAGCAAATTAAAGAGGTAATTGTGCTAGGAAGCTTGAACGACATTAGTTATGCCTGCATTAGCAGGAGTGTCTCTTGTTGTAACCGAAATTCACTTAGTTCCTGTAGCTGCAACTGTTTTAGACAATAAAAATCAAACTCATGACCTCACGTGTCCCTGCCCGTAAATGTATCTCCGGAATTGGTAGTTCTGAAATAAGACCTAACTTCGCCATTGTGAATAAGTGATCTCCAGAATAAAGTAGGAATCAATAAATATGCAGGCCCTGTGTCAAATTGTACCCTAGCAGATAGAAAGGTAACAAAATTAGGGCTTTGAAACACTGTGCGATATGAGCATGCGGGAACTGCTGATCATTTGAGAGAGTCACGCAGCTTCATCCATACAAGAAAAAGCATTTTTCATATGCACAGTAGGGCTTGCCTGACTTTCCATTAAGATAGCAGGCCACTCTGAAAGGATACCCAGCTTTCACGTTTTGAGCCAAAGGCAGTGGGGGGAAAACTTAGTTGCCTCGATGAAGGACAAGATGGTGCCGATTGAATTACTAGTTGAATTATACTTCAGTGGTGTTGATTGTTTATACCTGAGGACAGCAGGCTAGTTTTTGAGGTGCAGGACAGGTTGTGTGGCACACACAGTCCTGTCCTTCAACAGAAGATAATGGCCATGGGACTGGGGAAACTGCCATGGTGCTGCTCCCCAGCAATTGCCGCCAGAGGCAGTCGCCTTACTTTGTCAAATGATAGGGCAATGATGCTGTCGGGGGGAGTATTATTAACAGAACTGAGCCAGATCTGGTTTGGAAATAAAGTGAACTCTTTTCAGTGCAAAGATATGGAGGGAGCCACCCACAGTCCCAGTTACCATGCCGATGTTTCATATGAAGGCCTCTGGATCTCACCTAATCTGTATGCTGAGCTTCTGGGCTACCTAATACTAGGTTATAATGGATTTTAGTGAAGTGCAGGGAGCTTATCTTCGTTGTTATTTCTGAAATATATTGGGAAGTATCTGCATATTGGGGAATTTTTCCCCCTTCAGCTCAAATCATAAACAAGCAATGATGCTCACACTGTTACCAGAGGAAATATATATATTTCACTCTCACGGGCTTTCATTGAATAAAGAGATTCCAAACTGAGCTCCTTAAAACATCAATGCTCTATATTACTCCCTTGATATACATATAAATCTTTATAATGGGGCACTTTACAAGCAAAACTCCTGAGCCTTTTTTGATTGGTAATCACAGAGTTTCCTTATTAATACAGCAAAAAAATGTAAAGAGCATAAACATTTTGCCATCTATCTTTTCTTTCTGTGTGGATGTACATCAGCAACAGCTTTAAGCATTCTTTATGTTTCACCCATCTTACTTTTTATGGGCTTATATGGGAAGAAAATAGTATCAGAAAACTAAATTCAGTGACTGCCGTTCTATGAATAAATCTTGTTACAAAAGTTGTGTTTCTCCATCATCAGAAACTTATGTCAAAAAGTGGACAAAATGTGTAGCCATTTGTCTATCCATGATTTTGGATAACGCTTTTCAAGCCAAAATAGGCAACACCTGGTATATAAACATAGAACTTGGCTAATCATATGGAAAGAGAGAAGGAGTGCCTGATTTTGATAGCAAAATGGGTGTGCAAGTAAAAAGAATTATTATTATTATTATTATTATTATTATTTTAAAATTGCATGCCACCTTTCATCCGCAGATCTCAGTGTGGCTCATAAGATAAAATTACAATACAAAAACTGCAAAAGACATAGTAAAAATAAGAACAAACCAATAATCCCCACTCCCACAACAAATTTAGAAGGGCATCAGATGTCAATCATCCTAAGGCCTGGTTGAAGAGGATTTTTTTCGCCTGACCCCTAGTGGTGTAAAATGAAGATGAACCTCCCTGGGAAGAGCATTCCTCAAATGGGGAGCCATTGCAAAAAAAGGCCCATTCTTTTCTTGATACCCTCCAGACCTCTCATGGAGGAGGCACAGGAAGAAGGGCCTGAGAGATGTTTTCCTAGTGCGCATAGGTCTGTGTTTTTAAAGTAATATCTGAAAGGCAAAAGGTAGGGTTGCCATATCTTGAAGAGCAAAAAAAGAGGACGCCTGAGCTGCTGTCAGCTCGGGCCGGCAGCAGCAGCGGTGTGCAGAGCAGCCTGAACTTGAGCCGCCCAAGCCAGAGCCCGAAAAACCCAGAAATTTTCTTTAAATTGTAAAAATCTGCCCGGATGGGCATGTTAGCCCCCCAAAAGAGGACATGTCCAGGTTTTCTCAGACGTATGGCAACTCTACAAAAGGGAGCCTATGGTGTCACCAAATTTCTGGGTCTGGCAACATTAAGGAGGAAGTCCTCTACCAGCTCTTAAAATATATTGAAAAAGCTATTGATGGATCTTTCTGCTTTTTATTGCACTTCTTTACAATAGACACAGTGTTCTATTCCATGCATGTGCTCTGTAGGTGATGATTGCATTTGCAAAAAATACCAGTACGGTGCTGACTTTGAAATGGAAAGGACTGCAGTGTAGATCTGACTAAGGTCAACATTTTATGTGAAGCAATATTGGAGCAACTGTGATCCTTGATCATTTTTTGAATATCCATTGTTTTGCTGTGTTTGAGCTGAGATACTGGAAAGTGCGATATATAGGGAGTTAAGTAAGCTGACCTGAATGTGAATGAGCATACACAATTTAAACACTTGCACTACCTCCAGGTAGGTTAGAATTCAAGATCCTTCCACAGCTTTTTTACACACACTGCGATTAAGTTCCTGAAGAACTAACAGAAGCCTTTAGTTCCCTTTATAGCATGTCTTTGATTTTTGGATGCTATGTTCCACAAAACACAATGCTTTTAAAAAATCTGTATAGGACTATCATGAAAAACTAATGGGAGCCAAAGGCTTTGCATGTTGTGCCCCCAGCTCCAAAGCATGCTGCCAGCTGAGAATCAGAATGTTAATTCCATAAATGCCTCCAAGTAAAGACTACAGGCATGTCTGTTTAATCTGGCTTTTCCTAAACAATACCACCATCAGGAGAGGTTCCCTGACATGATTTGAGATTTCCCCTTCTTTTTAGCATAAGCAGTTATACATAAAACAAATATACATTTTTCACCCTGCTGAAAACCTGCTTGTTACATATTTTCCCTTTATCTACAAAAAGCTAGCCATGGTTCCTTTGCGTGAGTGGAAAATAGTGAGAATAAAAGAGAAAAGCTTTCTCTTGAAAATGCTCCATTCTGACAGTGCTGGTTTTTTCAGCTGGAGCATGCTAGAGTGCAGTTCTGGCACCTCTCAGGTGGGTTCCATTGCGGGCCGGTGCTCCCCCTGCCTGCTTTTTGCCTTTACGCACTTCTGAAAAGCCCAAAACGAACATTTCAAGACAAAATGGAAGCTGGCCAGCATGTGCAAGTCCACACTTTTTTAAACCACAGAGCCTAGTGCTTGCCGATCAGAATGTTGGCGGTTCGAATCCCTGTGACGGGGTGAGCTTCCGTTCCTGCCAACCTAGCAGTTCGAAAGCACATCAAAGTGCAAGTAGATAAATAGGTACCGCTCTGTCAGTTGAAAGTAAAACCCAAAGTGGAACCGTTTCTGCAAGTGGGTCTTCAGAGTCAAGTTAACTATGCAAACACTTAGAGAAAGTTTAATAAATGCCAATTAATTCATTATCTAGGTGTTTTCTAGGTGAATAACATGTAGCATGTTTTGAAGGAAGTGAGGTGATCATTAGTTGTCACTGAGAGGCAGATCAGTGCTGTGGGAAAATGAGAAACCGGGTGTAAAGGAACAGCTATTTCCTACAAAATGGAGAAGTGGTGTGAGAAGATTACAGGCACTTTCATATGTTTGATTGTCTGATGCTCACCTCTGCAAAGCCTCGATCCTACAAGGTGATGTGTATTGGGCCAAACCCAACAAGGTACTTAAGCAAACGTTTAATTTCAAACCCATGAGTGATCCCATTAAGTCAAAATATGTCTTCACAAGCTTAAAGCTGGGTTATGTACTTTGCTGGATCAAGCACCTTGTGTGATGGGACACTAAATTAACAAACAGAACGTTTGTCTCAGATATGTCTACAGCCATTTAGAGGCAGCTGCTCAGAATGAGCAAATAATGGCAGAGAACATTTTGGCAGTTCAATGGCGCTGATGGTGGTGAAGAGTTCGTCCTTTCAACTACATCCTGTAACATGACAATGAAATGATAGCTGATCTGGTGAAAAGAAACATAACCCCTCGTATCCTTGTCTACTGTTTAATCCCTGGTTAGCAGCTTCAAAAGAATGGAAAGGAGCAGTGTTTAACTTATTCCTCTGCACCTAGACTAGTAAATCATAGCTAATTATTTATAACTTAGAAAGAAAATTCACAAAGCTTAGCAAACAGTCAATTGCTTTAATAGGCAGCAAGACTAGACAGGAGTATTTTCCCCAATGCTTTCTCTATTTGCCAAAGTAAACTCTGCAAATGTAAAGCCTCCGCAGACTTGTTGTTTCTTCTATTAAAGCAGCTATTGTTCTGTCATTCCCTGTAAATTTCTCCTTTATTCTCTCTCTCCTTTTATTAGGCTTCTACTCCAGAAGGTAAAATTTGAGCGAGAAATTTGTAATGATCACAAATAAACAAAACAAAAACCCTGTAGTTGTGATCAGCTGCAAAGGGATGAAATTCTTTCTTGTTATGCCGACTCAGTGTGGAAGCCTCCTGGATTTCATGCTATGAAAGCGAATTTCAGCAAGTGATTAGTGGACAGGTTCGGATGTAGCTACAGCTTGCCATCCTCATAGAAGAAAACCCTAAAAAATATTCCTAACCCTTCCTGAATGAATAGTATTGGGAGGGGGGGGGGGTACATGTGGCACTGTAGTCCACTTCGTAAGATGCAAGCTGCTTGGGTGAGATGTCCCAATCCACAGGGACCAAAGCAATTGGTGCTACCTGGCCTGGCTGCTAGGTGGCAGACATGCCAGACTATTCTCCCTTTTCTCCACTGCAGAATCTTTGAAGAGCAGCTGTTGGCAAAGCAGCAACATCTAAGGACCTAGAGAATATTCAGTTCTCATCATTCTTTCCCCCTGTCCTGAACCTTCATAAGCCACTGCTATTTTTTTTTTTAACTCTGTTATTTTAGTTTATATATTTTTGTCAATTGCATTGGAAGCCTGTTGTCAGGCAAAAAGGGGGGATATACATATTTTAAATAAATAAAAATGTTATAAAAATCCACAAGATATTTGCATCAAGACCCATCAATGAAATACCCATGGTCTACTGAGTCTTCACTCAACATATTCCCTTGACATAAGCTGAGAAAGGTTATTATTAAAAAGGTGCTTTCGCCTTGTTTATTTATTATTTATTGAATAGATTTTTAACTTGCCCTTCATTGAGAGAACTCAGGGTGCAATACAATACAAATTGCAATCCCCAAGATATATAAAATGTGAAAACAATCAGACCAAAAAGAACAGATTAGAAAATTAGCTACTGTACACACACACAAAGACAAAACCCCTTAAAACCACAGAATGGACAACTAACTTTCACATATGCCTGGGCAAACAAATGGGTCTTCACCTAGCAATGAAACAAAAATAAACACATCAGTGCCATATGGACCTCCAAGGGAGACAGCCAGTTCTTGTATCATGGGTGTCTACCTGACTATATTAGAATATTGAGGAGGTTTCCTCTTCTTTACCTTACTGGAAAAGGTGCTCATTCAAGAGGGACATAGACCAGCCTTCCGCAACCTAATGTTCTCCAATGTTTTTGACTACAGGTCTCATAATTCTTGACCCTTGGCCATACTGGCTGGGGCTGATGGAAATTTGAGTCCAAAATATCTGGAGGGCAAGAGGTTGGGGGAGGCTGGTGTGTGTGTGTAGTAAAGCAACAAAACTGGGCTTGTCAGTTCTGAATCAATTTCATGAGAGCCATCTGGTGTGGTATGCAGATAAGCAAGTAATGTTGCAATTGACTGAATATTGATGTGACTGTACATTTTAATTTTCTTTCCTTCTGAATTGTGTGACTCAAGCAAGGGACGTGTATCTATCTGTGTGTACCTAGAACTAAGGGAAAGGATGAGGAATAAAGTTTTCTATGATAACCTATCTACTCCTTCCACAAGAATTTTCAGTACACTTCTGGATTGCCATACAAGTCTACTTGGCATCTTTTACCAACTCAAAAGGAGAAAAAGCATGTTAGTGCTAGTGAAAGACGTGACAAGCAAAATATATCTCTAGCACTCGAAGAGACTGTGTGCAGTGATTAAGAAAAGAGCATGCAAAGCTACACTGAAATGTTTGGTTTTTATCCATCTATCAATCCATCCATGTTATATTCTAGTGTTTTGCGAGAATACATTATTACTGAGCTATGGTTTCAGTGTCATTCACAAGGCAATAACTGGTTTTTCCTTCCTTAAGACTCATTGATTTGTTGTTGTTGAAAAAAAATGCTATTAAAGAAAACGCAAAAGTTTTGGATATAAATATCACATATATTTTATTTTACAAATAAAAGTTTTTAAATACAATTTTATTTCATTTAAAAATAAAATCCATGATGGGGCTCACAGTTTGTGAAAGATGGGAAATGGGTAATAGTTGCTCAGCCAGGAATTCTCTGAGCAGGCAATGGAAAAGCATCACGCCACTGCTTTGCCAATGCAATTTGATCTCAACTGTCAACCCCTGCTGCTGTTCATTCCTAGGTTGTTCCTGAACAGAGACTGCCAGCACTGTTTGGTTTTGTAATGTGGACAAATGGCAACTGAAATGACATTATGAATGTGAATGTTCCCTAAAGGGATCCGAACCCACTCCCCCGAGGTGGGACACTAGGCATTAACCTGTCCTAATGGAGTTTTCAAACACACTCATTCCCAGTTGCAACCTGGTAGCATTCCATCTTCTTTCTATGCTTCCCAGTGTCAAAGTCGTCAATAAGCAGGTCCTGGGGGCATTCTTTGGCTAGTGGTGACTGACTAGATGAAGTATGGCTCCGCTGTTAACTTTTCAAAGCACAATGCAGCTGCATCATTTGTTCATCCATTTGCTTAACTTAAATAAAGGTTGGTGGTTAGGCTTCTGTTCCATTGTGTTCTCCTACTAATTATCAGTGTATTTGTTTGAGAGACAATTAGCCACCTGGTTCATTCTCCCATTGACGTCAGGTCATCATGAGCTACATCTGCTTTTAGGACTCTTCAAGTCCGAGACATAATAAAAAAGATGATGGCTATGATGATAAAAACTGTGCCAGGTTGGGCATAAGTTATACAGTGTACCAAGTTGCCAAGGAGGGTAGGTTTTCATGGCTCTTGCCGTGGCGTCACAATTGTTGTGAGTCACGGCAAGATAGATGGAAAACAGAACTGCCATGCGGTGCCAAAACTCCTTCAGCCCACAAATGGCAGGCAAGCAAATTTTTGCAAAGGTAGAGCAATAACAGGAAGGTGAAGTGAGACATCATTTTCTCCCCAGGGCACCCTGGTGCTATGACAGGGGGAAAGTGACAAGTAAGCATTGTGGTACGTTCTCGATCTGCATAAAAATAAAGTTGTTCAGACCTGTGGGTGCTTCCTTTCCCCCTTTCCTTTTTTTAAAGTGCTTTATAATGTGGCATAAGATTATGTGAGACGCAAATTTACTTTTATAATCCCATATGTTTGAGTGAAACTCTGTGTCTTAAAGTGAGATTTTATTACAGTAGAACCTCATTAATTCTCACTAATGACTGGGAGACCCTTTGCAAATTACTGAATTTTGTATACAATCGGTTGCCATTAAATGCAGTTTGGTGCTAGAAGATGTTCTGCTACATCCCGAGGGGGATGATAATCCTTACGTTTTTACATCAACTGTATTAGCAGGAAATAGAGCCAGAGCCATTGCAATAGGTTTGCTCCAGGTGCTTGCAAACAATACAGGATGCAATCCTGGACCCGTGTTCTGTGGCAAAAGCGAGTGTGTGGGATTTCACTGTGAGTAGACTATTGAACCAGGGAGTGGGATTTGACTTTGGCTGAGATTTAAGGCAACCTCTCTTTCTTATCTGCAGATAGAAGGAATTACAAGGGGCAACATTTTAGCAATACGATGCACATAAACATTGAATCTTGTGGAAGTAAACGAAAGGCATTCCATTAGTTCCAGTGGGTATTCAATGAATCTGAATCAGTCCACACTTAAAAGGCTCTTTATATATAAAAAAGCCACCCTTCACCAATTCCTTCACCCACCCTTCATCAATACAGATAAAATAGTCAATGATACAAATACTCGTATAGACAAGCAATCTGTTTCAAACTTCAGGATCACTGAGTGCAAAAGTGAAGCGAGAATCTGACAGAAGTGGCCAACTTGAGCATCTCCAGATGTTGCTGGACTCCAACTCCAACTCCCATCAGCCCCAACCAGCATGACCAATGGGCAGAGGCTATGAGAATTGCAGTCCAACAACTCTGGAGGACCACAAGTTAGCCACCCTGGACAAAGGGGTTTCTTCTTGGCTGTAAAATCTGTGCACCAACTCTGTCCGAGGCTGGCAGAACAACATTCTGCACAGGTTGCTCTATATCTGGGAACTTGTTTAGAATCTCAGCAGAACTCAAGTTCAAGTGTTTCCCTTAGGCACTGCACAATTTCTTTTGCATTTGGTTGAGTTTGCATTTGGTTCAGTTGGTTTGCCAACTGAAGGGCTGTCTTGAACAAATGCATAAGAAGCAGAAATCCAGGAAAGAGATATCTCATCCTGTTTCATGCATGAAGATGCAATGACTGGGAAAGCTTCACCTACTGAATTTTTGTTTGTGAGTACTATGGACTGGGAGCCATGCTATGGTAATCCACACTCTTCATGCCAGTATGATCCTATATAGTTTACTGCAGGTGAGCTATATTCCATGTTCAGAATGCCAGCAAACAACAGCATGGACTGTATATATATCATCAACAGCCTGTGGGACCAGACTCAAAGTTTGCATGTAAAGTAGCAGGGTTCGCCTGCCCTAATTTACAAATGCGAAAGAATTTAATTCAGTCGGAAGGCTCATCACCCTTGGTAGAACATGGTTCCTACAGTTAGGAAACATTTCCCATTTAGAAAAGAAAGCAGTACCATGTGAAACATAAATAATTTGCACTTAGTGAAAATGTAGGACCACGAAGGTTATTGTAATGCTGGCTTTTTGGACAATGAAGGCCTGAAGTGAAAGCTACAATAAAATTGTATTTCAGCCGCTGTTTGGTTCTATTTTGATACCGGAGTTCTCTTTTAGAGTCCTATAAAGCTGTTGCAAACTTAGTTCTGTTTAGCAATTGTGATTTACTTCAATTGGCTTCACTCCTACTTGTCTGAAGTTAGATTTAAAAGAATAATATTCACCTTGTTACTCAACCTAAACCCTGTTAAAAATAACACATATTTAAAATGCCATACTTGGCACAAAAGAATAGTCAAAATTGGGAGACAAAAGCTTACCATACCTCTAATATATATACTTTTTTAAAAAAGCAAGATATCTTTTAATGAATACATCAAAGAGCACATCTTTCTTAGCTGAAAAGAGGAATGTCTCCCGACAAAAGCCAATTAGAGAGTGAATACATTTTGTTGATTTAGGCTTGAAAAATGTATATTCTTGTAAAATTGATTTTAAAAACAACAACAACTCAGTTTTTATAACTGCAAGGAGCCATGGAAACATAAAATTTTCGCACTCAGTGATGCTTGATAGCACATGAAAGATACATGAAAGATTTTGCCAAGGCACAGTAATGAAATGCTCTTAGAAAGTTAGTGCTTAAGTCAGATTCAAATAACAGAGTATTCCCTTCCAGAAGTTGTAGTACAGCACACAATACAACTCAAATGTTTGTTTTTAAATTCCTTTGGTATTATTATTACACCTTCCAGGCAGTAATGCTATACCCACCAACCTGGGAGCAGGTCCTATTGAAAGCATTGGGACTTACAGACACATATGTACAGGATTGCACTGTTAACCCCTAATGATTTTACACATTTTAATCATTTCATCATCTTACCTTCCATATGTGGGCCTTGTGTATATAATATTTGCCATGACCTCCACTGTTTATACTCCTTTAAACAACTACCAAGCATGTGACCATCTTGACTTTGCCTTTCAATTTCCTTTTTACCAATCTCCTCATGCTGGATGTTCCTTGTAATTGGCCATTTACAAGAATATTAAATTTTGATAGCACTGTGATCCCTGTTCCCAATTGGCTCAACAACACATCTCACAGCAGGTCCACTTAAGATTAAGACCAGGTTCACTGCCCCTCTGATTGGTTCCAGCACCAACTGTTCTAGGATATCTAGAAATTTTATCTCTTTGTTGTGACTGGAAAACATATGTAGCCAGTCTATGTGAGGGTAGTTGAAGTCACTCAATACAACAACATCGCCTCCTCATCTCTTCATTGATTTCATTCTGCAATGAACAATTAAGTAGCATTTTAAATTGGAATACCACCGATGAGACGTATCCTGGGACTCCCAAGTTCAATCAAGTATGAGACGATGTGTGCAGATGGAATATTGGGTGTGGGCTAGCACTATAAAATACTGGTTGCATTGCCATTTCTGTTGCCAACCTTCGAGTCTGCTTTCTGACTTACTTAAGGACTCTTATAAATCCAGATGGTTTCAACTCTTATATAGCAAAATCATATCCATTGGTATTGACTTGGAACTCTTGTATAATTCAAGGGAGCAATATATTTATCGTAATATTCAAATCATATTAAGGGACATTGAAAAACAAAACATCAAGTCAGCTGTAAATAAAATTTGCTCCCCCAGGTTTTATGGTTTAAATACAACAGATAACAGGGTCATTTATATTTCAAAATTAATAATTCCAGTCTAATGCAGGGCCTTTATGTTAGCCCAACTGAACATTTTGTCAAATGCAGATATTTAAATATCCCCAGAAATTATAGACATTGCGGATGTTTTTCGAATGTGCCAGACACATTAGAACATATTATTTTCTACTGTCTGTTGTACAACCAGCTACGCAAATGCGTTCTATCCCCTTTTCTGGGTAGTCTAACATCATAGCATGATGAAAATATCAGGGTGACTGAGTGCAAGGGTGACTGAGTTTTTATCAATAGTATCTCTTAGGGTGATGAATGGCACTATTTAGCAGGAAGAAACTCCAATGAAAATCTTCGTTACAGTCATACGTCCATTTGACTTCCAAAACGTTTGAAAACCAAATCGCGGCTTCTGGTTGACTGCAGGAGGTTCCTGCAGCCAATCAGAAGCTGCGGAAACCCCGTTGGACGTTCGGGTTCCAAAAGAATGTTCGCAAACTGGAACAATCACTTCCAGGTTTGCTGCATTCAGGAGCCAAAATGTCTGAGTTCCAGGGCATTCGACAACCAAGGTATGACTGTATTACATATTTTACAAGGCTGGTTATTTGTATATATTTTAATATTTTATATATGGATGTTTTATGATGGCCTATATTTGTAATGCCTAATAAAGGTTTGGTGAAGTAAGTCATCCTGCTATATGAATGTGCTGGATTGGGCCCAGAATTGGAAAGGAAAGAGCCCTAGCAACTCTAATTTCTCCAGAAGCACTCTATGCATTTATGCAATTCTGTATCATAGGGTTCTTGTTTATGTACCTAGCAATGGCCCTGTGTTTCCCCACCTTTTGCCAAATTTAAAGACACCTTTACCTTTGTATCCCTAAGGGTGAGTGAAGTAAGGATGACAACTCAGGTAAAATAGGGAATGTTCAAGTCTTTATTTATTCCATACAGCAAATAAATTGTTCTTTTACTGTTGGAATATAGATGGTAAAACTTTCAAAGTCAAAAGCCTATTGACATTTCTCCTTATAAAAACAGCGTAGGCACTTAGCAAGTCTTTGTGTTGTTTATGTTTTTTAACGGGAGTGGGTTGCTGTGTTAGTCAGCAGGACAAGCTAAATAATAAAATTAGTGACGTGTTTTATAGAGACAAACCAAAACAATACCTGCACTTTCAGAATCTCTTAGGAACCTTCTCCATAATGAAGTCATCTACAGAAGGCTGAATGGTTGCAATATATATGTGTGTGTGTGTGTGTGTGTGTGTATATACATATATAGAGAGAGAGGGGGGGGTAAAGGTACCCCTGCCGGTACGGGCCAGTCTTGCCAGACTCTAGGGTTGTGCGCTCATCTCACTCTAGAGGCCGGGAGCCAGCGCTGTCCGCAGACACTTCTGGGTCACGTGGCCAGCGTGACAAGCTGCATCTGGCGAGCCAGCGCAGCACACGGAACGCCGTTTACCTTCCCGCTAGTAAGCGGTCCCTATTTATCTACTTGCACCCGGGGGTGCTTTCGAACTGCTAGGTTGGCAGGCGCTGGGACCGAATGATGGGAGCGCACCCTGCCGCAGGGATTCGAACCGCCGACTTTTTGATCAGCAAGTCCTAGGCGCTGAGGCTTTTACCCACAGTGCTACCCACGTCCCCTCATATATATATAAAAACTGGTGCAAGGAAAAATATATTGCAGTCTTCCCCCTGCCTCCACTAATGGCTTTTACTGCACAAACACCTAAATGAGATTTCTGTCACCTTACGCAAAAGGTACCTCACCCATCTTTGGGTTGGGAGAATCATAATTCTCAATTAATTCAGAACAACATGGACCTGTTACCAGTAGAACCTAGGAAAATATCTACAATTGTGGTAGACAGAAGGTGTGGGGAAAGAAGGTGTGTGTGCATCTCCCAGTGCATAAACACATGTACAATTGATCATTGTGCACTTGTGTGCAGACATTTTTTGCACTCTCACGTGGAGTCTTTATCAGTGGAGACCACTGAGGGGTCCACCTGCCATTTTAACTTTTCCACAGTACCCCCAAACAGAGTGCCATGTGCGTTTGTATGTGTGTAGGTTTGCAGCATATATGCTTTGGTTGCAACTAGGGATGGGGGATAAATTCAGTCCAGTTCACATTTAAAGGCTAACCTACCTAATTGTGCAAACTGAAACACAGCCATCCTTTAAAATTTGCAATGCAGTTCTCCAGCCAAGTAACATGTACAAAAAAATTGTACCCTGAAGTGCCCATTAAAAAGATATATATTGGTAAAAACAATGTATGAATACGTATTATATTAGGGGAATAAATTTTCAAATATGCATACAAAAATGTGTATATTAGGAGACTTTTGCATTACAATGCTGAGGAATTTTCAGGAGGACTTTTTAAGAAAAACAAACTGATGTAAAAAAGCAGAAAACTGACATTAAGATTGGAAAAATGAGAAACAGAGAGATATCCAGACGGACAAGATTCACCCATCTCTAGTTGCAGCCCATTGTCATCAGAATATCTGTGCTTAAATTGGTTTCAGTTGGACTGATCAGAGCCAGTCCTACAAGAAGGCTGAGTGATGCGACGACTGCAGGCGGCAGACACTGCTGCCCTTCCCACAAGTCATTCCTCCTGAACCCACCAGCCACTCCATTATGTGCCCCATAATGCTTGTCCTGCATTCAGTATACAACCCACCGCAATCAGTGTGGTGAGGGATGCTACCTTGCTGCCAGTGTTGAAGCAAGATTCAACTTAGGTAGACTTCTGCACCTAGAATGGGAAGTGGAGTATTTTGTCCTTCGCCTCAGAATGTCTTGGGCCAGCCCTGGGAGTACACAAGTGTTTGCAAGTACCTATGCTTCCCTTGACTACTGCTTCCTCCTTACCAATCCCTATACCAACATCTTCTCTGTAATTCTTTTCCAGTCTCCCCTCTATCCCATTTCCTACCATCTTGGTCTTAAAGATGATATTCACTGGAATGGGTATGCCAGACACTAGCCTTATCCCTTTCTCTACACTCACAGTTGAGTGATATACAGGGTGAGTCCTTTAAAAGAGGCCCTGTGGATACAGAGTACACATGTTCCACGGGGCCTCTTTTAAAAGACTCACCCTGTACTAAGCACTTCAGAGTCACAGATTTCCTCCCTCAACTTGCCCTTTGACTACCCTAGAGGTGCAGGCTCAATCAGAAGTAATGGCACCAACATATAAACTCCTGAACTAGTGCACAGACACATGGCAGGCCATGTTCATGTGGATTCACTATGTGATGAAAATCACCCACTAAACACACTTACCCTTTGTGCTGAAAAGAAAACTAAATGGACCTTGAATTATACGCTTGTAGAGTAGAAATCTGTGATGGAACACATCATATATGCAACATCCTTAACAGTTTTCTTGACAGTTGTTTTCCTAACAAAGGTATGTGTTAGGTTCACCTAAGAACTTGGAAATGTATCATTGTTAAGTCAATTTAATCAATTTTAATAGGAATTATGGCTCAGATCACAGACTTCAAGCCTGCCATCATCATGCCTCTTTAATTCTTCTAACCTATACATTTTTACTGCATGGCTAAAGATGCTTTGAACAAATGAATCCAATATGTCCCCAGTGGAAAACAATCCATGCATACTCAAGACTCTGTACTGTTATGGTAATGAGTAGATTCTCTTTCAAGGCAGGAGGTTTTCACTAACTCCACTAGCTTTTCATTGAAATTGATGGTTTGTTCTGAGAAACCAGTGCATTTCAATTCAAACATATATAAAATTAATGTATGTATTTATTTTCCCTTTCTCGTAATTAAACTCACTGACCTAAACTACAGAACTGGATGTTAAATGAAACCAGACCATTTTCTTAACTGCTACTGAAATAAGGTTCAAGCCATTGAATGTTTTTCATACTTCAACAATTTGCAAACTGCATAATTCAATAAGAATTTGCTATATGAAACATATTTTAGACATTGTGCTACCATGTTGTCCCTATGTATCTGAATATTAAGTGCAGTTGGTGGTCCTGATTTTCTGAAAGATTTGAACATTGTCTTCTATCAGTTAGTCATCTTTTGAGAAATATTGGATAAGCTCTTCTCCTTGTTCCCTTCCACTTACAAAATGCTATTAAAGATAATAATAGGAATTTATTATTTATATGCCGCCCATCAAACACAGTAAAAACTCCCCAAATAGGGCTGCCTTCAGATGTGTACGAAAAGTTGTATAATTGTTTATCTGATGGGAGGGTGTTCCACAGGGTTCCCTGTAACCTCAATTTCCTCAATGAGAGAACTGCCAGAAGGCCCTTGGAGCTGGACCTCAGTGTCTGGGATGAATGATGGGGGTGGAGATGCTCCTTCAGGTATGCAGGGCCAAAGCCATTTAGAGCTTTAAAGGTCAGCACCAACACTTTGAATTGTGCTTGGAAACATACTGGGAGCCAATGTAGATCTTTTAGGATGGTGTTATGTGGTCCCGGCGGCTGCTCCCAGTCACCAGTCTGGCAGCTGCATTCTCTAAACAAATCCTGGGAATGTACCCATGGACAGTTGCTTGTGCAGCTAATTATCCCCCCTCCCCCCTGCTGCAGTGCCATTTACCTCCAAAAAGCCTCTTCAGAGGGTCAGAGACATTCCTGAAGAGTTGGGGTATGTGTCATAAGGAGCTGCTGTAGAAGGGGAGGCGTGCCTGAAATCTGGAGGAAGGACTTTAAACAAGCAGAAGTCCACTGGGACATAGGAAGCTGTGACTCAGATCTTTGGTGTATCTGTGTGGTCTATACCAGTTAGCAGCTGCTCTCCTGGGTTATGGACAGGGGAACATTCCCAGGGACCCAATCTGGGGACTTTTGCATCTAAGGCAGATCCTCTACCACTGACCCATTGCCCTTCCGATTGGTGCATGAATCCCTGCCCCCCATTTCAGGTAGACCCTCTTTATGTTTGCAGCCCCATTTAACTCAGTCCACACTTTTCAGGAGCCCCCCTTTCCAAATCCCAGGAGAGGCTTGTTGAATCATACAGGGGTTGTAGCGGAGAGAGAAAGATTGGTGATAAAGTGCCTTTTGCCCATTGGGTACAACCCAAATCTTAATGTGTTCATTGAAGCTGCAAGTGATTTATTGGGGGAAATAAACTATCACCAAATCAGAGGTACAAAATAATTAATTCCCTTTCAATTTTGTTCCATACTGCCATAGAATTCCTTTTTCCTATTTTAATGTAAGGAAATCCAGGACTCCCGTTATAGTGTTTTTATGTGTTGAACTATGGACAGCTTCTCCATATCACACCAGTTGCTGCCTTGGACTAAGTATTCTGAGTGACAGGAGCTTCCCAGAGTCCCAGTAAGATGTTATGCAGTGTTCTGCTATCCTGAATTTCTCATCCCAAATACTGAACCTGTACATCCAAAATATGTACTCTACTGTTGAGTTCAATTACAACTCAAGTCCTCATTCAACCAGAGCTGGTCCAATACATTCTGTGATGTCCCTGTTCTCCTCCAGGCAAGGTTCATAATTCCTAAGGGTAGTTTAGTTATTCTAGCACTTGCAGCAGGAAATCCCACATACACTTCTCCCCTCTATCTTGGCAGTTACAACACAACAATGATAAATTAGCTAACTATTTGTTCCCCTTTCAAAGTACCCAAAATCAACTGTCAGAGGCAGCTGCCTGAATCTGCCTAACAGTAGAGCTGGCCATGCATTTAACATAAACACAACAAATACTCTTGTGGCATCTTAAAGATGAGCAGAATCTTGGTCTTTTTTTTTCTGCAACAGATGAATGCAGCTGCACTTTTAATATTAGTTCAACCCAGTTTCTGAAGACGTTTCAGAATCTCACATTACATTAGGTAACCAGCTTCTGGAGGAAAGTCAAGTATTTTTTTCTCAGGCATATCATTTCCTTTAATAGGAAATTCAGGTGTGTATCACTTTGGAAGTGAAATTGGGCCACCTAGAAAATATGGAGAAGGATAAGCAGTTGGCCCAAAATATTTTACCATTTGAGACTGAAAAACAAACACCATCTCCCTCAGATGCACAGAACCCAAAGCTGGCCAAGTTATTTTTCTGTATGAGGCAGAAAATCCCACAAGCAGTTTTCCTATGGAGAATTTTATTGTTATTATCAATTATTATTATTATTATTATTATTATTATTATTATTATTTAGATGCCCTTTCATGACACCCCTCCCACATAGCTCCTGCTGTCATATTACTCTGTCCAATAGGTCTGCAACTGACCAAACTAACTGAAATCACGTATTTGGAAAAATATTTAAAGAACTTAGTGCCCAAAACTGATGTAGTCTTTGGAGGACTAACAACGTTCACAGAAAGGAAGACTTTTACTAGACAAAAGCTTGTGGAGTAATTTCAGTTGGGTTTTGGTGCTGGGATGGAAGGATGAAACTATTGCCTTCTCTATTATCCTAATCTAAATGGCCTCTCTAAATGGCTGATATTATTTCACAGTAGGAAGCATACAGCAGGTAGGGAACTACAAGCCTTCTGAGACTCTCTGTCTGGCCTTCCCTAGGCAACACACCCTCACCAGGCCATGTCATCTCACCAGCACTCTTCCACTCCCTTCTCTTCATGTTTTGTCTATCTGGAATTCGATGACACCTCTTGTTTTCCAGGATGGAGTAGAAAACCAGGTGGCTGGGCTGGCACAAACAGACTTTGCAGGCTCTGCCAATTCATAGGAGCCCTTGCTTGCTTGCCTGGGCCCTAGCCTTGGAATACCAACCATGCAAATGTTTGTGCCCACCCAGCTCTTCCAAAGGACAGTCAAATGTTGGGTCAACGTCTTCTCTTCTGCCTAGTGATATAGTACTGTAGAGCTCTGCTGTGCTTCCTGACTGTGTAACCCGTAACCCAATTTATGCTTGGGTGCTGCAGTGAATTTTGGGACAAAACTTTTAATCCTAGAAACCTAGTTAAGAAACCAGGTACTGAGTCAGCAAGTAGGAGCCAGGACACATCTGGTGCTCTTTACCTCTGACCCCTCCACAATGTCTCTTGGCAGTTTCTCCCTGAGGGAATGTGGGCCTCAGCTGAAAAACATTCCCCACTCCTGATATAGAGGTACCTGTGTGGTACAGAACTGAGTGCTGAATTATGAGGTGTATTTTCAATATTATGGCAAACCTCAGCTACCATTTTGAAGCTTTTGCAATGTGTATATGGGGTAGCAAAGGAACTGAAGGATCTGTACGAACAGCAGGCAGGTCTTGTAGAGATTTGTGTTGCTTTTGAGACAGGAAGCTCTTAATGCTTTTGAAGATAAGGCCTTGGATCTCCAAGAAGGGGGGAAAAACTTTGGCATTTTTACGAAGAATAGAAGAGTAAGTATGGTTTGTTCTCCAACTGTATGGCACTTTTTAGTTAGGATTGTATGCAGTTTATATCAAAACACGTCAGTGCAGAAATACAAATACAGACTAATGCTAGAATTCTTTTGTTGTGCTGAACCAAAGCCAGGGAAAGTATTTATATATAAATCCACTTGTGAAATGCATAACCCTCTCAATGTGACTTGTATGTCAGAAGCTTAAAGAAAATTCAGCTGATTGACAGAAAGGACTGCTCTTACAATGTCGGCATGTATTACTGTGCTTATGCCAAAACTAAAATAAAATTTAAAAATCCTCCTTTCAGTGATGTGCTGGTTGTCATTATTTGTTGGTGTATTAGACACTCATGTCTTGAAAATACTTAAGTTGCCAGGACTGGTGGGTGCTCAAAAATATTATACAGGTAAATGGATACTGCAGCCTGTCAGGTTTACAAAAAAAGAGAGGAGGATTAAGTTTTCAATCTTTGATGGTACTACCCAAAATAGTGTGGGGTCAGGCCTGCCTTTGATTGAAGGGGTAAAAGCCCAGAGGAAATTAAAGAAGGCTTCTGCTATGGAATCAGTCAGTCATCTCCCCCCCCCCCTCCCAACCCACCATACATCAAGAAACTGACAGTTAGCACATTCTCCAAATAGATCAGCAGCAGATTACAAACGTCTTTAAGTCTCTGGCACACAGGTGTTATGTGCTTTTATAGAATAGCTAGGATTAGCGCAGGCAGTGGGGTTGTGAGGGAGAGAAAGAAGAACAAGGCAGAGAACTGTCCTAGTAAGCAGGCTTTGCCCAGCAATGTAATCTTCTGCGTTAGCAACAGGAACGTTCTCACTTTCCCTTCTGACTCTGTCATTATCACATTTACCACCCCTTCTACAGATTGTCTGGGTTAGAGTTACAAGGCGCTTGGCCTATTCTCTCAGATTATCAGCATTTCTCCCCCCGGGGGGAAAGCCACATGTATTTATTTATTTAAGTATTTTTATGCCACCCTTCAATCATATTTCTGGGATGGTTTGGGGGGGGAATGATAAAATGTATATATAAAAAGTAAAGCTGCCAAAAAAATATTAAGTAGCATAAATCAGTCAGCAGGATTGAAATTGCTTGGAGAGAATTAAAAGGTAGGAAAAATGAAAAGGGTATTTTTACCTGGCACTGTAAGTACAATAAAGCAGGGTCCAAGCAAGAGTGTTCCATGAACGTGGTGCCATTACTGAGAAGGCCATTACTTAGATAGCAGAAGATTAGGAAATGGAGTGGGAGAAGTGTAGATAAATGGTATAGACCTGAGACACATATTGCAATAAATAAAGTAGCGGATACAGACATCTCCCGGTTTAGGTGCCTCCGAATGATTCATGATCGTGCACACATGCATGGTGCTGAACCCGGAAGTAGTCCCCAAACGTTATAAAGAGGTCATGAAAAGGGCTGGGGTGGATAGGGCAGAGCGGGATTATGCGCACTCTGCCAATGCACATGGGAGTCCAGAATGAAACACACACCCCCCCCATGAAAATGAGGATTGCTTGTATACACTTGGGCTCAAGCACACCATATAGATGCACTGGTCCTAAAATTATTCAGATTCCAGCAAAAGCAGATCACACAATATTCCCTTAATGCTCCATCCCATCTCAACTCAACCCTGTTAATCACTGTGTTATCTATAGAACCTTCAATAAACAAAAAGTTTATTAAAACAAGTTAGTCCAGTCATATTGTAAAGACGTTATGGTAATTGTCATTTTCTTCCAGGCAAACTACAAGAAGTGCACAACATAAAATTCAGATAAGTGTGAATTTCAAATGATAGGTGTGTTTCAATTCACATATTGCTTCAGAAAGTGTGGATTTGATAGATTTACCAGGATAAAAAGGTATTCCCCTTCTCTCTGGTCATGATGCCACACAAAGCATTTCCAAGTTTTATAATTACTGGTTTCTAAGAATCCTATAAACTTTTAATTGTACTTGTTGATTATTTAGCCATTAGATTTTAATGTGACACACTAATTTCTCCTCAGTGATCACAGTAGTTCCTGGCTTGACACACTGAACATTTCCCATAGCATGAAATGTTCCAAAGTCATCTAAAGTGCAAACGTTTTTCCCAAATCAAACACATAAAGACACCTTAACTTGGACACTGATGAGCCTTAACAACTCATATGTTCTCACTCCATCATATCCTGGCCACATATCAAGGTTGTAAAGCATGTCAGTTAGTTGTATTGAACCAAACCAAACCACCTGCACCAAACCAAACCACCTGAACTCCCCCATTTGCATTGCAAATATGAATGAACTTGGATAAGTTGATGGCATTACACTTATGTTTTCATGGACCAGTTTCCTTCCATCCCTACTATTTCACTTGTCAATAGCAGTGTGTCAGAAACAGCCATTGCCACGTTTCTTTATGTGACCTTTCCCAGAAGCAGTCTACCGGCCATCTTCCATGCTACTTGCAACAGGTAGCAACAAGACAGGCTGCTTCTCTTGCCTGACAAGGCTATGGTGATTACAATATCACCACAGTCTTCTTGCAATTTCCACATTGCTGTGTAAAATGAAATGCTGCCGTCTGCAATAAAATTGTTTTTACAATGGCTGGTAAAAGAACATGACACTCACGGTGGCTTCCTATGAAATCACATAGCTTAGCAAAAACATGTTAGCAACACAGGAAGTTGTCTTATATCAGGTCAGATGAGCCCAATATTGTTGACTTAGGCCAAGATTTATTTTCATCCTCTACGACGTGATCCTTCTACCTGGAGATTGCAAAGAATTGAACTCGAGCACTTTCTCTGAGCAAAGCATGTGCTCTGTTACCAGGTCCTCCTGTCTTATCTGACTGCAGGCCGAGTTGAGTCTGGTGTCATTTTACTAGTATCGAATCTGGGTGGCAGTCAGAATGATACAGTATTTGCTTCTGTGGCATCTAAATCAAAAACAGCTTAATCACATGAAACAACTTCTTGCTTGCACTTATTACTGTGCCTCTCAGCAGCAATCTTTCTGGAATCTTTTATCTGCATCGCTTCAACTTCATCTGTTCTTCTGAACTGAACCAGTTTCTTCTTCACATACACGTCAAACTCATCTTCACAAAAGCAATCTTTGCCCTTTGAAGTCAAATGGTACCTTTGAGCCTTTAGACATGATGCACAAGTCTACACTATATTGCTATCCACTGATGAACGTACTGCCACAATAACTGCTAAATTTTCTGAACACGTGGATCCCTTTCTTTAGTCATGATATGACATGAGGCTTCCAGTTCCTTTCAGTTGGTGCTGTATCACATCACTGGTGCACAAAAAAAGTTTCAAAAGCCTCCCACCCCCATTCTGTGAAGTTCTTAGATTTGCCATTTCTTTGTTGTTAATTACACGATGACATAGTGGCCCAGTACAATGTATAATGTCCTACATCCGTTGTAATGACTTAATTTAGATTTGTGGAGTGACCTGCAAAAACAAAAATGATAATATATTGGAATAATACATATCATTGCAGGAATAACAGCATAGAAAATATGAAGAGGTAGCCATATTGGTCAAAACACAATAGGTTTTATTGAGATTTATAATATAATATTATTACTTTATTCCACCTGTATATAAAAAAAGAATTAGTTCCATAAATATGTCTCTGGCCTTTGCCCTCCTCCCAAGTATTTATTCTAATGGACTAAATTACTCCCATACTTGGATAGTTTCTTGGTGTGGGAGGAAATTTGCTAAGCATGTTCTGGTTAATGTTAAAGGTAGTATCAGGTCATTGCAGGATTAAAGCCTATTTATCACTGCCTACCAAAGCAATAGTATGGGTTTTTACTTTTTTAAAAGCAAACTTCTAATGTCTAACTTTTTAATTTTTGCCATAACACCAGCTGGCTTATAATTAACTGCTGGCATCATCAATATCTCGTCAAAGTTAATGAGTTTTTTAACATAATTTTAACTGCTCTGAAGAGGTTATGGAATTAAAAGGAGAAAAATTATTTATTCACAGAAAACAGAAATATTAGACATCTCAACAGAAGTGATGAAAAACAGGAACTTTAGTGTTTAAGGTCAGAACTTCATGCTTTTTAAGCTTATCTACCTTACAATGAGAGTGCTAGATGATCTGAAATATTAAATGGAACAGGATAGATGGCACGCTTAACTCATCTTCAGAAGCATTGCTTTCATGCTAACCATTAAGTAATTTAGTTCTGCTAATAATGGTAGCAGCAGAATGTCAGGATTTAGAATGGGAAATACTAGCAGATTAAAATAACTCATTTGTTATAGCAGAGTTATAATGTCCCAGGAGAACCTTACAGAAATCAGACAATGAGACAAAACATAAGAAACATTATTTAGACATACGATACAGGCTCTGTGAACAAAATTAAAGTATTTCTCAAAGAAGCTCCTTTGCCTTTTGATGGCAACAATGCATTCATGAATAGTGTGTGCTCCTCTCTCTGTTGGTTTTTGGTGTATAATGTACATCGTTTGATCAGTAGTCAAATATGCCTAGGCTGTTTTAGGCACTTTTATGGTAAATGGCTCCATTTTGGTAGCAACAATCGGTACCAAGCATTAGGTTATTAAATGCATGCAAGAAGAAGCTTGTGCTCATAGAGGGACTTTTTGTATGTATATCACACTGCCTGCCATTTCACATAGGTCTGAGAGAGATGTCTATATCTATATCCACGAGTGGTCAAAATGGTAGCCTCCAGATAATATTGTGGTACAATTCCCACCAGCCCAAGGCAGAATGGCGGGTTGTTAGGGACGAAGGCACCGGATTGACTATCCTTGGCATAACCCATTACAGAGAAGATAGCGTTGGTGAGCTATTTCTGTGTATCGGCAATCTGGCAGAAATCTGAGCCGCTGTACATGTGGTATAGAGTGGACAGAGTGATGGACCAGGAGCTGGCTGACCAGGACTCAAATTTCCACCCAGCCATTAAGTTCACTGGGTGACCTTGGGCCAGACACACACACTCACAGCCTAATGTACATCACAGGGTAGTTGTGAGGATAAAATGGAGAGGAGGAGAATTATGTACACCGCCGTGGGGGGATAAGTTGAATACAAATCAAATCAAATCAATCAATAAACCAATCAATAAAAATATATTCAGTAATTGTGAATTTGCTAGTGTGAACTGGTTACTGTAGCTGTGGGAAGATTATCGTGAATTTCAGGTCTAACCTGCAAAACAAGAGGTACCAGTAGTGTTGTTGGGTTTTTTGCTGGTCCCCCTGTCAAATAGGGCAACTGGCCAGCAAACATTCGCAGAGTGCTAACTGAGCATCCTTCTGCCTCCTCCTCTGCCCAGCAACGGTTGTGGGTAAGGGTAAAAAAAGGGTTAAAGTGAATGAGGGCCATGAACCACACTGGACTGAATCAGACTAAATGAGTTGGACTTAGTTTCCACTGAAATCAATTATTAATATTCATTCATATAGCATTCATATAATATTTATTCCAGCAGAGGCAGCAGGGGGAGAGATGAGAAGCAGAGCCACTCCATTGGCTCTGCTGAGATATTGGCTCCTCCTCTCCTTGAACTCTTTCCATCCCAGCTGGTCATTAGAACTAGTACTCTTTAATTTTAAGAACTGAAGTCTGAGCTTAGCTGCTTTCCTCTTTCCTACTTATCCCTTTTTCCTTTTCTGTCATGTCCTTTGTATTGTAATCCTGCATTCAGGTACTGCCATGTTGTGTATTAATCTTGGAGCCTTTTCAGCTAAAGCTTGAGTTGAGATATACAGTAGTAATAAACAATAATACCTTGCTAAAGCCCTTTGCAATTTTGTTTTTCACATCTGAGGTCATAATTATATTATTGCTGTACAGATGAGAATTCAAGGCTAAGTGTCTAGTGCAAACCTAGATAGACCTTGTTGTTGAGCTAAATAAATAAATAAATAAATAAAGCCTGCCTTCTCCACCTTTCCATTGAAGCTGTTTACAGTAAACTCTGATTGTAATCTGGCTTTGAAAACATTTTCTGTTTGTTGGTGAGGGGGAAAGAAAGCAATACAGCTAACTATGGTGTAAGCAAAATCTTCCGTGTACAAGGATATCTGGGCTGTATATTTCATTTTGTTCTCTGCCAAAATGCATGGTGAGAAAGCCACGCAAAATGAATTCATGGAATCCTTCCTTACTAGAGAGCAATTTTCTAATTTTTCCTTTGTGTAGCAGCTGCTTTTACCAAGCTGTCATTACTGTTGCTAGGTATTTTTGGTTCCAATTGGTTATTTCGTACATACAAACAATTGATATAAATGTGACCTCAGAGAAATCACTTTCTTTTCTAATTGGCTACAGTCACGGGCCAGCTCACTATTAAATCTAGACCACTGGATGTAGTTACTTGGTGTAAGTGATTATACAGATATCTAGTATTTTGACACGAAAGCCTACTGCTGCTGTCACAATATTTAACAAGAAACTGTACTCTTTGAGGTTTCACTGCCAGAATTTCCTCATGATGTTTTATATCATTCTGATGTACTGTCCTCTTTATAATTTGACAAGAGTTAGAATGCTTGGTTATTTGGCTGTTCTTCCTTATGCATTAATATTGTAATATGCAGGTGCCAATGTGCTCGAAGTTAGAGCTTTTTCTTGTAGATGAAGTTACTGAGAACAGAGGGAAATTCACAGATGTAGATTGTCTTAAATCCATACAAGTTACCAGATGTGAACAGATAATTCTGATAATCTACTCACCGGAAAGTTAGAAGTACAAAGCTCCCCCTCCCCCTTTATTTCCCTCGGGTAAAGAAAATCTACACTTAGTCAATCTGGCATTGATCTAATGAATTATGGGTAATATTCTTACACTTTTTAGCAAATTGTTGTTGCGTCATACAGCCAACAATGTGTCTTAATGTCAATCATGTCAAATTTTGCCATCTCATATTTGTGTGTTTGTACACACACACACACACACACACACACACACAGTGTTACACATACTACTTTTAAATGGACCATATTTGCTACTACAGTGGTACCTCAGGTTAAGTACTTAATTCGTTCCGGAGGTCTGTACTTAACCTGAAACTGTTCTTAACCTGAAGCACCACTTTAGCTAATGGGGCTTCCCGCTGCCGCTGCGCCGCCGCTGCATGATTTCTGTTCTCATCCTGAAGCAAAGTTCTTAACCTGAGGTAATATTTCTGGGTTAGCGGAGTCTGTAACCTGAAGCGTATGTAACCCAAGGTACCACTGTAATTCTGCAAGGAACAGACTGTGAGGACTTTTTATAAACTCGTTTGTTGCCCTTCATACAACAGCAGAAGTCTTTTAAAATGGTAGAAGAGTAACATATTTATTAAGCAAAATGTTATGTTGCCCTTCAGCCAACAGTTTAACAGAATGACTAAGGACTCAGCTAGATTGGTGAAGTAAAAGCGATTTTATATGCGTTGTATATGCGATGTGACATTGTGCCCGCAGATGGTGGTGTGGAGTCCCATTTTTCTGTAACCTGTTTACCCTGTTTAAATTTACAATGTGTTTAACGGAAACGCTTCTTCGATGTCTCTAGATCCAGCCTAAATTATATCAGGCTGTAATAACAACAAAATGCACTGATTAAGGAGGCTGAAGTCTAGGAGAAACCGTGGCATGATAAATAAGGGAATCCTTAAAGCTGACTTCAGGAGCTCATCTACGTGTACAATACATGCGAGGCAGTGGAGCTAAGCCTTCTTGCCCCACCTCTGACATAATGTGCTGTGATCACCCCAGCCCCAACATCCATGCATTGAGCAAGAATGTTTGCCAACAAACAGGCTATGTGCAGATGAAGAAAGTGGGACTGTGCATGGTCCACCATACCTGATCTGGACCCAGGCCCGCCTTAACCATAGGTGCCAGGGGTGCGGGGCACTGGGCTCTCAGGGGCACCAGGCCGAGAGTCCGGGGCCCGAGAGCTGGAGTCTGGGGAAGAGCCCGCTGGTTGGTCGGAGCGCCGCGATGGGCTCTTCTGCTGTGGAGTTCTGCGCTGCAAGTTCATGGGTGAGCGAGCCAGCGAGGCGCTGAGGCAGCCGGCCGGCTCCACACTCCTGTGCGCCTGGGATTGGCGTGGGGCCATGGAGAGGCCCACCCAGCGCACGCTGATTATACCACGAGGCACCCAGCTTCGCTCTGTCACCGATGCCTCGGGCTGGTTTGTTCGCCGGGCTCCTTATGTTTCCTGTTTTCTTTTCCTGAGCAGAGATAAGTGTGGTGTCAGCTCCCTAAAAAAAGGAGGTTGACAACTCTGGGGAACCTTTCCTTTAAAAAGGTCAACTTTGGGGTCCCCCCCTAAAAAAAGCCCAACAACTCTGGGCAACCTGGGCTGGGGGGGGGGGGGCGCTGAGTGAATCTTTGCACCTCGGCGCCGCATATGCTTAAGACGACCCTGTCTGGACCAAGCCAAAGAACACTTGACTTGACCTGGCCATGGCCCCAAATCAAGTCCGGGGTGGGGCTAATGTGTAATAAGGATTTTTAAAGCAAATTAAACATTCAGCTGGGATGGGGAAGAAGGAGGCACTGCGTTTCCTTCTCTTCTGACTGCACTGCGAGCAGGAGGGTTCAATCTTGTTGATAAGCAGAGGATTATCGTGTTGGGATCTGGTGACTCTACGGGGAACATCCTAGCGAGGCACCCCTGCAGCCAACAGCATATTTCCGTTGCATGTGTTCACCCATAACTCTGTTTAGTCCCAATTCTGCCTTGATCACCCACCTTTAAATATATATATTTGAAGACCTATTATTTGCTCAAATCATGCTTTAAAATGTATTTTAAACTGTTTTAGCTGAGCACTGCATTCTGAAAGTACAAATGCTGATGGATAACATAGCTGCTATTGGCACATTAGCCAGTAAGGTTTGGATCAGGTCATTTCTCATGGGAATTTGCGGAGATTGAAACTTCTCAAGCATCCCTGCACCTGAATAGAGCTTGATGGAATAAAGAGACTCTTGCAGCCTGAGCCTGTGCATGTTCCCCCAGAAAGAAATCCTCTATATTCAATGGAGTTTACTCTGAAGCAAGTGTGGGTTTCCGTATTCGTGGTTTAAATAGAATGATTTTTTGTTTTGTTTTTTAATGGTAATTTCCAGAACAGTAAATCAGGTCGAAATTATACCTGTCAGTCACTGAGCTGTACGTTCTAATCACAGAATAGAGACATGGGAGGTGGGGGGAAGGAGTTTATGTAATGAGTAGGGGTCATGCTTATACATCTGAAAACAGAATTTGAAAAACTTCGTTTTTAATGTATTGGATGTTTGTTTGGGATAACTGCATTACCATTTGTATGCTTTATAAAATTAGAAAAGTCTGCTGATGCGTTGCAAAAGTGCGAGCTATTTTTAAATGATGCAAATATTAATCAAGGGGCAACCTGCATCCATCTGGGAATCATTGACTAACTAGAAATCTTTACACTAACCTCAGTCATTGGTGCAAAAATAATGACAATATATAGAGCTAAGCTGGGGTGGGGGGAGAGAATAACGATTGCCTATTCCTATTTAATGCCTTGTGCAGTACTTTCCCCCACTCACTGGCTATTAGGATTAGCAGCAACATTGACACTTTTAAAGGTAAGCACGGAAAATAAATAAAGGAGTAGAAACCAACAGCCCAGCAGCTGCGACTGACAAGCAAAAAATTCAGCAAATACAGTGATGAGAAAAGCTTGACCTGCTCAATTTTTTTTTTCTCCTGCAAAGTGCTGACAGTTTGGAGGTGCCCATAGGACATCTTAACTCGGTTGACACACAGAAATTTTGCAGCTGAAGTTTGACACTCCCACCCCTCACATCACTTCAGTTGCAAGAAAAGAGAGGCCAAGTTCACCCAACCCATATTTGAAGGAGCAGCTGCAGGAGGCTACCCTCTCCTAGAGGAGAAGGCAAGGTTTTCTCTGCTTGGGAATGGGATAGAAGACAGTGGAGAAAGGGACAGAGTGTGCTGTCCTGTTTGCAGAAATGCTTACCTATGCAACATCTTCACTGGAATTCTCATTTTTTGGTGTTAGGGTTAGATTTACCCTTCCAGGGTGTGATCAGAAGTGGGTGTGGCCTTCAGACAGTCCTGCACATATTCTCTCACACCTACTACATATACACCCCAGTACCGTGTTTATTTCATTTATTTCCCATTGTAGAAACATTTGTTCGGTGTTGGGGTGGTGTTGGTCAGACCTAGTGCTTGGGCTGGAGGTCAGCCACCCCTGTATTATGTCATTCTACCTAAATATATCTCCCCATTTATTTATTTAAGTATTTATGAACTGCACTTCCATAAAAACACAGCAAGGCAGTGTACATCATATAAAATTTCTTACATACATAAATCTTCTCATTGGACATAAGAATCCACTCAGAAAAAGAGTAGAATGTCTGTTAAACAATCTCTTTGCCAGGAAAACCACAAGATGCTTAGATAATACAGCTGCATTGCTCTTTTCTTTATTTCTTTTTTTTCTTCTTTCTTTTTTTTTTTTTTTTTGCTGTGAGGGGAAAAAAAACCCTTCCTAATTTTACCCGGCATGGGATCTGTAGCAACACAGTGTGGTGTAGGTAAACCAAAATGATATAGTGTTCACCACTAATGTGTGTTGTGTTATTAGGTATTCCACAAAGGGGTGGGGGTACAAAACCCCGTTCTTTGAAAAGTATCTTAACAAGTTACTGTTTCACAAAGGTGTAAATTTAGACAGATGGTTTCCCAAAGGTGTACCAGTGGAAAAGAAGTATAGACTTAAATGACAAAGATGTGCTTGTGGTTAAACACCATCATACTCTTCAAGTGTGTTCTTATACCAAAATGCCCGATACAAGCTACATAGCCCAGGTGATATCCAACTAAGTGATATTCAGAGTAGACCCACTGAAATTGCCTTACATTTCTTAAACCATAATTGTTCTACGTGCAAATATGATAAGTTTGTTAGGAGTGTAGTTATCCCAGGCCACAGCTGGCAGTGTCACGAAGTATAAAAAAAGGGACTAGAGGCAGGAGGAAAACTGTAGACCTCACCTGGAGGGTGTAGACACTTCCCAAGAGCCTCTTGGATTGGTTGGGTAGGGTAGGGAAACAGGGACAAGAATCCACTTTGGGTTGCATCTTCTCCATCCACCATGAAGTGCAGGGGATAATGGCTCAGGCAGTGTAGCAGTGAAGAGACAGGAACAGTTCTGGAAATGCCTCCTGGCTTCAAACTAGAGTGAAGTTTGCCTAGGTATGGAAATCAGAGGTTGGCAATTAGCATGTTGCAGATCACCGTGGAAACAGTTTATAAACCACCTCGGGTCTTTCCGTCGAGTAAGCAGTGTATAGGTAAAGGTAAAGGGACCCTTGACCATTAGGTCCAGTCGTGGCCGACTCTGGGGTTGTGGTGCTTATCTCGCTTTATTGGCCAAGGGAGCCGGCGTGCAGCTTCCGGGTCATGTGGCGAGCATGACTAAGCTGCTTCTGGCGAACCAGAGCAGCGCACGGAAACGCCGTTTACCTTCCCGCCGGAGCAGTACCTATTTATCTACTTGCACTTTGACGTGCTTTCGAATTGCTAGGTCGGCAGGAGCAGGGACCGAGTAACAGGAGCTCAACTCGTCGCGGGGATTCGAACCGCCAACTTTCTGATTGGCAAGTCCTAGGCTCTGTGGTTTAACCCACAGCGCCACCCGCGTCCCAAGCAGTGTATACATTTTGTTAAATAACCCAACTCTATGCCTCTCCTTGCCATTCCCTAGCTTGGGAGCCAGGGATCGAATTCTCTGGATCTCCACTGTGTGAATCCAGAGCCTGCACGAGTCAATTCCCTTTGGATCAGTTGGCAGGACCCTAAATCAGATTTCCATGGTGAGCAGGACTCCTTGAGGTGATAACGTCAACAGGGGGAAGCTGAAACAGCACGTCTGTTGCAACTGGCTGTGTCTTCACATCCGGCTACTTACCACAATATTGCTCACCTGGTGGGAGGCAGCAGAGGAGGTGGGACCTGTGGGGCAGGCACAGGCTCTGAAGTGATTGCACCTGCTACATCTGGAAAGGCTCCCTTTGAAGGCAGCTTGCTGTTGTTGTTTTTAATCTGAAACTGTTTCAGCTGCCAGAACTTGCCCCTGCTGAGTTTCACATCAGGATCTGCTGACTTTGATGAGGGTATCCTAGTCAATTTCCAGCCACTCTCCTGATAGCAATGAATTCTGCTAACAGATACAGGGGTTAGCAGAGGAGGAGGAGGAGGAGCTAGGTATTGAATGGGGATGACATTTTGAGTTATTCTCTTTGACCAATGTGAGGTTGGAGTCAAGAGTCGATTTGGGCATGAAGTACTTTGTGACATCCTTGCATTCATCCCTTTTATATTTCTCAGCAGCTTCTGCTGTCTAATTTAATGGATTGGGGGATTATCTCTATTGCCAACAGGGGCAAAAGATTAGCTGAAAATAAGTGACAAGATGATGATACAATATTTGGTGTGTTCTCAAAGTCCCAGCACTTGAAATGCTGAGAGCCCCTGCCTTCATTAAAACAAAAAAGTCTCTAAAACTCCTTTTGGGGGGGAAATTAAACAACTCCATAAAAGTTCAGAACTACTTTCATGTAAACTGTGTAAAGTTGCCAACTTATTTGGGGTGGGGCGCTCTTGTGCCTTTAACAACTGCATAAAAGGCAGAAATCAGCAGGAGTTTCAGAAGTGGAAAATGATTGGTCTTGCTGATTGTGGCTTGTGATGCAATTGTTTAAGACAGAAGAGAACTGCCAGATGAAAGCTGACCATCTGCAGGCAGTCTGGTCACTGATCTCCAAGGCTATGGTGTGGAAGTCTTTTCTGTTAATGTCTAGTCATTCTGGCTAGAGATTGTAAATTTCACTGTATCGCACCCCAGCAACTGCAAAAGGACAATTCATTTTCAGTAAAAAAACAAAAAAAGTGAATGGTGAATCTTAAGTATCAATATATTCACATCAAGTGCCTTACATTAAAAAGGTGTCTAGTATTGTCCAGCTTGCTGAGTAGCATTCTCCTATATATTCAAAGTTATGAGTTTTAGACCCTACTGCTTCAGATATATGCAGGGGCTCAAAACAGCACTGGCTCCTGGTTTGAGGGGACTGTCAGCATGATGCTCCCCCCTGGGACTCCTGTTTTATTATTGACATGTTCACTGCCGTGGGCTCCAATATGGACACTTGCATCTATTAGAAAAGAAACTACCACCTTCAGTACTTGCAGTTTTAATGGGTCCGATTTGGTCTTTGGGGTTGAAATGCGAAAGAAGTTATTGTACATTACTTTTGAGGTGAGAGATCTCCCACTTCCCATTATCCCAACACGAGCCGTCCCACTGCAGCTAATAATAAGACTGTTTGTTCAAGCAATGCAAGTAGGATACCTCCTTGTTCTGTATTATTAATAATATTGGCAAAATCTGTGTTGGCCTGCGTTGAAATTATTCTGGCATATTAATATTGCACTTTGTATGTGTCAAAGGGGGAAAACTCCCATTTCCTCCAGGTCAATTAGTCTGCTGTTGTAATGGGCTGGTAATGGCGTCTCCACAGAGTTTTGTTGAAATTACTTTCTCTTCTCTCATCACCTCACAATTTAATGGTACAGGAGTAGGGTCCTCATAGACATGCCTTGCAGTTACCATACATCATTGTGAAAGGGGTGTTCTGCTATATAAACTTTCTCTCCTTCTGACCTTTTAAAACACCCTATATGAAGTCATCACTTAAGCAAATAGAAAGGTATTGTCAAGTTGGTGCGATGGGGGAGGGACGAATGGCGGGGGGAGGCTTGGAAGGGAACTTATAGTGTAGCTTTTGTGGTTCTTGTAAAACCATTAAAGTTATGAGGAAATCTCAGAGCCATTTCTCACATTTGAAAGATATGAATGCAGAGGCAAATACCTTGCTGGTTCTGAAGAGATCTGAAATCGCATTCTGGAGTGAATGCTAATATAGGCATCTATCATGCAAATGGAGAATTCCAGATCCAACTTCAAGAGTGTTGGTCTGCTCTCTTGACACTTGTCTCTTCTCTCCAAAAGTGAGGTCAGTATTAGAATTGGCATTTCACATTTTCATACATGAATAATGGCCAAACGTGCATCTATGTGCCTTAAGAGCAATGGCCTGGATCAGGCCAGTGGCTTGTGGAGTCCAGCATGCTGTTCTCTGCGGGAAACACACAAACAGGAGCTGAGCGCTCTCCCCTCCTGTGGTTTCCAGCAACTAGTATTCAGAAGCATACTTGACAGTGGGGGTAAATCATAGCCATCATGATTAGCAGCCATTGATAGCCTTTTCTTCCTTGAACCATGGAGCATTGCAAGTGAGAAGATGCAGCAGTGCTACTGTTATGCAATCACAACTCTTACCAGCACGGCACAAGCATTTGACAAGCCAATCCTAAATGTTTTAAACCAGTATAGTATAACAGCATTTGACCAGTGGGCATGTGCCATTTTCATGTACCTATATGTCATCAGAGTAGGGGTGTGGCACAAAGCTGAATGGAGACACGATACGACAGAGGAAAGTTTGGGCATTAGGCTGCAGTCCTAAACATGCTGATTCAGAAGTAAATCCTATTTAATGCAAGGGCGTTTACTCCCAGGTAAATGGGGTTAGGACTGCAGCCTTAATCCTGCAGCAGTTACCATTGCAGAGCTGATCCAAGGTGACTCAGTGACCTTCGCAGCTTCATGGGGGATAAAGCCCAGTTCTAGTCTTAGCCTGTAAACACACTCTGCATTTGTAGCCTATGATGTCCCCAGAGAATCTTGGTCACTATAGTTTGCTAAGGGTGCTGTGAATTGTAGCTGTGCGAGGGGTAAACTACACTTCCCAGGATTATTTGAGGGAAGCAATGTTCTTTAAATGTAGAGTGTGTACACAGCCTGATACACTAGCTAATCTACGAGATACTCACTACCACTATAGTGGCTAAGAGACTGAGATATAAACCTGGGGCTTCCTGATTTAAGTCTTGCATATATAATGAACACCGTCAGTAGTCTTAGGCAAGCTACTACCTCTCAGTTGCTTCATACAACATGAAAACAATCATACTGATACACTTTACCCACCCCTGAGGCAAGGGGAGGTAACTGCCTCGGGTGGCAGGATTCACAAGGGTAGCAGATCCAGATGTGGATTTTTATTCCTTCCTTGTTCCCCGTCAGGGAAGGGGGCGCCATCTTGTGGTTTGCCTCCGGTGCCAACATGTCTTGGGCCAGGCCTACTGCCACATATTTTCTCCAGCAGAAGCCACCCAGCTGCACCCCCTTCTCCCAACCCAGCCCCAATGATTTAACTATGGGCCAGCAGATTTAGATGCAGCAGCAAAGCAAAGGTGATGTAAGCCCTCCCTATGGCCAGATCACCCTACAACGCCCCACTGAGGGTCCTTCCTCAGAGCACAAGGCATCAGAGCAGCTGGAAGTGAGTACTGCAGAAGCCTAGGACTCACTCTGTGTGCTTCCTCAATACTTGCAGTGTAACATTTGGGTAGCTGTGTACAAAAAAATTGCAGAATCCAGCCTGCCAAAGAACAGCCACAGACCCTCCAAGAGTCCCTAGTTTCCAGGGAAAGTCCCAGATTTACAGAAGTTGTCTCGGTTTCTGATTTGATCCTGGAATGTCCCACTTTTCCTTAGGACATTCCTATTTTCATCTGAGAAATGTTGGAGGGTATGGAGTTATCCAACCCTTGAGCCATCTGAAGGCAGCCCTGTATAGGGAAGTTTTTAAAAAAATGTTTAATGTTTTATTATGTTTTTATATATATTGGAAGCTGCCCAGAGTGGCTGGGGCAAGCTAGTCAGATGGGCAGGGTATAAATAGTAAAATAATAATAGTTGTTGTTGTTATTGAATAGGACATCCCTATTTTCACCAGAAAATGTTGGAGCCATGTCATCAAAGTGGGAACATGCACACTTTGATGATTCCTCATCATTACACACAATACATTATAGATAAGGATGTGAACCAAGGCTGTTTATGCACCATATATTTAAAAGCACATCCTCCCCAAGAGTCTTGGGAACTTGTAGTTTACTCCTCACAGAACTACAGTTCCCATCACCTTTTTTGAGTAACAGTTCTCAGGATTTTTGAAGTGCCAGGGAGCAGGAGAGTGAAGTGTGCTATGGGTTAAACCACAGAGCCTAGGACTTGCCAATCAGAAGGTCGGCGGTTCGAATCCCTGTGACAGGGTGAGCTCCCGTTGCTCGGTCCCTGCTCCTGCCGACCTAGCAGTTCGAAAGCACGTCAAAGTGCAAGTAGATCAATAGGTACCACTCCGGTGGGAAGGTAAACGGCATTTCCGTGCGCTGCTCTGGTTCGCCAGAAGCGGCTTAGTCATCCTGGCCACATGACCTGGAAGCTGTACGCTGGCTCCCTTGGCCAATAAAGCGAGATGAGCGCCTCAACCCGAGAGTCGGCCACGACTGGACCTAATGGTCAGGGGTCCCTTTACCTTTATAGGAGCTGTTTCACAGATGCACTTCTACAGGATTGGGATAACCAACTCGTACCCTTAAAAGTGCTTGTTCTAGGCAGCTTTCAGGAGTGTAGTATTTATAACAAGGTCTGAGAACCTGGGCTGTCCCTCCCCCAGTGTTGTTTGGCTCAGCACAGCAAGCATTGCCAATGGTTAGAGAAGATGGGAGCTGTAGTCCACAGGCTCCCCACGCCTGGTTTTAGCAAACTGTGGTGTAAAGAGATGATTTAAAACCAGCAGCAAGGAAGCAGGAGACTCTGCCACTCAACAAAATGACTGCTTGCTTGAGTTGGGCCCTGAACCCATCTGCATATCCTTCTTCCCCCCACTCCCCCTGGAGGGAAGAGTTGGATCTGAATACACAGAAACACACTTACGCATTCTCACACACAACACACTAACTTGTCCCCAATTAATCTCGTACCTTCGCGTGCATTTTAATTGTAAGCCACTTTGGGGGAAACTAATTTTGGCTGAAAGGTTTGGCACAACTATAATTAACAAATAGAAAAGCAGAGAGGGGGGAGCATTGTTGGAGTGGGACCTCTGGTTCCCAGTCCTTTGAACCCTGAGCTAAACACCAGGCATGATGCTGGATAATGAGACTTAACTAGCATGTAGGGTTCTTGGGAAAGAGGCAATTAGTAGGTTAATGGCCTATCAGTAACAAACAGAGGGAGCGGCTCACAGAAACGAGGGCAGGGGACAATATTTCCACAGGTAATTTAGTCGCATAGCCCTGAAGCAGACAATACATACTTTTGGCAGTTTGATAGTCACAGTTTCCTTTTGGCATTCCTAGAGGAAACAGAACTGTGAGCTATGACTCCCCACCTGCCTGGCATAAAAGCTACCACAATTTCCATTGGTTTCATATCTCTAGGTCACAAATGCTCCCTGTGTGATATAGAAAATAAAATAAAATAAAAATGTGACGGGGGAGAGAGAGAAAGAAAATACCTGTTTTCTCAGAACAAAACAAACCACTGGCTCTTGTTACCTGCTACAAAGAGGCGGCAGAAATAACTTTAAAAAAAAATCCGGGTTGTGCTGGCACTCATATATAAGATACAGATTGATTGATCTCTTTAATCTAATATTTGTTCATGGGGTGGCTGTTTTCTTTATTGTGGTGGCACCTGCTAGTGCCGTTACAGTGAAAGGCTTACTGTATTTCCATTATGAGTGCCAGTTTGGGGCTTTAATATCTCAGCAGGTTTGCACTGCTTTGGGCTAAAGGCCAGCTTAGATGTTGTCAATCCACAAGCACTTAAAAAAAGAGAGAGAAGGGGGGAAACCCACACATTTTATTGCTTCTTTAAAACCAAAACGTTGAACTAGTGAGGGAATGGGAAGCAACTGAGAGAAGATGGATTTCAATAAAGCAACTGATAAAAGCATCACTTGCATATTCTTCTCAAAGTGAATACGTATCACCTTGCACATTGTCATGGGGGCTGAGCAAAGGATGACAAATCATGCAATATCTATAATCTGTATATATGAAATCTGTTTCCCAGCATTGTATCTCACTCTTCCAACATTCTGTCACACACCAGTGTGACCAAGAGAAGGAAACCCAATATGATCTTAGCTTCATTTTCAAAAGCTGGGGACGTCACACCAAGGTAAGGTGCAAGTTTTAGTAGAGGTGTCTATGTGTACACTTTTTCTTTACTATTTGGTGCTCTTGTGCAACAAACCTGCTCCCATTTCCCCAAAATGGAATTTTTGCAATAAATCTTTGCATGCTCTGCACAGAAACACACAATGAGAGGCGGCAACTTAGTGTCTGGGTAGAGGGTAAGTAGTCACTTTCAGGTCACCTGTTTATTGAGTTTCACCCTGATTTGTTTGTGGGGAGATCAAACAACATCAGCTGTTCACTGAGCATTTATTCCAGTTTTCTGTGGGAAGATTAGACAGCATTTTGTCAAGCATAAGTTATCCTGCACATTTCAATGCCATTTCCCTATAGCTTTTCCTATTGTATCACAATGGTCCACAAGCTTATGCTTTGGCACACATCTCACAATAATAATGGTGAATGTTTTGCTGGCATTGCACGAAAACACAAGCAGGAGTTTGCTTGGTAGACAATGCTTTAACCCATTCCAGTAGTTCCAAATGGCTGTGAAGCTAGGAAGTCTAAACATTCTTGTTCTCAATAGTCCAACAGTTCATGTCAGGTGAAAACCAAAAAGTGAAGGCATCTTCTTTTATTTCAAGCTCAATATTAAGTATGTTTACTCAGAAATAGGTCCTATTGAGGGCAATGGGTTCCTATAGCCAGCTGTGCCTATGGTGAAGGGACACCTGTGGCCTCCAGAGGTTGGACTCCAATTCCCATCAGCCCCAGCCAGCACGGGAAATGGTCAGCAGTGATCTGGCAGTAACAGGAGGGCCAAAGGTTGCAAACTTCAGGTGTATAGGTCTGTTGCCTTAGGAAGAAGAGAGGAGAAGCGGCTGGTTAGAGTGGAGGCAGGCAGGTGGACAGGCAGTGATTGAGCAACTAGGCGAGCTGCTTGTGCACCGCCAGCAGCTTCTGGTGTGTCTTTAGAGCCCTCTTGCCCTCCCACCCTCTTGCCCTCCCTGTGGGGAGCAGCTCAACCTTGCCTCTCAGTTAGCCCAGGGATGGTCTCGTCACTGGTCACGAGAAGAACGAGGCGGTTCCCCAGCCCCAAAGGGCCAGCCCTGGGGTGGATTGGCTCCCTTTGGCTCTGGAAGACGGCAGGAGCTCAACCACGTGGCCTCGATGAGAGAGCCTGTCATGGGGACGACTGGTTGTGCCCCTTCAGAATTTTGCACCCAGGCCAATCACCCCTGTGCCCACCACACCATGTCACTGTTTCCAAACCATACCCTATTTCCTCCCCATTTCACCATCTGCCCACAAGGCTCTGTAGCCACCATGACATCTCTTGGGTTTCCTTCTGTGGGTGCTTTGTCACAAGGGCTTCAGTTCAGTAAACAGCAGAAACACACCACTGTCGGTGCTGCCCGCCATATTGGAAGAGGGGAGGTCATTCCACAAAATAGGCACCACTGTGGAGGATGCTAGCTTCTGTATTACTGTATGGTAGGATTCCACAGGTCAAAGCAGAGCCAACCAGACCCCCCCCCCCAAGTATTGTAGTGATCTAGCAGGCCTACATGGAGAAAGACATTGTTTCAGGTAACCTTATATAAGTCAGTGTCTTGGTCCAGTTTGTCTAGTATTGTCCACACTGCCTGGCGGTGGTTCTTCAGGATCTCAAAGAGGGGACTTGCTTCAGCCTTTCCTGGAAACGCTGGGGATTGAAGCTAGGACCTTCTGCATTCAAAGCATGGGCTCTACCACTGAGCTACAGCTCAGCTGATGTAGATATTAGCTGACATACCCAGATTCCTCCTCTCAAAAAAAACCCCAGTCTAAAACAGAGAAACGTTTATAGATTTCTCCTTTCCTTGGAGCTTTCCTTGTTCCATCACTGGAATCTTCAAGGGCTTTTTTTTTTTTAGAATGCAATTCCATACTGTAGTAAACCTAAATGACAAAAATCATCAAGCATATGTTGCCTAAGCCATATAAATATGCATGTATGTTAAAAACGTGGCAGCAGGCAGGTGCACAGGAAATCTTCATAAAGTTAACATCTACTGCAGTGGTAATAAACTGACGTTATCCATTCAAATACTGGTTGGGTTTTTGCAAACATTTTGCCACCACTGTGTGTTTTAGGCAGCTCTACTAATACTCAATAGCATCAAGCTGGCATTTCTCTATCTCCCTCTCTCTCTCTCTCTTTCCCTGTAACAAAGGGATAGAGGGAGTTTATTAAAGTATAAATGCCATTTTCATCTTGCAGCATTAACTGTGTTGTGGGTATCCCAAAGGTACTGAGCCAGTCAAAGCAAACAGCTGTGCCACCTACTTGCAACAGTTGTACACCCACCACAATGCACCAGTGGGAGGAGCAGGTTAAAGAAAGCCATAAAGCTGATAGTGTACCTCACTTAGCAGTTTTCATTCTAGCTCGAGGGAAATTTCATCCCTTTCGAGAATAGGCAACGTATGTGGAGCTCATAGCACTGAGTATTCTTTTGCAACTCCTCTCCTATAAACCACCTACCGCATTTTTATGTTCCACAATCACATGCACCAAAATAATGTTTAGCAAATTAACATCAAGCTAAATAAAAGGCATATCAACCAACTTAGCAGGCAGCGTTATGTTCTTCTGCATGGAGGGCATGGTGTTATTGCTAAGCTAAGTTTCTTGCTGCTTCCTTGGGGGGGGGGGAATATACCGATTTGTTTTGGAAAAGAACGCATGCGAAACAAATTTAACAGTAAGAGTGACTGTGCATCGTCAGGAGCAATGTCCCAAATGGAAATATGAGAATAAATATCATTAGAGCATGTCCAGATGGTGGATTATTATTACTTTCTTTCTTTCTTTTTTTTACAAGAGACAGTTAGGTATCACTCCACAAACTGAATGTGCTGCCAACTCCATCTTTCACCAGCTCCTGCCTGCCTCACTCTTCACTGTCTGCACCTTGGCAATAGGTTGGGGGTAGTGCAGGCTGCTCAGTAAGAGTGGAATGATGAGCAGAAAGGAGTGCATTCAATTACAGTGGGTTGTATTTAATTAAGTTTTACTCAGTGTACACCTATTAAAATGAATGAACTTGACAAATCCACCAATTTCATTGGGTTTGCTCTGAGTAAAACCTAGTTGAATACCACCCGCTGCACTCACATTGCCAGTTGTCCTGTTCCTTTGGTTTAGTACAGGAGTTGCCAATCTGGTGGTGCCCGGCTGTTGTTGGATTAGAACTCCTATCATCTCTGACCATTGGCTATGCTAGTTGAGGCTGATGGGAGCTGGACTCCCAACAGCAGCTGGGTGGCAACACATCAGCCGCCCCTGGTTTAGTACACAAACTATTAGAGGGAATTTTACTAATGCTGTCAACAATTCACAAGAACAAGTTTTCCAGAGTGCCATTGATGAAAAGGTTCAAATGAAATTCCTCTTATGTTTCTGAATGGTGTTTGAGGGCAGGATCTGCATATCAAGGGATATGTCCTATTATCCTGGCCCTCTGACAGAAACTGGTACTACTAGCACATTCAGAAAGGTGTAAGAAGTGTTATGCTATAGTACAGGGTGCTTCTAAATGTCTTCTTAAAGGTTAGGACCAGCAGAGCGACAAAAGGGTTTGTGTTTCTGCGATCATTCACTCACCTGGCTATCATTCCTTAAGCAGAAACATTAAGCCACAACCATTTTAATTCCTTTCTTCATATCTTTCCTGCAGTAGCTGCCTGTGTGACAGTATGAGATAACTCAATTAGTACAAGGAGATAAGGGTATATTAGAGTCCTGCGAGGATAATGTTCCTAAACTTAGTCCCTAATGCATACAAGGATAATGGTAAGATAAAGCCCTGGTTAATTATATTGAGTAGGCAGCAGGAAAGTCACAACTAATCATGCTGTAGTTAAAAGTTTCTTTCTTTTTTTAATATTGGTTATGTGGCTCCAATTATTCTTCCTGAATAAAGCCAAACCCAGAATATTCAAATGATGCTTTCTCTACTTTCCATGCCAAAAACCCAGTTTAAGCAATTTTCATGTACCATTGTTTGCTAACCTAATATTGTTAGATCTACTGTATATTCAATCACCAACCAGTGTGGTGTAGTGGTTAAGAGCGGTAGTCTCGTAATCTGGGGAACCGGGTTCGCGTCTCCGCTCCTCCACATGCAGCGGCTGGGTGACCTTGGGCCAGTCACACTTCTCTGAAGTCTCTCAGCCCCACTCACCTCACAGAGTGTTTGTTGTGGGGGAGGAAGGGAAAGGAGAGTGTTAGCTGCTTTGAGACTCCTGAAGGGGAGTGAAAGGCGGGATATCAAATCCAAACTCTTCTTCTTCTTCTAAGGAGCTCAACACAACAACAACCCTGTGAGGTACGTTTGGCTAGGAAATAGTGTTGGGCCCAAGGCCACCCATTACGCTGGATGGTTATTTGAACCTGGGTTTCTTCAGTCATCTTCCAACACTCTAACCCAGGGGTAAGAAAACCATTGCTTTACCAGTGATGCTGAACTACAACTCTCCTCATCAATTCCCATCATTGGCCTATGTTGGCTAGTTGATGGGATACCATTCAGCCCTAGTCCAATACTCTAACCAGCATTGTCTTCTACAGACTTTCTGGCAAGAGAAATATGTCCCTCTTCCTGCATCCTGTTGAGGCGAGAGAGAGAAATGGGCAGCCCAGACTAGTTTTGGCTCTGGTTCTGCCACAGCTGGCTTTGATCCTGCCCTCTGCATTTGCTGTCAACAGATCATCCCCATGGAATGAGGTTCCTTCCAAACAAAAGGTGTCCCCTCACCCAATCATGGGATACCCTCTTTCAAATCTACACATGAATGGTATCAAAGGCAGAGCATGGGGCTGTAGTAACTGGCTATAACAGCCAGATAGCACTTACATTCTTGTTTCTCAGGTTTTTTTGGCAGTAATGTATGTATCTGGTTTAATGTTCTGGGGCTCTTTATATCCCAGTCCTAATGTTTTGGTGTGTTTTTCACTTTTTGTCAGGAGGCTAGGGTAGCAAGTCCTACATATTTCATACAGGACTGCCAAGGGCGGTCTTGCAAGACTTGGGTGGGTTTTTTTTTTTTGGGGGGGGGTGTTGTACCTGCTCTGCAATATGTAGTATCTTCACAATTTGATATCAACCTTTGAATCATGAACTTCTTTGAGCTTATGCTCAACCTTCACTTTTTAAAGCGGTGCAAGTGTATTTAACAGCAAGTGTGCCTTTGGCTTATATTTTCCCACCTGATATTTGCTGACACCAGGCCTTTTAAGCTGTTTCTCTCCACCCACCCCAGTTCCTTCTGAATTTTGTATTCATCCTCCCCAAACCAAAGAGCATAGAGCAAATATTCTTTGTGATTTAAAATAATTAAGATTCTTAACACCTTGTATAATTCCAGTTGCCCTCTCTTGTACCTTCCCACTTTCCATAATGCCTTTTTCATATTAATGGGACCTGCGTCAGGCACTGTGTTCAAAATGTGGCCTTCTAATCAGCCTCTTATGGAGCAAGAAAGTAATTTTAATTGACCTTTGCTCCTGCGCTCTATTTGTACAGTGAACCATTTCATTTGTTTCTTTGACCGCTGGTTTAGACTTTTATCCACAACTGCAAGTAAATGCCAGTACTTATCTACACGTCTATCTATCATTCCCTCTATTTTCGGTGCCTGGTCTGTGAATGCTGTCGTTTTGTAGCAAATGACGCTTCATGCATACAGCCAGGCTTACAGGAGCCCCAAGGTTTGCGGAAGGACAAATGTCTGTATATAGAACCCCAAAAGCAGCACAGTGAGAACTGGCCATGGAATGCTGAGTGGGATCATTTCTGTAGTGTCAAACAAGAGATGTGCACTTAAAAGTGATTGGTCGAGTGAACCACGAGGGGCGGGGCAGAGAAGGAAATGAAAAAGTAAGTGTGTGTGAGGGGGGTGGGGAAATGGACTAAAATGGCTGGAATCCTGAACAGCCACATGCCACACTGCAATCTTTTGTTGCAGGGAGCACTTGTTAGCTTAAAGGTAAAGGTAAAGGGACCCCTGACTGTTAGGTCAGTCGCAGACAACTCTGGGGTTGCGGTGCTCATCTCGCTTTATTGGCCGAGGGAGCCGGTGTACAGCTTCCGGGTCATGTGGCCAGCATGACTAAGCCGCTTCTGGCGAATCAGAGCAGTGCATGGAAACACCGTTTACATTCCTGCCGGAGCGGTACCTATTTATCTACTTGCACTTTGATGTGCTTTCGAACTACTAGGTTAGCAGGAGCAGGGACAAAGCAACAGGAGATCACCCTGTCACGGGGATTCGAACCGCCAACCTTCTGATTGGCAAGTCCTAGGCTCAGTAGTTTAACCCACTGTATCATGTGTCAGAGTCTTTGAATGACCTGATGTTTCAACTCCCCACAGATGTAATCAAGACCTCTTTCACCCTTAATTTCACAGGAGCTTGAGCAGGTGTAGAGATTGCAAAAAAGTTGCTCAGGGCAGATTTACACTACATTCATATGTCTGTGTTACATTAGTTTAGTTGTCATGATCTTTCCCAAAGAATCATGGAAATTGTAGTTAGGCTAGATGTTGAGAGATGCTCCTAGATGCTAGATGTTCCTAAGACTACTATTGCCTGGGAAATGGAAAAGGTTTGGTCAAACAGATTGAGAATGCAATCCTTTACATGTCTACGCAGAAGTCTCGCTGAGTTCCTTGTGTTTAATTCCTGATTGTACTTACTAAATATTAAGTCCCATTGAACACTGTGGGTCTTATTTCTGAACAAATCGTAGGGGGTTCGCTGTATATTAAGTCTCAATTATAGAAAAGCCTTTGGCTCAGTAGCAGAGCACATACCTTCTCACCCAAAAATTCAGACTCTGGCATTTTCACATAGGGTGCATTTTTGTGTCTCTCAGTTTCTCGTTCCCTCCAAACTTGAGTTCAGTTTGCATTAATTTGCATTTTTAAAGGCACCTTCATGAAAACGCACTAGCATTTTAGTACACATTTCTCCTAATGTACAATTTTTTTGAATACAATTTTATCTAATATACAATTTTTGAAAACATGTTTCTCTAACTTTATGAACTTGCTGTAGACACTTTTTTGGTTGGAGAACTGTGTTGCAAAATTTGGAGATTTGGAGGAATAGCTGCATTTCAGTTCACGGAGTATCAGAAAGTGTGCAATAGGTATTAAAATGGGAACTGGTTCCTGGTAAGAACGCCTTTGCCTTTGGTGCTGAGGGGTCAATGCCAGTCAGACCAGAATGTTGGGCTAGCTGAAACATCTGATTCTCTACAAGGTAACTTCTTACGTTCGAATACTGAAGTGCTCAACCGCCCCCTCTCTTGTTGACTGTGGAACTAAACTCTCCTCTCCTGGAATCTTTTGCAAAACAATGTGTCCGTTAATTGGGTTGTAATAGTAAACTTACAGGCTGTAAAGATGCCCAGATTTATTCTACTCTTATTTACATTATTTATAAGCTGCCTTTCAGGGCAAGCCCTCCCTAGGGTGTCTTCACACATGTTGTGAGATTCAAATCCATTTGTGCTTAAATTGGTCAACAGTGGCAGTGTTAAAAATACGCATTCGCTTTGCCTTTTCTACCATCCATCCAACATTTGCAACATTCACAAGTGGCACAAGGAGCGTGCGAGAGACTCAAAGGCACTTTTCCGTGTGTGAAAATGAACTCACACTTTAACAGGGACAAAGGGCTTTTGTTGGAGGCTAGAACAATCTCCACCACCACCACCCCTGGTATTTTTTAATGGTCTGTCCTAAATATACTTCCTTAGGATAAAATCCCAATGTATTCAGTGAGGCTAACATCTTGGTATATATGATTAGGACTGTGGCACTGAGAGCTGCTCTTGTTGTTTTCTTTACTGTAAACAGAATGCGCTCTTAGGTCCCAGGAAGACTGTCCAGCGGAGAAAAACATGTAGACTCTTGTGTATACTTCCATTCCCCTCGCTTCAACAAACGCTGATCTTTTGCTACAGGCATTAAACATTAATGCAGTATTTTTCCAAGGGGAGAGGTGAATTGACTTTTCTCACATATGGACTCATATTGTAAAAGTTTTTTGTTTTTTTTAGTGTTTGTTATGAGACTTTATCAACTGCAGTTGTTTGGTGTTTCTGTTATTAGAGGCAAAAATGATTCCGATTTATTGAAATGATTAGTATTCATGAATATTTCTGGATTTACAGCTCTGAGGATCCATATTTTCTGAGCGTTCCCAGGCTGACTGCCACTGGTGTGACTGGAGGTCAGTTTACCTCAGAGGTGAGGAACTGCAGGCCCAGAGGCCACGTGTGGCCCTCACTCTCTTTGACCCTCAGGATTCTCTGTAGGCCACACCTCCTCCGTAATCCAGACCTCTCATGGACTAGTCCACACATTCCTCCAGTTGTTGTTGTTTTTTGCCTTGCGGAATGTGTCCTTGAACTGCTGTTGCTTGCCTGGAAGGAATTTTTAAATTTGGTTTCGATGGCTGGTTTTGACAGGATACTAGCTGAATTATAACCTCATCAAATTGTAGGGTTGGAAGGGACCCTGGGGGTCATCAAGTCCAACCCCCTGCAATGCAGGAATCTCAACTAAAGCATCCATTACAGATGCCCATAAGCAAGAGTAATTTGAACCAAATTTAAACCAATATGCCGTTTCTCAGAAATGGAAAGTGTGCACTCCGAACAATCTTTCAGTGTATTTCCTCCCTTCCAGCTCTTTAAACAACTGAAAACAGAGGTCACCCGTGCTATCCTCCCCGTGTTTGTTTCACAATACAGAAAGAGAGATAAAAAAATGAGTGCATAACTTCAATGGAAAATTGCAGGGAAGAAAACAATCATCTCTATGATGAGTATGAAAAATACAACAATCAAGTCTTTGTGGCAGAGTCAGCTACTTATAGAGTGTCCTTCCCAGATGCAGATGCTAAGGAGGAGCGGGAATATTTTAGCATGGACATTTCATTCCTACCACCAATGAGATCGCTGCCCGTAAAAATAATGACTCCAGACCAGATGTGGGTCAGCAGATTCCTGTCAGGCATCAGAAATATGAAGCCATATCCTCACATCTGTGAAAATGGTTTTCATAGAGCTGATTTACACCACTTGACAATCTAGCCTGCTTGTCTTCTTTTACTATTGCAACTCCTCGATACCACATTTCTCCCTCAAATCCCAGCCCAGCGTTTTCTGATCCCAGCTGAAAATGCATCTTGTCTTGTGTTCAATATTAGGGAAGTCTGGTTCTTATTATTACCATTACATCTCACATGTATCCATTGCTTCTCACAAAAGGATGTGCCAAAGTGACCTGCAAATCCATAAATACCAAAGAGCTGAACAATTATTATAAAACCAAATGCATTGCCGGGGGGTGGGGGATTGATTCCTAAAAGTGCTCCTCCAATAATAACTTTGCATGTTGCTTTGCTGGGCATAAAGATCTAAAAAGGACAAATCCTACCCCATCCCACTAAAAGATGAACACTATAAAACAGGCCAGAAATCATACCACAATATGATTCAAGTTAGCATCTGTCATGGGTGCTTTAGTTGAGATTCCTGCATTGCAGGGTGTTGGACTAGATGACCCTTGGGATCCCTTCCAACGCTACAATTCTATGATTATATGAACCAAAAGCCTGGGTAAATAGGAACGTTTTTGTCTGATCCCTAAAAGCTGACAACAATGGGGCCAGGTGTGCTTCCCTGGGGAGAAAATTCCACAAATGGGGAGTCGCTATTGAAAAAGCCTGTTATTGCCTTACCGCCCTCTGCACCTCCAGATGATGATAACTACAGCTCTAAGCTGCTGCAACACTCCAGACATGAAATAGGCAAGGTGAGGATCAGATACATTGCTGCCATCTGGCTGGCCCCTATCTTCGAAGTAAGGAAGAAAAAGACGGAACCTTAAACTAAAGAATGACGCAAAACAGGAATTCAGTTGCCATATTTTTACATGATGACGTTAAGTTTCAGGGTGTGATCTGTATGACACATGCAAGAAGAAAAGGATGCCATATTTCTGTTTCACATGCACGTAATCATAGGTCTATTCCATCCTGGGATTTTTGTAGATTTATTCTTTTTTTAATCATATTTAAATTGTAGACATTTTCCCCTAAAGTACACATTTTGTATCCATTCTTCCTCTAAAATATACATTCTTGTATGCCTTTCAATGCATCAACCCCTAAAATAGACATTTCTGTGCACAACTGGTGGAAAAAAACCCCAAAATTCAGAGGAGTGTGTAATCCAGCTAATAGCTGCATTCTGATCTGAGACTTCATTTGATTTGCTTTAAAATGTGATCCAGATCACCTTCATGGAGTGATTCCATCCCATTTCATCCTCACAACAATCCTGTAAAGTTAGTTAGAATCCTTGAACAGTAGAGTTGGAAGGGACCCTGAGGATCATCTAGTCCAACCCCCTGCAATGCAGGAATATGCAGCTGTCCTATACGGAGATCAAACCTGCAACCTTGGCATTATTAGCACCACACTTGAACCAACTGAGCCTGAGAGATGGCATTTGCTCCTTGGTCAGCCACTTTGCTTCATGGCAAAGTGGGAGATTTGAACTTGGCCTACTCTGAATCTTTAGCCGCTACAATGCTGAAAGATTTATCTACCTGTCATTATTTACCTGTTGGGTTATATATGCCTGTAAGAAATGTTACAAAGTTGTAATACCCAAATATGTGTTTTCGATTTGCGCACCATGTCAGTGGTTTCGGATCACTGTTCCCTGCTATTTTTATACTTGTAAATCTTCAGCCTCAATTCGGCATGTGAGAGGGATGATAACTTTTTAAACACCCACAATATTTTCAGTACAGATTTGTACACACACAGAGAGAGAAAACAAAGTTTACATGATCAGAGCAGAAACAACGGGCGAGCCAACATTTCTGAAAACTGAGGGAGAGGTGAAGCAACGGTTTAGAATGGTGGCATGACGACTTTTCATTTCCTAAGCTGCTGTGTAGCTATTAGCATCATTGCTGCAGTCGATTATCGTGTTCTACTACCACGAACCTGGAAATGGTGTGTACTGGGTGTAATCTGGAAACCCCCCAACACCCTCAGTATTGCTGCTAGTCTATGAAAAAAAGAAATGGGGTTTGGGGGTGGGAGAAATGCCTCCGTTATTGCCTGCAGTAGGCTCTGAACATTGGCGTGCTATTTTGTTGATTGCTCTGCCCTCGGAGATAACACATTTGAATCCCATTTGCTGCAGGAGCAGCGCCAGTATGGGGATTCAGTGTCAGATCATCATAGGGTTACAGCCCTGCTGCTCCCATATGAAGGGCATTGAGAGAGCAGGGCTGATAAACAGACAATGTGATCTAAAGAGAACTCGTGGAATCTGTTTTTCCCTTCTTTTCCCTTTTTCCCTACCAGAAAGATAAAGGAGAAAAGAGTAGACCGATATAGGAGCACATTAGTTCTATTCAGAGATGTGCTCTAATTTTTTTTCTATCTCTCATTCTCTCTCTCTCTCTGTGCTTTAAAAAAAAAAAGCACCCACGGTGCCTGAATTCCCATTAATGCAAAGTTCAGATAAAGCTGATGAAAAGCAGCTGCCATCTTGATAGTTGCCATGGCAGATGGCATCAGCCTTTATGCTTTTATCAGTATTAGTATCAGAACACACTCTGTGTTCCAAGCTGAGATAAAAATCATTGAAGCTGTACCTGGAAGAGGCAGATCAACACGGCAGGTCCTGAACAGTTCTGAATCTTTTCATAACAGACTGCATGAAAGCCTGAGACAACACATCCTTGTTATTCATTAGTTCAGCGATGCTGATGGTATTTGGTAAACTTCACAGGCAGAGCATCTTTTCGAAAGAGCTGTTCCCTCCCATCCTCCTCCTCCTCCTCTCCCTCCTCCGAAGAAGGTTCAGGCTATGTGTGTATGTGTGTGGAATATATCTCAAACATACAAAACACTACAGTGATTGGGGGGAAGAGTATGAGCACTACGTGCCCACTGAATAATCCCACCGCGTTTTACACCCAAAGGAAGTCAGCCCATTGTAATTAGCTGCAGTAAGGTCGATAGTATGCAAGGGAATTATGGTTCTGGATGCTTTGTTGAGATACTTAATGGGCTGAGTTTTGATGGTTTGCTCTCTCAGTTTTGTATTCTTCCAATTTTACGTTCAGTTCTGTACATTACCACACCACATTGTAATTTTTCTTTTTAAAAAGGTCCTCATGGAAATTTATCGGCATTTTTGTGTTAATTTCTCCTAGTCATAGAATCATAGAATTGTAGAGTTGGAAGGGACTCTTAAGAGCCATGCAGTCCAACCCCCGACTGTGCTGTAATAGAAAGATAGATAGATAGATAGATAGATAGATAGATAGATAGATAGATGATAGATAATAGATAGATAGATAATAGATAGATAGATGATAGATAGATAGATAGATGATAGATAGATAGATAGATAGATAGATAGATAGATAGATAGATAGATGATAGATAGAGATAGATGATAGATAGATAGATATAGATATAGATATAGATATAGATAGATAGATACTATGTGCATATATTGCCTAACATACAGAATTTTGCAAAGCAGTTTCCTGTACTATAATGCATTTTCATGAGTATGTGCATTTTACCTCAGAGTATACTTTTACTGGCCAGAGAACTGCATTGCAAAATTCAGAGAATTTTGAAGGATGTCTGTGTTGTTTTTCTGATATTGTTTCAGAATGTGCAACTTAGGTTTGAGTTCAGATGTGAACTGAACTGACTTTCTCCCCCATCCCACAGATCTAGCCTTGTTTAGCTGGCTGCTGTAATAAAGAGACACATGTAGGTAGCAAAAAATGGTGGAGTTCACCTTCGGCCAACCAATCTTCCTCTTAGTCCAAGAGGATGGCCTTCGCCATGCTGCCTCCTTTTTTTTCTCCTGCTCTTCTCTTACCGTTTGTCCTTTAATGGGAAAAAAGTGTCTTGTGCAATGTTAAGCTTTTTAATATGCTTCTGAAGTTTACAAGAATAGCTTCTTAATCATTTCACCCTCAACCCCCACACCCCATTTTCCTATGTAACAATGTGTATCTTAGAGTAATATTGTTCCCTGCTATGTAGAATTCTCAGATCGTTATGTAAGTGTTAGCAATACAGGCTGGTAAACCATTTGGCTGTTGTATTGGTGTTGAAATGAATAATAAATGGGAGGAGGGCATCAGAGTTATTTTTTTGAAATGCTATCTCTATGTATAAATAGTCTGGAGTCACTACGATCACTGATCCCAATATTAAGCTTACATTTGCTCAACTAGGCCCTGACCTGGGCCCAGTTAACTTAGATTGCTATCATGGGCACAGCCAGGATTTATTTGGGGGACGGGCACACTTTATACTGGCGGGGGGGTGGGGACCGAGTTTTCTGTGACACAATTGGTCAGCTAGTTAAGTATTTTTATTTACTTACTTGATTTAGTGGGGGCAGCTGCCCTCCCCTGCTCCCCTGGCTACGCCATGGTTGCTATGTGCCGTACACATAGTGTATGTGCTCAGCTATAAGCGTAGTGCTGAATGCATCTCTCCCACTCAAGTGACTGAGGAGATGTTTGGGTAGCCAAACTTGACTAGAGGTCATTGATTGGGTTAGGCGGAGGTCAAACAGTTATCCATAGTACTTTTGATGTGAGCCAGAGGCTCCTGGGCAAACTAGATTCGTAAAATATACACAGCCTCAATTTCTGGGGTGATGCAATTGCCATGACCCAATAGGTGTACATTGGGACCACTATTTGGGGTAACGATCTAGAAGCAGGTGGCAAAGGCAGAAGAAGCCAGGTCTTGAGTTGATAGACTAAAGGAGCATTGCAGCTGAGACACTAGTGATCATAGCAGATTTTAAGAAACAATGAGAAGCTGGGACTCACAGAAAATCCTAGATGGCGCATGGAAGAACTGATACCAGTTCGTTTGCTTCTCTGGGCTGCATAAGTGGCTTGACCTTGTTGATACGTTGCTGTTCTGCCCTTTGCTAGCGAGATATAAGTTTTTCTATATTCTATAGGCCCTCTCTCTAAAGGATCGTCTCCCTATGTATTGGCCCTAGGGAGTTCCACAAGACCTGTTCACCAAAAGTACAGTACTGAAATTCATAGGAATTCATAGAACTGGAAGAAACAATGAGGGTCATCTAGTCCAACCCCCTGCAATGCACGAATCTTTTCTCCAACATGGCACAGAAATCTGATATAACAGTGCAGTCTGGCAGCATTGCTTGCTCAATAGAAGGATATAACAAGTTAAGGTTTTCCTTTTGTTCAGTCCTTGGGGCTGGAAACTGCAAATAGAAGTCTCATTTAAGGATCAATCCTGCAATATATTGTTGTTGTTTTTTTAAGTCTCTGTTTCTATGAGCTAACATCCAAGAGCCCAGTCCAAAGCTGCTGGATACTTTTGCTTCCTTCAGTGGGGTTTCAAACAGTCCCTAAATATATGTCAAGAGACAACAGGTGGATACAACAAACAGAATGGGGGGGGGGTGTAGAGCAAGTTAGCACTGAGATGATTTTGATTAGCATAATAAGCAGCAATCACAGCACACCAGCTGCCTAGCCATTGTCAAGTGTTTTGTAGGCATTGTGGAAAAAGGTGACTTTTAAGAAGACATCTGAGGGAGGAGGATAGCTCCGCAGATTTCTACCAAAAGTTCTTTCGTGAATAAAGGGCACTTGGGAGGATACATTCAAGGACTTCAGGGGAAATTGTAAGCAAGGACCTTCCAGACTAGCAGTCCCAGCGAAGCAGTCAAGTGAAAGTTGGAGAAACTCAGCCATGGCACAAATTAAAATACAAAGGGGCTACTACTACTTCTTTGGGTTCATTTTATCTAATCACCTTAATCAGTGTGGTGCAATGGTTACAGCAACCTTTGCACACCTGATACTAGATGAATGGGGCTATAACTGCTATCAACCCCAGCCAGCACGTTCTGATGGGAGTTGCTGTCCAAAATATCTGGTCGCTGAAGTCTGTGTTAGTGAGCATGGAAGGCCAAATCAGTCTATTGTTGGCTTGTGTCAGTTTCAGATACGTTCATTCATAATGTCCATTCTGTTTCATTTTTGCATCAATCTGCATTAAAAAAAAAACACACAACACCACACGACAATCCATATTATTTTTCTTCGCAAAGTATGAATTTTGGTATACACCTCCCCCCCCCAAAAATACATTTTAACTTAAAATGTAGGTTTTTTTGTACAGTCTTCTGAGGCAAGAACTGTGTCACATAATTTGGTAAAGCATGAAAACAGAAGGAAAGTGTGTTCTGAAACACGTATTAGGCCAGGCAGTGTGAATTAAGTCAGTTTGCTTAAAAGTGTGAACAGAACAAAACCCCCAATCCATCCCTCTGAGAGCTCTGGAGTTGGATGAGCTATGAATCTCGCTAAGTGCCATTGGTATTATGGTAGCGTTTCTCAGCATAACTTGACCTCACAGTATGGTTGGGAGGCTAAAACAGTGCCCTGTGCTCCTTGAATGAGGGCCAGGATATTAATGTAACCAGCAAGCAGCACCTTGGGTAGCTGCAAGAGAGCTTCCCACTGCTGGTTCCTGGACCTTTCTTTTCAAGCATTCTGATAAAGCCTTCCACTGTAATTTCCAGCAATGACATTGTGACTGCCTTGTTGCTCCATCCTCCCTGTTTCTGTAAGCCCAATGACTCACCAGACATCCAGCAGAACAAAGTAAGAGGAGGACAAAGAGCCACCTGCTACTATGGGGGACACCAGGCCCCAGTCCAATCAAATGGTTTTAAAACAGCAACAGTGGTGATGTATGAGCAAAGGAAATGGTTGGTGGACAAGCAAAATGAAAGGGGGAAAGAAACAAAAGCAAAACACCTGGAATGTGCTTTGGGCAGTTATGTATTAAATGCATTGGTGTGGGGGTTGGAGGATATATTTGTCCAGCATTCGTGCAAAGTGAACAACAACAAAAAATAAATGCCCGAAGATAATGCCAAAAATAAAGTCCCCAAAGACTGGGCCTTGTCTCTGTGGCAGATGCCTCTTGTTCCAGGTTTTCCCATGGTGCCTTGGTTATCAGCAATTTTACACAACTAAGCCAACCTCTTCAATGGTATGAAAATGGTTACTTAGCTCATGGCAAACAAGTTGGATCATTCATTCATGGACCTGCTCATGGATCTAAGGCCTCTCCTCTCCTCATTCTACGACCTTCTGACTACTAAAGCCAATACATAATGAATTCAAGATGAGACTTGCTTTTTTATATACAGACCTAGAGATATGCAACTAGGCCCCACTCTGCTACTTTGCCCCAATATGTATCTGTCACAATAGGAAATATATGGTGATTGAAGGCCAGTCTAACATCTTGTAGCCAGTGTACAGCTTGCAGAACACTTCCCTCCTTAATTGTATTTTTGTGCTTTCATCCTTCCTGATAGGTGTTCAGGTACCAAACCTCAGACTCTCCCATGAGTAACTTCTCTCCCTCTTGTATTATTACCTACCTAACTTATCCATAGCTCTGGCTTCCTTTTCTTTCCTGCCTTCTACTCCATCTCCTATTTCCATCTTCTTTAGGGAGACATCTGAAAACGTTGCCTGATGTTATTTACCATATGGACTGTTACATTTACCATAGTGACACAGTGGGACAAAGTACGAAAGCTACGGCTTTTGTTAGTTTCTGCTACTGCAGATCTCAAAACCACAAACACAAATCAGGTACATGGAGCCAGTTTTCAATATTAACTTTCTAAGTTGAGCCTGCACAAAAAAAAAAAGTGTGTTCCTATTTGGTGCAATGGGAATACTTTGCATACACAAGTACCTATTTTACATGCATAAATATATGTTATGAATTAATTGGGAGTTGGCACATGTTCTAGGGGGTGAAAAAGAGGTACTGGAAAGTTGTTGTGCATCAGAAATGAATTGTTGATTTGATGACCAAGGTGTGATATCGAATTCTGTTGATGACATAGGGTTAGATCCTTTGTACGCTTGTATGGGAGCAAGCCTTGGTGAACTTAGTGAAGTTTACTTCTGAGTAAGCATGCACAGGCTTATTCAAGCCGTTGAATTTTCAGACAGCTTTTACGTGGGCACCAAACATGATCATGGAGCATGACATGAAATCAGCAGTATGTTTTTTGAAAAGTACTTGAAATTATCAGCACTTAGGACATTTATGTACTTCAGCACATACAGCAAACAATGGAATTTACAACAATGAGGCCTACCAGCACCTGAACTTGGGCTTGCTTGACATTGCCTTGCTTCTTTGCTGGAACCTGAGCTCATGCCTAGTGCTCACCAGTGCTGAGGCCACTGCCTGGAACAGAACAGTTCTCCGCCACTGTTTTGGCTCTATTTAGAGAAACTCCAGGTTTAAGAGGGGTCCCCCCTTGGCAAATCCCTAGCTGTGGGCTAACAGCACCAGAGGATGGAACTGGGAAGTCATGTGCTATTTTTATTTCCCACAGTATGGTGAAGTGACACTATATCAGGTAGCCCAGGACACTACATAAGGCAGTCCTGGACCCAACCATTGCTGCTAGATAAGCCTGTGGCATGTGGAATGAGAAGACAGGAGGGTCAAGACAGGTTTCAAGGCTGTTGGGCTCTGTTGGACTGGCTGCATTCCGGCAGTCAGGTACTGATGTCAAGTCCAAGGAAAGTTAACACCTGTAGGCAAGTGCCTGAAATGGCAGGAGGTATATTGCTTCCTAGTTGTGGGATACTTTATTAATTTCCTCCAGCAGAAGTTGGAGCCAAGGAGAAGCATATAGAGAGGAGCCAAGATGACAGGCTTCAACCAGCATTTGATTTGCTGATATACTTACCTTATGTGATAGTGACTCATAACAATGTAAGCATGTGGGCACCACTCATTTTATAATATAGATGTCGCCAGATTAATGTTTGAAATGTTAGGGCTGAGCTATAGCTTCTCATTTGTGTGTGTGGACCTTTTGCAAACAGCCACTTCCATCTTTCTTTTATTTTCTTGGCTCCCTCTTGAATTTTTTTTGGTGTCTTTGTTTGAACCTCGCGTGTGAGACAAAGCAATGAAATTGGTGATATAATAGTGCTGTCCATCAGTACATAAACACCATGGCATTTCTAGTTCAGAACATTTTTGTCTGTGTAATATCACAAGATATTATTTAGAGAAGTCATTGCCAGGCATGGAGCCCTCAAAGGAGCAGCAACTGTTGCATCTCCCCATTACCAAGCATCTAACATCCTAACAACATCTAAAAATGCCTTCAGAGTATGTTCAGCACTATGAAAAAGGAGAAAGAAAAATATATTAGTACCTCTTTGAAAAGAGCATGCTCTTGGAAAGCATGCTCATATTATTTTAAAGTAGGAGCAAGCATTTTTCACCTGGTACATTCTATTTTTTTAGAAAACCACTGGCTATTCTGTGGGGGTGGAAATGCAGCTGTTCTGGAAAGGATTTTCATGCAGGATTAAAACATTTTATTTCATTATTTCAGTTATACGCTACCTTTCTGCCAAGGAAATCATCTTTTTTTGGCTCATGGCTCTCCTCTCCATTTTATCCTCAGAACAGCCCTGTGAGGTAGGTTAGACTTGGCGACAAGCCCAAGATTACCCAGTGAGTTTCATGAGTGAGATAGGGTTGCTATATGTCCTCTTTTTCCAGGACACATCCTCTTTTTCATGATGGGATCATAGAGTTCCATAGTTGAAAGCAGAAGTTGGCAAATGTGTCCTCTTTTTTGCTCTTCAAAATAATGGCAATGACTTCCCCATCTATACTATACACTTGGAGCTGTATTTAAACAGTTACAGTTGTGATTTCATCAAAAGAATCCTGAGAACTGCAGTTTCTTAAGTGTACTGAGAATTCATAGGAGACCCCTATTCCCCTCTAGAGCTACCATTCTCAGAGTTCCCTGAGGAAAGTAAATGACTGTTAAATCACTCCCTGAATTGGCGCTGTGGGTTAAACCACAGAGCCTAGGACTTGCCAATCAGAAGGTCGGCGGTTCGAATCCCCGCGACGGGGTGAGCTCCTGTTGCTCGGTCCCTGCTCCTGCCAACCTAGCAGTTCGAAAGCACGTCAAAGTGCAAGTAGATAAATAGGTACCGCTCCAGCAGGAAAGTAAACGGCGTTTCTGTGCGCTGCTCTGGTTCGCCAGAAGCTGCTTTGTCATGCTGGCCACATGACCCGGAAGCTGTATGCCAGTTCCCTCAGCCAATAAAGCGAGATGAGCGCCGCAACCCCAGAGTTGGCCACAACTGGACCTAATGGTCAGGGGTCCCTTTACCTTTTTAAGAACTCTCCACATTCTTAACGAGCTATTCTTCCCAGGAGTCTTTGGGGAAGCCATAACTGTTTAAAATTGTATGATATTTAAATGTAACCCTAATGTAGATGGGGCCCGATGGAGATTCGAACTCTGGCCTCCCAGGTCCTGGTCCAGCACACAAAGAATTATGCCACATTATCACAGCTATTCAGCTGAGCAGGGTTTCTACTGCTTAGAACCTGGGCCCTGCAATGGCATCTCTCTCCCATGACAAGAAGCAGCAGAATTAATTGTACATGTTAGTTAGTTTATTTATTGAGTTTAATTATAAGCTACTTTTTAGAGGCAAATGCCCCCACAAGACAGCTTCCGTAAAAAGGGTGGTGCAGTGCACTAGTCAAAAATACAAAGAACAATATCAGAATAAAGTAAGCATTAAGAAGGCTATCACAATTAATAAGACAATTTCAGACCTTCAGAATATCCTTGAAACAAGCTGTAGTACCATTTCAATGGCTCTTGCCATTAGGACCACAGCATCTTTTAAGAAAAAGGCAAACTGAGATGTTTACAACCATTAAAGGTCTGTCAGGAAGCATCCCTGCACACCATACCCAGAAGAGATTATATAGCTGTGGGGCCACCTCTGGAGAGGACCTATTTCTCATGCCCGACAGGTGATTGACCTCACTGGTGAGCCTACAAGAAGGGCATCTGATGATCCCAAAAAGCAGGCAAGTTGATATAAGTGAACCTGGTATCAAACTATTCAGGACTTCAGAGCAGGTCAACATGATGCCATCCAGAAGATGTTGGACTCCTAGTTCCTAACAGCCTCAGTTAACATGGTCACTGGCCAGGCGTGATGGGAGTCATAGATCAACAGTATCTAGAGGGCACCATGTTTCCTTCCCTAGTTTTAGTGTGTAATGCCAGCACCTTAAAATGAGCCTGGAACTGCATGAGAAACCAGGACAAGTCATACAGTAGTAACTGATGCTCTGAGCACCTTACCCCCTCCCAATTCTAACAAATCCAGCCAGCCAGGCAGCTGAAGTTTCTGAGCCATCTTTAAAGGCAGCCCCATGTAGCATCCATTCCAGTTGTCTAGCCTGGATGTCACTAGTGTGTGAGTAAATGCTGGTGAACTTGCTAAGTGTTCATAATGTGCGTGAGGCCAGGGGTTTTTTGGCCCCTAGATCTCTGTGCAGGATTTCGAGTTTTACTTTGGTACAACTTATACAGGCCACCCGGCAGTTGAGCTACAGAAGAAAACGTCTCTTTGTGAGAGACATTTCGCTTTGCTTTTAAGAATGAGTTTCACAACAGTGATTCATTGAAACCAATGTTTTAATTCAATTTATGATCTAAATGAAGCTGTTGCCAAAAAATGGTTTCTTTTTCTGCCTAGCAGTGCAAGGCTCGTCTTTAAAGCAAAATGCCTCTGGAGAATTTTTAAACAAAGGCGTTCATAAGTACTTTTCCAGCTTTAACTTTCTCTTTTGGATTTTTATTTTTTTTAAAAAATGTAACGAGCAAAAAGCCAACACCCCTGACAGGCAGTGTTGTGGTTAAATCACAATTCTTTTGCTTAAGTGGTGGGTTTATTTGAACAGACACATCGACACAACCATAGCTCAAGCAGCTCTAGTGGGCGCTGCTATAATTTAGGATCATAGCACAGAGGAAAACAGAGTTTTGCCACCTTACATTTAAGAGCTCAGTTTACCACTGGAATTTCTTTTCATTCAATTCAAGCGACAAATAGCACAGAACACTTAAACAATGTTTGTGTGTTTTTATTTTTATTTTTTTAAAACCCAACCCCAACCCTTTTCATGTTGTGAGAGGCACTTATGTGCGCTTTGTGTCTTTTTGTTATTATGGTTGTTAAATACAGTTTTGCTGCAGAAGAATGGCAAAGTATCCTTGGAGCTGTGCCTTTGGTCTCTGCTAATGTCAGTGTTATTCTAGAGGGCTTTCGTTTAGCAAATTTCCCCCCAACAGTGTGACAATCTCTTATTGCAGCTACATGTGATTTGTTCAGGATTAGCTGCCAAAAAGGCATTAATGGCATCAAGGACAAATATCTCTTTCTTCAGGACCACGACACAAAATACATACACAAATACTCCACAGTAAAGTATTATTCTGTCAGACAGGCACAGGGAGGAAAGAAAGAAAGAAACCCTAAAATGGCTGTGCTTCGTTGAATGAAACAAACAAAAAAGGGCAATAAATGTTCTGAAGCAAATAATAATAATTGGCTTAAATTTCCCCTACCCTTTAAAAAAAATAAATTGAAGAAAAAGTATGCAATTGGCTAAAATAAGCTGACCAGATTTGCAGTCTTAGTATCCTGAAAGATTTTTGTGGCGAGGGCAGCAGGGTGTCTGGGGTACAGCCAGGAAATGAAGCCGGGTTTGTGACTTCTGGGCCACCTGCCCACCTTTTTGGTGTCTAATGGTGCAGATGTCAGGCACGGCGGAAGTGTGAACCAGCGCTGGAACGCAGGCTGTCTGCAAGGAAGGAGAGGGGGCTGTGAAAAAGCCTGGAACAGCTCAGCACCCGGACAATTTGTAACAGACAACAGGAAGGTCCATTAAAAAACAACAACAACCCACAACCACGGGGCTGGCCTGATGAATCTGGGGCATCTGGTTGCCTTAGGCGAAAAGTACTTTCAGTATTTTTTACTGCCACTATAAAGTAAACAATTGTTTAATTAGTAAAAATAAAAACGCTACTTACAGGACGAATGAACGAGGGCTTATTTTCTGCTTAAGTAATACTGATTTAAAAAATGCTCTCTTACATTTAGTTAACTCCTAGGAACGAAGCAATACAATGCAAAAGTCAGAGCCGGTTGTGCGTTAATGGAACAAGAAAAGGGAAAAGCTCCGGTAAAGTGGGGGTTGCTGGGGGCTGATGCTGCATCTTAGGATCCCCCCAGGCAAAGCAAGCATGAGAGCATGTACAGTATGTGGTATGCTTGCTCCTCATGGGGGTTCTGTAAAGTCGCATTAGCTCTTCTGCCATGCACTCTCTTTCAAGCATAAAGCCCCGCAAAAGGAGAACATCGGTTCCCCTTGTTTCAGCATGCTCTTTGTTGGATTATAGCATCCCTTTCCCTCCTACCCACCCCACGATTTGGACTCACAACAGCACAGACTACCTCATAACATCAAGATGCCGGTTAGACGGAACTCGGTGTCAACATAACCCAAAGGTATTGTGGCATCACCATGAATATTGACCTGTGCCGCACACACAGAAACAAACGATTCTTTCTGCTTTCTCGTAGTCTGAGCCTTTATGCTTCAATGGCTGGCCCTGGAAAATCTGTGGTTAGGTAATGAACGAGTTCTTCCTTAGTTATTATGCTACCCTGAAAGGGGTATAGCGATTAAAGAGCTTTTCTTTAGATTTTTATTTTCCTGGGTCATGTAAAAAATAATTTTATGTACAGTTGTCACAGGCATGAGTTCTACAGGGAGGCTACTGATGGCCAGTGTGCTGTGTTCCAGATTGCTGTTGGGCTAGAACTCCCATCAGCCCCTGCCAGCATGGGATAATGGAAGTGTAATAAGAATTGGTGGGGACCACATTGGCTACCCGGGCTTAAGTAAAGGTAAAGGTACCCCTGACCATTAGGTCCAGTCGTGATCGACTCTGGGATTGCGGCGCTCATCTCGCTTTATTGGCCGAGGGAGCCGGCGTACAGCTTCTGGGTCATGTGGCCAGCATGACTAAGCCGCTTCTGGCGAACCAGAGCAGCGCACGGAAACGCCATTTACCTTCCCGCCAGAACAGTACCTATTTATCTACTTGCACTTTGACGTGCTTTCGAACTGTTAGGTTGGCAGGAGCAGGGACCGAGCAACGGGAGCTCACCCCGTCGTGGGGATTCGAACCACCGACCTTCTGATCGGCAAGTCCTAGGCTCTGTGGTTTAATCCACAGCACCACCCATGTCCCCTACCCGGGTTTACATGGTAGAAATTTCAATCCAAAGGCATCACTTTAGCTATACTGGCCTATAGCCAGAAAGGAAGAGCCATGTAGCATTAACTCTGACACTGCATATTAACT
>NC_139545.1:21637785-21740285 GCF_965153285.1 Podarcis tiliguerta | reverse complement strand
AAATAAGGCTCCCCTGCAAAGAGATTTCAGGTACTACCCTAGAAAGATTTCTATATAGTTTCCTTTGAATCATAATGGGTGCCATACAGCAGGGATAAGGAATCTGTGGCCCTACAGATGTTGCTTAAGAAGTCTTAAGAGGTGATGGCGAGAAGACAGAACTATTAAACTCCTATGTTGCCTTGGTCTTCTCCCACAAGGTTCAAACTGGGAGCAGGAAAATATAATAAAAGATAAGGACAAATTTACAGTTCAAAGTACATAAGGTGATGGGAGAACTCCCAGCTATTGTTCAGTCTCCCTTATGAATCACATTCCAGGGTTCGCAGACTTTACTTTAGAGCAGCGATAGCCAACACGGTGCCCTCCAGGTGCTGTCAGACTCCAGCCATTGTAACCAGCAGTCAGTGATTATGGGAGTTACGGAGGGCCATAGGTTCCCATTCCTGCTATAGAGGTCTATGCATGTACCCAACCAGTGGTAGAGGCAGTGGCCCTGTGCCTTGTGGTGTGGCCTCATCCCAGTCACCACCATTGTTGTTGTTGTTGTTTAGTCGTTCAGTCGTGTCCGACTCTTCGTGACCCCATGGACCAGAGCACGCCAGGCACTCCTGTCTTCGTCACCACCATTACCCCCTGGTATTCATGCTTTTTAGGTGACGCCTACACACAGCTGAATGTGTAGGTTCTCCGGGTAATCATTTGGGGTTGCCAATTGGGTGAGGATAACCTAAGTATGTACAGAGGTTTCCATTTGAGACATCACACTGAATGCATGGCTGTCAAGACTGGACCAGGAGACGCATAAGAACATCACGAGTAGCATTGTTGGGTGCAGTCCAGCTTTCTCCTCTATATGTTGCTTACATTTGTGGAGGAGCTCATTTGAACACCTGTTGAAATAACAACAAACATAATTTCATTCATTCATTCATGAGCCAAAAGCCATTCATTCACTAAAGCTGAGCAAGCCTTGTACCTTTGTATAACGTTGGTTGCTCATCTCTGAAGAATGATTCAAAATAAAATCTCCTGATCTGCCTTGCAGTGTGAATGAAGCAGGAGCTGCTACCTATTATGTGGCCCTCTCAAAAGCAGCCAGCATCCTAATTAATGCTGTGCCGCTGATCAAGACTGAATTGCCATGCCTCATATAGAAGTTATTGTACATCTTATGGAAATTCTTGTACAGTATGTGGATTTTTGAATGACTGAATGGCGGCACTGTTCTTAACCTTCTTAGAGACCCAGTGAAGCAAGGCATAGGGTTATGCTTGCCTCCACAAGCATATGATTTCCTTGTTGCTACACAATCTGAAGTTATACTGAGCAAATTCTGAAATGCAAGGGCTTGTCATGATGGCCCCCACAGCCACATCCCCAAGGCGAGTCCAAAATTGTAGGCAGCTCTCTTGATCCTCATAGCCACAAACAAACATACCCCATCCCTAAAGAGCAACAGTATATAGAATAAAACCCAATTTATTCGGAGCAGCTGAAAGTCATAGAGTAGATGTTTATAGGATAAATTCAACTTGTACAACACATTGAGCTTTCACAAAAAAACCTCCCCACCAGCTCAAATGCAACCTTTTAGGTTTCAAATTACAAATACAAGCAAGCTTATAAAGAAGTGTTGCTTTTGAAATTGTTAGCATGAAGTCAGAACCCTCTCAAAGAAAGAAATATATGATAGATATTTCCCTCATTTTTGGACTTGCTCTGTGCAAACCTGTCACAACTTGAAAGCCTCCTTATCACCTTATTTACATGCCAGAGCAAGGAAAATAGACTAGTTATTCTGGTAGTCGGATAGATGATGCCAGGTCTCTTGCTCTTGCTGTGCTACCCTGCATTCCCCCTCTGCTACAACACCGTTCCTGGGAGCGAAAGGTCAGCCACAGAGAAGAAGGGAGAGGTGGCAATTATTGGCTGCATACATAGTTCATTCTATGCACATTGGCAGCCAAAATCATTTCACAATAATCTCCTGAGTCGCACTGAGACCCCCAGATTCAAAGAAAATGTTATAAATATTTCTAAGAGTATGGAGACATTGCTGTTTATGTATTTGGCTCTGCAAATTGTAGAACTCAGGTTTTCTCCGATGAGGTCTTTGTGTGACGGCTTTACAAAGTGGCCTTCCTACTGTAGCACCCCATTGCTAGGTACCTGAATGGGCCAGAGGGAGGGAGAGCAGGACATAAATTTCATTTTACTACAACATCAACAACACTCTGGAGAGAGATGTCTTACAATATTAGTGTCTTCGGAAGCATGGCCATTAAAGCGAGCACACAGGGAATCACCCATCTGCACAGGCTCTGAATAAGAGCACTGCTGTGGAGCTGAAACGCGGACTGATGTTGCTATTTAATGTGGCTTCTAGCAAACTATGAATAAAACTCCCAGCTGACAAAGTTACTCTACCAGTTTTGAAACTTCTCTGAGTAACCGGAGCAGACACTGCTGCCGTCTGGCCTTTTAAGTTCATTTGCGGTGTCTAACAAACAGAGTGGCAAGGCAGGAAATTTGCACAGAGCAAAGGGACAGCCAACAAGTGCAGTCAGTTTCTGCTTAACAGGTACCACCTATTTACCTGCTTACTTTAATGGAAGAACAGGTAAACCCTAATATTGACAAGAATGTTTCAAGTCATCTCAGATTGTGAAATGTATCCTGTGTCTCGTTATGGAAATTAAGGAAATTTGCATCATTAAAGTTGGTCTTACCTATCCTCAGGAGAGATATTTTTCTCTTGCAAAGAGAACCGGCATTTAGATGAGATTTCATGTCTAGCAATTCACAGGTAGTTAAGCAACATGCTAGGACAGCCTTTCCCAACCTGGTACCCTTGAAATGTTTCGGATTACAACCCCCATTAGCCCCAGCCAACATATCCAATGACTTAGGTCACTTTTGGACTACACCTGAAGGATACTGGGTTGGGAAAGATGGAGCTATCCATTCATATTTTGACTCTTAGACCTGGAAGGCATCTTGGAAGCCATATAGACTAACCTCATGTTCCGTGCAGCATCTGTGACGCAGGTTGCAGTTACAGCATCCCTGACGGATGACTCTTCAGCATCTGCTTAAGTAACTCTAGGAGTCTGCTTCATGGATGAAGAGGTAATACCATTAGGAGGTTTCTCCTAAATTTTAGCCAATATCTGCCTTCCTGCAGTTTCTATCCACTGGTTCTAGTTTTGCCCTTTGGGGCAACAAGGAATAAGTCTGCGCCATATTCTGCATGATAGCCATTCAGATATTTGAAGACCACAAACATGTCTCCCCTTGAGCTTTTCTCTCCAGGCTAAACATATCCAACTCTTTCAATCATTCTCCATAGGACCTGCCTCCCAGCTCCTGTCCATGTCCTCAGAGAGTTCCCTGTGTAAAGCAGCACTGTTTCCAGTTTTTTTAAACTCACTGGAATAAAGCTTGTGAATAGGGTTCAGCATTTCACTTTTCAGAACCACCCATTCCTCTTGAACTATTTCATCCCTTGGAATTTTGAGCCATTGCATCATAGTAAAGGTAAAGGTAAAGGGACCCCTGACCATTAGGTCGTCGTGGGGTTGCGGCGCTCATCTCGCTTTATTGGCCGAGGGAGCCAGCATACAGCTTCCGGGTCATGTGGCCAGCATGACTAAGCCGCTTCTGGCAAACAGAGCAGCACACAGAAACGCCGTTTACCTTCCTACCAGAGCAGCACCTATTTATCTACTTGCACTGGTGTGGTTTCGAACTGCTAGGGTGGCAGGAGCTGGGACCGAGCAACAGGAGCTCACCCCGTTGCGGGGATTCAAACCGCCGACCTTCTGATCGGCAAGTCCTAGGCTCTGTGGTTTAATCCACAGTGCCACCCATTGCATAATACGCTTGGACATAATAGGAAGAAGCCCATTGGGAAGGGGCGGAGAGTACAGGTGGGACAGACCGATCCAGGGCAGCTTCTCCAACCAGGAGCATTTAGTGTGGAGCTGTTGGTGTGGCTTTTGCATTGCATGAATTTCAGAAAGTATATAGGGTGCTTAAGTATTGCTGTTTCCATTCTGAGGACCTGATTCAGCAGTGTGTGTGTGTGTGTGTGTTTTGAACTGTGAAAGATTTACAGCAATTCAGACACCTGCTAGAGTGAGCGCAGATCCTTGCAATCAAGAAAATATTTTTTTCAATGGTGCTTTATTAGGTTGCTCTCTATGCTGGAATTTGAGAACTGGGGGCAGGCAGGGGGGAGAGCCTTCAAATAGGTTTTCTTTGGATATCCAGAGATGATTTGCTATTCCAAATTAGATGTACAGTTTAGTGTGGCCAACAGCTGCAAAGAGGTCTGATGAGTAAATGCCTGCATTTATTTTTTTTACCTAAATGCTCCTTATTCACTTTTCCATGCCCTGTTTGTCTTCACCTTCTGTGCACTAATATTTTACAGGCAGAGAAGTCAGTACCAACTGAAGTTAGTGCTAATTTATTTTCAGATTCATTTCCTGCATGTTCTGTACACCCACATTTATGCAAATAGCCTGGATAAAATCCAAACTCCTGAAATAGTAAGAATTTTGGTAAATGGGAATGCTGTTTAATAGGGTGATATTGCCATGGTGCTTCATATCCTCGAAAATTAAGAAAATGAAAAATTTGTGGTAATCAAAGTTGGGATTAGAATATGCACTTCTAAATTTTAAATAGGACTAACTCTAAGGGCACATTCAGACGATCTTCAAAAGAGTGGTTGGCATGATTGGAAACAATAAAGTTCACAGACTTTGCTGTGTGAGAAACGATGAGCAGCCTCTGACTGTGGTTTGTAGGTTACAACAACTGCAGCTTCTCTTTTAATCCCAACATGGGAAACTGTGTTTTGCACAAATCCTAGTTTACTCATAAACGAGGATTAAAATAGATGTACCTTATTCTTTCAAAAAGAAATAAAAGGTGGGTAGCAAAAACTAAAAGAAAACACACATAAAATACAGGGCAAAGATTAGATTAAGGAATCAAAACCATTAAATAACCTAAAAACAAAGGAAGAATGGGATACTAAAAAGCCTACAACTAATAAAATTGTAAGCTCTAAAAGACCTTCCAGAAAAGGTCATGTTTTCACCAAATGGCAAAAGACCTGGTGGATCTTTCTAGAGATTGTGTTCTATAGCAGAAAAGCTGTGTTACATCCAAGAAGAGGCACTGTCTTTTGTGCCCACCAACAGAATTTCAGGCAGCAGAAGACTATAGAGCAGGACTTCCAAAGCTGATTTCAGCACATGGAAGAAAGGTAGCCTCAAAGTTCTGTCCATGGTTCTTGATATGTATTGGATGTTAGTATGCGGGTGTGCCACAATCTCTGTGATCAGGGTGAAAGGGATTCAGGCTACCAATTCAGACAGAACAACAGATTCCTAAATTTGCTTGCTATAGCCAGAAGAATCTCCTTAGATGTGGAAAGTCAAACCGCAAAGCGTGTTGTAGTTCTGATTATGATTTCGGCACACACGAAAACACTCAATGCATGGAAAATTAAATCTTCATTGACAAAAACCTGTTGAGAAAATAAAATATTGATCTTGCTTGTGAGACTTTTATGATAGTCAATTAAATTAGTACAATACCTTTCCTACTAGTAAAATAAGAGTGCCATTACTATATGGAAATACAGTGTTCCATAATATTTTTATTGTGAGACAGGGAATACCTCTTACAGCACACAGAAGTACAGTTTATATATAACTATAAAGTTAGTTGTGACCCATAAATAGTAGAGAGATATACATCTTGGATATAGCTACTCAGTTCACTTTAAGAAAAATGCCTTGTTCTGCTAGTAACACCAAATGAATGTCGACTCGTATAGAAAGTAGTAATTTTCCTTATTTCTTCCATATTGAACAACAATGTTCTACCATTTGAATATGTGCCTTGAAATGTAGGTTTGCTGTGTACAGAAGGCGTCTCTATTAGGTGCTAAGAATGCAGACTATTTGTATGCAATGAAAAAAAATCTGAATTATAAACTGTTGTTGTGAGTTGGTGGGCTGGTGATATGGAAGAGAACAAAGGGGGAATCTAGATTTCAGAAGTCAAATTTAAATATTATACCATGTCTACAGTGGAGTTGTATATTTAAAAACTAGAAATATTCTCCAGTGGAGGCATTGTCTCCAAAGCGAGTGCTTTGATAGCTATATTGGAGGAGGCACACAAAGAAGGGCCTCAGAAGACGATTGCAGGGTCTGGTTTGGTTTGTGTGGCGAGAGATGTTCCTGTCTCTTTATAATGAAATGTATAGCTCCAGTTCTTTGTTTCAATTCCATGTTGAGTCTCTGCAGGGACTGAAAATGAATGCAACATGCATTTTCACCAGTTATAAATACCATTTTCTTAACCACAGAATTAAACAGCAACTGCCAAGTAGTTTTTTGGGGTTGTTTTTTTTGCAAAGTTTCTAAAGCTATGATTTATACTCAAAACATTTCATAGAAACATTAACACACATTTCAAAATGCCAACATAAATCCTCTATAGAATTGTGGTTCTGTGTGTTTTACTAAGGTTACTACACCATATATTTAAATCACTCTTATACCACTTCAGCAGCCATGGATTCCTCCAAAGAATCCTGGGAACTGTAGTTTGTTAAAAGTGACCACACACCTAAAATCCCCAGTACCTTTAACAAACTACAGTTCCCAGGATATTTGGTGGGAAGCCATGACTGTTAAAGTGGTACAAGGGTGCTTTAAACGTACCATTCCTTTCAAAGGGACCTGCACAGAACAGCTGCACTACCCCTAAGTCTACAATTGTGAACAACATTTAGCCTAGTGGGCAGTCCAGCTAAGAATGCTTAGGATTTGGCAATAAGGTTGATCATTTATTCCCACAGAATAATCCATGTGACCTCACAGTGGCGCAAGCACTGCTGTATTCCATGTCTGATTTCTAATTTCTGATATAGATTGTAGGAAATCCTGTCTTTTTCCATTGCAAAGGTCTGAATGATTCTTGAGTTCTCTCTCTATTCTACTTTTTGATCATTCAGCCGCAGGCTTTGCCCTGTGATAGTGCTGTACCAAGGGGTCAGGGCAGAAAGAAATTTCTCAAAAAGTTTCCAGACAGATCTGCAGCGCTGAGCAAATTATATCAGGGGCAAAGATTTTGTTATGAAAATTGGTGCAATTTGATGATGCACAGGAGAAGGAGTAAACATTTTTAATGATAGTAGTTAGCTCTAAGTGCAGAGCAGGCTGAGGAATTCGGCAGAGATTAAAGAAGATTTATCTGTCTGCCGTTTGGAAAGAGCTCTGTATATCTCACAGTATTTTATGTATCCAAAAATATTTTTAAGTGTTTGCTGAGATGGCAGCTAAGTCAACATTGACCACACAGGTGTTGTATACGAGGGTGTGTGTGTGTGTGTGTGTGTGTGAGAGAGAGAGAGAGAGAGAGAGATGCCCCTCTAACCGCTTGTGTTGTCAATACCACCGAATCTTTTCATAACTAGGAGGTGTTCAGAAGAACTGAGGCTACGTACAGATCAGTAGCTCGAAAAGCAACAAGGTCATTTCCCTTGCTGCATTTCCAGTCACTTTCTTACGTTGCTGTAGACGCTAGAGAGGGGAAGGGGATGTCTTCACCCAATGAGCATTCACGGAAGCTGGCATCTGTGCATATGCATCAGTTGCCTGAACTGTACACATCTCAGCTAAACCGCAGAAATGTTTCCCAGTTTACAAATGGAACACACTCAACAGGAAGCAAAACATGTTCTTCTTCCAAGGCAAGGATCACAAACCAAACTTCCGGGTTTGCAGCGTTCTAAATCCAAGTTGTTCATAAACTAAGCTGGTCTTAAACCAAGGTACCACTGTTACATGTGCAGAACAGAAGACAAGAGGTGAGGGACACACCAAAATTTGGCCTCACACAGGGCGCCACTGAAATTTAAAGACCAGAGTTTGTCCCTGGGGTAATGTGCACATAGTCTTAGTTTATTCATTCTCGCCAGCTGCTTTCTCAGGAAGTCCAGCCTTATACCAGGTGGGACCATTTCTGAACCAGCCCAGGGTTGTCTACTATGCATGGCTCTGCTGAGTCTCCAGCAGAAATGCCAGCTGCCTAGTCACCTGCTACTTAACCCTTGTATAACTGGAAATGCCAAACTTGAATTTGAACCCTTCTGCCTGCAGAGCATGTGCTCTGCCACTGAGCTATGGTCACTCGCTAAGTCACAAGAGTGTCTTGCATTAGATCACACCAATGGTCAGTCCATCCCCTGAAATGATAGTGAATGATAACAGGCAGTTTTGTCTGTTGGTCATGTGACCTTTTAGGCTTTGCCAGGCTAACTTGATTCTGAAATTTGATGTTCATGTGATACATGTTCATAAAAGATTAGGTCACAGTAGATTTCTTCACATTTGAGATGCTACTGGTCCTCACCCCCACCTACTACAATAGATGAAGAGGGCTAGTCTGCTGGAGGCTGGTTAAATATTTTGCTTAAAATGATACATGGATGAGGTCCATATGCAGAAGAGTCCATTTTCTGTTTTTTCTTCTTCAGAAAATTCATTTGATTTTTTGCCTGCTTCTGTCACTCCTTCATTAGAATTAATTGCTCATTTCAGTTAAAGGCCCTGGATGTTTTCAGACATGCAGACTTCACAAAAATGCAGATCATTTGGCAGAAACAAAGTTTGAACTGTCATGAGAATGCTGATACTGAGAATACTTAATGCTCATTCATACAGGCATGATGTGTTTCAGAATGGCTGCCATAATTTTGATGTTATGATTCAGAAGTGGCTAACAGTAACATCTGACCTGAATTCCAGCTTTTTCGAATATAATCATTTAATTCTTATCAACCTTTGATTTGTATAACTCAAAAAAGTGAAGCTCTCTGGCTTTCATGCCTTGCCCAGCACAAGCATTTTGGAGAGCTTACATTTCACAATTACAGAGTCATGTTTTGAAATGTTTTGCATCTAGCCATAAAGAGAGAAGTCTTAATGAGCTCTTGGTCACATGAGCAGTTTTGCACTAGATGTTTGGATTATCTCTGCCACTTTTAATCAAGCTTTTATTAGGATAGAAGTGGTACATTCAAGTTCTCCTTAACTTACATGTAGCTGGTCTTCCTTTTTTTATTTTATTACTATGACCTGTTGACACAAAGTTATGTGCCCTGGACCCAGAGGGACAAAGAGAGAGTCACATACTTTAGGACACAGTCATAAAGGCCAGGAGTAACCCTGTCCCTTTCTACTATCTCCCTGCCCTTGAAGAGTCATTTTCACGGCATGCCTGAACTGCAGAGAAGCTTTTAGTTAGAGCTGATGCAGAAATGCCAGTGGCAATGACAGCACAGGCAGAAGAAAGGGGGTTAAGGTGTTTACTACAGAAAGTTTTGTTTGGCATTTGCTCTATGTATCAAGAAGCCAAACTAGCCTTGCCGGAATAAAGGTTAAAACCGAACTTAGGATCACTTTGTTTCTCTAAGGCAAGAGTGAGTGCTTGGTCGGGAGGCTACTATAAAGTATCTTTCAGATTAAAAATGGATGCAGTTGTTGTTGTTTTTCTAATATTACACATTTCACCAAGCACAAGTCTTTTCCCCATGTCCATTTGTGAATTAAAAGCGGCTCTTTGAGAAGATTGAGCGCATCTGAATTTGAAGCAAATGTGGATTTTGTGACATGAATAGGCATTATTTGAAGAGAGAAAGTGAGCAGGACAGCTCTGGCTAGGACACAAGGCCTATTTTGGAAAATGGCTAATGATCTTCTGTCATGGACTGATTTCGTTCTCGCTCTCTCTTTCTCTGCAAAACAACTGTTGGGGATGTCCCCAAAAATCTGGCTAAAGACTGGCTAGCTGGCAAGTAAGGTAAAGCAGAAGCACATGTGTGCCAGACTTTTATAATTGTATTGTGCCACTCCTGGTCCATCTGCAGAATAATGCTGCACCTGTCAGTTGCTTTACTTGGGAGGGGAAAGGGTAGGGGGAAAAATCTGTCTCTGTTTTTTCTCCCTCCGGTATGCTCTTTTCTCCCTAAACTACCCCATTCTATTCAATTCTACTTTTGTGATGCTGCTGTACAAAACAAAACATAGCGGAATAATTTAAATCACATCCCTGGAGCTGGTTGTCTATGGAAGGGTTCACGTTGTGAAATTTCTCCTGTTCTTGTCCTCCTTCCTGAGAAGTTTCTGACAGTGCTTTTTTTCTAAAAAAAATGTTTAGGGGTACTCTCATTTTCCTACTCATATTGAAATACTGCCCCTAAATGAGGCATTCGCAAAATGTTTAGGGGTACCCCCAGAAAAAAAAGCACTGGCTTCTAATCTCATTAATAAATTAAACTCTCAAATCCTAGCTGTTTAGAAGTAAATACGATTAGGAAATTGATGTACATAGCCTGTGTACCCTCCACTTAGAACAGTGTTGGGCAACCTATAGCCCTAAGGACACCTGCGGTCCTTAGCTCAAATGGTGTAGGTGATGCAGAGGCGGAAAGAGGGAAAGGCAGTGACAACAAGAAAAAAAGAGCAACAGCAAAAGATAAAATTGCTGCAAGCACGGCCTTTTTTGTGAACTGTACACAGGTGATGAAAGCTTTGGCGAAACCTTTGTTAAAATGGCTTCTGTAATTCTATCATCACCACTGGTTCCTCGCTTTTATTCCTGCAAAGAAAATCTTTTTAGCAGGTAATATTTACAGATAATAATATGTTTACAGAATTACCTGTATCCTTTAAATACAAGTGTGTCAAAAAGCATAGCACGGTTTTCAACACAATGCAGTTATACAACTCTCTGGTTACTGTATGTAGGCACTTATAGTGACTCAATTACAACCCACCTCCTCCAAAAAGCAGCGCAATGTAAAAAGCCACTCAGAACTAGAAAATGGATAAAATTAATTCTGACAGGCAAATATGTATTTTTCACCAAGACTGGCTCCACCCAGTTTTGACTCCAGGCATGACCCCTTGTGAGGCCGCCTCTACCTACCACTGGTAGGTAACACAAATGTAATGTCCTCCTGATGTTGTGGACTGCAACTCCCATCAACCTCAGTCAGTGTAGCTAATGGTCGGACATGATAGGAGTTGTAGTCTACACCTTGTTGAAGACACTGTGTCAACTACTCCTGATCAAGGTGAACACAGAAGAATTACCTTTGTTAACTCTACTTAAGTTGTATTGTGTTTCAGAAATATATTTCTTTCCAGGTTATATTACGGTATATAACATTAGATGAAGTAGGTTATTACTTATGAAAGCTCAGACCAGAAGAAATCAATGTTACATCTGTTTTTGTATCGACAAACTGCACTTACCCAAATGTCATCCTTCTTAGACTATTGTCAGCTTCCCCACCTGCTTCATTGCAAACCAGGTATCCTTGGAGTCCCTTATTCTTTCCTGGAGAAATCTGTGACTCTGCTTATCATTAAGGCTTTTTCTTCTTCTGCACATACCATTCCTTTTTCTGTACACTGCCTCCCATGGTTTCCCCACTGTACTTTTCTCTATTCTGTAGGTGAATGTCTCCCTACTATGGCTCACCAACAAGTCTCCATAGCTTTGAATCCATAGCTTTGAACCTTCCAAAGATGCTCTCCTAATGTGCTATGGGAGGGGAGAAGCTATTCCACTGGCCTCAGCATGCTCTCTCTCTCTCTCTCTCTCTCTCTCTCTCTCTCTCTCTCTGATATGGTTTTACCTGTATATCCTCAGGGGCCATTGCACCACCACTTCTTTCATGCTAGTACTGTACTGTACTCAATTCCACTTGGGCCGAAAGTACCAGTGTACAGAGCGAGCCCCAGTTGATCACTACTCCTATCTTACTAAAGGTTCCGCATCATTTAGATTGTCCCAGACTTTTGGTTTGCCCATAACTTGAGATGTATCTGCAAGCCACTTGATCTTTTCCCCAGCACTTGCTTTAGGGATATCAATAGGAATACACTTGAGTGACAAGTATATACTGTAGAACTGTTCTTGCAAAGTTCTCCGATCCCAGCTTTCCTCTGAGAGCTGCTGAAGAGTTGTCCAGAATCCTTCATTTTCATTATTCAATGCAATAGAGAGAGGCCTAGGAATGTACCATAGAGAGCTAGCTCAATACCTCAGCCGCCTTCTGTACTTATGTTCTCATTAGCTTCTACACACACATTACAGAGAACTGGGTAGAGTGCTTAAGCTGGATAGGTGATTTTCATATGTGTTGTGGGTCACCGTTATGCTGTGATAGTAACAGGGCTAGCATACCTCTTTAATTACCATGAAGTCAGATTGTTGCAGTTCAGGAGGTAGCTATTGTAAGAATATCATGTCAATAATGCATGCTGTGAAAACAATATGTGGTGATGATAAAAGCAACTCTTCAGATGACATGGTGATGACAGAACTGTCTGGATATAACATGTTGTTTTCAAAAATGATACATCATAAGCATAAATAATATAGCTCAACTCTATTTTTTTTTATCATCTGTGTGAAATAAAATGTAATTATCACAGATTTTTAGGTACCAGGTGGCTGGGATTTTCTATTTTACCAGGTGGTACTAGTGGATGTTTTCTGATCTTATATTCATCTATTTAAGTAAAAAAATTATGCTGTACCTCTGCAGGATTTTGACAAAGCCTGGTCTCTTTATGATGCTGCCTTTAGCTACTGTGCCATGTTCCAGACCTTGTTATTGACATACAAAGCCCGGAACAACTCCTGACCTGGTTACCTGAAATATTGTCTGCCCATATCTAGACCTCTTAGATCACATAGAACACCTGAGGAGAACTTATTATCAGAGGATGCCTCATGGACCATTTGACAGTGACTCAGAAGCAGACGTTTTCTCTTGCCACCCTGTATTTCGGAATGCTCTTCCTTCTGTGTCCAGGATGCTTCTTCCACTAATTGTTTTACACATCTTTTCTTCTCCCAGGCTTTCTCTTACCACTGAATTTTGTAATCAAAGCTGGACACCGCATTGATAATTTTGACTTTTTTATTTGTTTTATCTGTTTTATAATGATGCAGGGTTTAACATGTTTTGTAGGTCCCTTGCAGATTTTTCTTTCATCCCAACTGGGTTAGAAATGTTCTTAAGTAAATAAATACAAATAGGTTTTGTGCATTCCATATGTCACTACAGCATTCTGCATCCACAAAGATATCTGCAAATTGTTATCAGCATAGTCTTGACTCATAATACAAAACATTGTGGTACTCTTAGTTTAGCTCTGCACAAACTCAGGCAGTGGCGTAGCGTGGGTTGTCAGCACCCAGGGCAAGGCAAGTAATTTGTGCTCCCTAACCTGTGGATTTGCGCCCCCTAACCCCCAGATGTTGCGCCCGGTGCGGCCGGCCCCCCCTGCACCCCCCACGCTACGCCACTGAACACAGGCTCAACGTACCAAGAGTCCAGGAGGATAACCAACTAACTGTGTCTCCCCCCCCCCCCTTCTGATCACCTTGAGCCTGTAATGCCGGATGGGTTGTCACCAATGTTTGTCTTACTCAGAATACAGCCATTGACGATAATAGACATGACTCACTAAGGTTTGATCATTTCAGTGGGTCTGCTCTGAGTACAACCTAGCTGAATACTGTATATCCTGGAACCCAGATTCTGCCACCTGGAATGGCTGCTAGGTGATGGGGATGGATGTGGAGATAGAATCGAAAGGTTTAGATGTTGTTTTCACAAACTTGTACGCACATTTAACTATTTATAACCGTCCACACACATGGACGGTGCAGCATTGGATGAGGAGGGGACTGGATAAGTGCATCCTGTTCAGTCAGGTGCTGATCTGCTATTCTGTGAATGAGCAGTGAAGCAAACTTACCGGCCAGTGAGAAAAAGTGCAATACTACATGCTTCTCACTTTTCCAAGCAGTGCTTCCAACCCAGCTGTAGGGTTTCATGTCATTGGAAGTGCGTCATAATATCTGCCTTACTTTAAAATCTATAAAAGCAGAGCCTAGTGCAGGGATATGTACTCCTTATAAGAAGGTGAAACAGCCAATATCAGATCCCCAGGGAGCAACTTGAATAGCCTCAAGTTTCCAGCTAACTTTGACCTCTCTCTCTCTTTCTCTCCTCTACTCTCTCATATGGCAGATCATTTGTCTCCGTTCCCCCAGTAGACAAATTGTCCATTCAACAAACCACCCATAAGCATAAAGAAACAGGAACCTCTTTTTACCAGGTCTCCGATCAGTCCTTCAAATAGTCTTCCATGATGAGTTGGCTTGGGGCTGTGACCAGTTAGCCACACATTGCAGAAGTATTTCCTAGTACCAATGTCACTTGTCAATACTCCTCACTGCTTGAGGAAGGCCAAATGTGGGGTGATCACTTTTTAAAACAAATTCTGCACCATAACCATATATATATTCTGTATATATTCTGTATATATATATTCCATGGGAATTAGGTGTAGGTAAAAAATTGCAGAAAACTGGCATAGTAAGAGGGAAGTGCTCTGATCACATAAATGGTTGTCTACATTGCATGACCAGGCGGCGACAGTCCCAGGGATCATAAAGAAGGAATAAATACTCTGACAACGTTATATGGAATTAAAATTAGGCCACAACTTTATTAAACTTCCGAATGTAGGAAGACCTTGGCTTAGGCATTGGGTGTGTATCCCTCCCAGCCCCCCAGCCGGGGGGAACTGGGGCTCATCAGGGTAAATGGGATATGGGGGTGCTCTGCGAGACGTAAGTGTAGCAGACAGCCAAGCCCATATTCCCACACACTGACGACCTTTCAGTGTATGGCCAGTGACACCCATATATATATAATCCCTTTAAGAGGGGGACCCTGGAATCACCGCCGCAGTGGGGTGAGTCACCACTTCAGCCCCCCCCCCCCTACAGAGAAGAAAAGAGTGAAGGATTCCACCAAGACCATAGCCGCCAAAGTTGTGATGAATTGCTACAGGGAAGACAAAACCTGCTAATGCAGGAAAAATTCTTCCCTGTCCTTCAACAGCAACCAGTCAAACATCGTAGCAGTGCTCGCTAAACAGGAAGAAAAAGTTAACCTGCAAACAAGAAACATTAAACAAAGGGAGGGTAGGGAGGGTGAATCTCCAGAGCCGACTGCCTGGCTATTGTCGGCTCCACCCCCTATTTATAAATGGGGCTGGCCCCACCTCCCAGCAAGAAACTTGATTACTGAGGCTGGGCGTGAACCTCCAAAAATTAACACTGAGGGGCAAGCCAGCTCCTGTTCCAGCTCCACAATGTAAAGTGTGAGTGCTCATTACAAAAACTAAATCAGGAAATGCTGAGGAATAGAGCAAATTAGAAAGGAAAATTTTATCTCTCAATTAAAAATATCTCTGGTTCTATATAAATCAAAACACACCACAAAATAGTGGCAGACTTCTGACCAACTCAGTCGCCAATTCTAGGCAGCTCCATCTAAAGCCATTCTCATATCCCCTTGAAAACCCTTTGTTCTGGGTTCTCAGCTTACGATAAATAATGGAGCTTTCTGTGACTTCTAATAAAAACGTGTCAGCTTCTACCTGCTCAGTGCTTAGCCTGTGTATTTCTGAGAATTTGACTCTTTAAATCGGCGGTTGTGTCTGGCGGTTGTGTTGCGCTTAGCATATTGTTATGAGTTTGGAGTGTTAAGCTGGGTGCCAGACACTTCTAATCTCTGGATCCACCAAGTGTTAAAATCTAATAAAGCCAAGCTAGCTTCCTGGTGCTGTGATGGTGGGTTGGTGGAGATGGCAAATGGGTGGGGGCCCCCCTCTCAACAGAAAAAGTTGAGAGCCGAGTTTGGCAGTGATGAGACCTAAAGCATCAAGCCTGAGAGAGAGTCGGAACAACATTTGAGAGCAATGTTTGATTTCTGTTTAAATGCAAGGCTGTGGCTATGGGAGAAACAAGACCCCTTGGGGATGTTAATGCTGTGAAGCCCCTCATCTAGGCTCAGGTCGTGTATATGTGTAAATAAACCATATATTGTAAAGACAGCACAGTCTCTCCTGTGCCTCATTTTCAAAAGGAAACACAAATCCTGGGTAAGCACCCGGAACCCCTGGAATCTCGAACCACTTGGAGATTGGGGTGCCATGCAACAATGTATTTACAGTGTGCAGCTTTAAAACAATTGGAATGCTTCTTACCAAATAGGTTCCTTATTACAGATGGAAAGTTATATGCTTTTTTGTTTGTGCCAGAGAGAAAGAGAGAGAGAGAGATAGATCCAGTGCCCTTTAGTTTTATGTTTAAAAGATGGAGGCCCTTTAGACGAATGCAAAATGGAGATAAATACTGTGCCTTTAAAGACCATTTCTGAGCTTTTCATATAACCTATCGGGCTCTTGGTCCATTATAACATTTAATCTGCATCACATCTCGCTTCCTAATCGTTACTTTTTGTTCCAATTGTCAGCTGAGGGGGTGGGAGAGAGATGAGAATCTCAGTTAAGCACCAGTAAAACAAGTTTGCTCTACGGCTGGCGAGCCCTGAACACACGTTAACAGTGCCTTATGGCAGTATTCAATCAAATGAGTCCATAAACTAAAAATAATCACCCTAATACTAATACCTATTATTCTTCATTGTTACTGGTCGCTATGGTGCTGCATTTGACTGTGAAGAATTCACCGCCATTATTACCCTCTGTCTGTCTGAGCACTGAGCATCTCTTTTCTCTCCCTCTCCCTCTCTCTTCCACCCGCCCTCCTGAAATGTGATCTAATTGCAGAATCCACACCTGTTCTACAGTTCAATAGAAGCCGCTTTTGATGAAGGCAGACTTTCAAGCACATATACACACACATCCGTGCACGCGCGTGAACACACACACACCACCACCACCACCACCACCACCACAACAACAACAACCACAGTCACTAAGGTCTTCAGACACAGGAAAAATATATAGCATGGGCTGATCAGAAAATAATATTGTGCAGTGCGTGGGGGAGAGAAGCCTGTGTTTTGTGGTCATTGGAAGATTGCTGATGGGTGCATAAATAAAGCATGCTGGAACATCTGTTCTTTGTTGTGCATTCAGCTTTTTAATGTCTTCAAAGAGCAGCTCTGACGCATCACTGACTACCACTCCCCATTCTAGCAACATTTTACCAGAAAATAATAAACCTTCCTGGTGGGGTGCAAAGAGCCAAGGCATTCGGGCAATGCCATTAATTTGGAAATATTTCTTCTTTCTGGGATTTTAAATTCTCTTTCCCTTGAACGCAGTTCAATTTTGGGATGCAGGCTGGCATCCCTATCTGTCTGTGTAGTAAATCAGCCTGAATATTCTCTTCCAACCTTTCTCTTCTTTTTTAAAAAAGATATTTTTAAAAAAGAAAGAAAGAAATGAGCCACCAAGTTAAAGTTTACACACATTTCCCCCTCTGATCTTCATTATGTTTATTCCAAAAATCCTACTCTCCCAAAAAAGAATTGTTTTATTTCTCTTCTTCTAAAATGCTATCGTATTTATTTCTACCGATAAAATTCAGAGGCAGCAGAGACCACCTGACAGTTTAACAATATTGGCTGGTTATTCTGATGGAGTGTACGAGGCAGGAAAAGATTAAAAAATGGGGGAGCCCTAGACTGAGGGAAAGCAGCTTGAATTCTAAAATAAAAATTTAGCAGCATGAATTTCTCTCGCCATAGGCAATGAGGCTACTATGAATTTCAGATGCATCTCCTGAGCTGTCAATGATGTGGAAAGCTGAGATTGCCACAAATCTTTGTAATGCCAATGTGATTTGATGTAATTGCAATTGAAGGTATAGCGACATAAAATGGCAGCTGAGAGCAAGCTGTTTATGTATGTACAGTATACAGAGATGCATTTGTCCTGCTCGCTAGGATCATAAGGCAGATTGCTTTGTAACATTTTCCTCTGCTCCCTTTCTCTCTCTCCTTAGGTCACAGCTTAAAGGTATTGAAATACCAATTAGATACTAGTAGGCCATATCTCTGTAGACTTTTGCAATGCCATGTAAAGCAGAACCTTGTCTCTCTGATGCTGTGGACTATTTATGCAAGGGTTTTCTTTACGGTATTTTGGAGACACCCCCCCCCCCGCCATTCTTATTCTGATGCACATGTGATCTATACATGGAACCAGGTCCCAAACATGCTGGCTGCTAGAGCAGGGATGGCCAATGTGGTACCCTCCAGTTTTTGTGGGACTACAGCTCCCATCATTCCTCCCAAATTGGCCATGCATCTGGAGGGCACCACACAGACTACTCCTGTACTAAAAGAAAATGACTATGGCAACCTGGATATTATAATAATAATAATAATAATAATAATAATAATAATAATAATACTGACTCTTCCACAGATTTCCTCAATCCAGCATGACCATTTGGGCATGACTTGAGGTAGACAATCTTTTCTCTACAAGCTTCATCGTCAAAAAGCCTACCCAACATGAGGCCCTTCTTTCAAAAATGGAAACCCTAAATGGTTCGTTTTACTCATGGCAATCACTGAGACTGTCACTTTACCTATGATCACAGTAATGCAACAAATCTGAGATGACTCTAATACAATACTTCCGAAGATGAGACTTAATGAAGAAGTGTTCATTTTAGCTAGAGTTAGTGCCCTGATCCCATATCTTTACTACAAGCAATATCTATTTTGCCCATTTACACTTTCTGGGATATTCTAAGGACTACTAGTAAGGAGGTGGATTTAAAAGCATGTTCACAACCAATGTGTTGAAAAAGAGAAGCTAGGTAGAGAATAGGGTCATGCTTGTACTGCGTACTTGAATATCAGCTACTAGAACATCTGTTATGGGGTGTGGTCTTCAGTAACCACTCCATGTTATTTTGTTATGTAAAGTGGTGCTGAAAATCTATTTCTTTCTTCATTGAACAAAAAGAGGCAGATAACATGATTCCATGCAAACCTACCTCTTGCAAATTGGCTCTAGTCTGCCCAGGAGTGGGACAGACAATACAATAATATTTGTGGATTTTATTAAAAATACCTATATTAAAAACATGTGGATTGTTATGCAGAAATTCAGGCAAATGTCAGAGAAGAATTTACATTACTCAACAGGAGTAAAGATGTCAAGATAGGGTCAATAATTAGCAAGGGGTTGCATGGCTTCGGCAGGCTTCTGTTGCCTTTCTTAGAGCAGAAATATCAACCTCTTTATTGTGTCTTAGATATGATAGTGGTCTGCAAGATAACTTCTGTCTGCTAAGAAATGCAGAGACCCTCACAAGCATTGCTACAATGACTTTCTTAATGTGGAATTCTTCACAGCTTTTTCTATATATGACAGCATCAGTCATACTGTGGAGAAACATGCTATTGATAACTACAGGAATATGTTTTGACTGTAACTTGACTGTAATTATGCAACCCCTTTTGTGGGAGTAATCCCATTAACATTAATAGGACAACTCAGCAGCATATGTGAGTTTCCACTTATGCCATGGTTGCACTTATGCCACTCTTTTTTGTATCAGAAATAGCCACTGTGTGATTGTCAGTGTTATTTGCAAATGAAGGGTTCCAACAAGGCTAAATGTTTCTTTTCACAAACCATTCCCCCCCAAGTCAATGAAGAATCTTATTTTACTACTTTTTAAAAAGGGTTTTTGACAGCCCCCCACCATACGACATTTGCTATGACTGAAGGGCTTGCAGAGCCACAATGCAGATGGCATATGTGTTCAGCACTGACCTTTGAGGAGACAAATTTAAAGCTTACCACCCAAGTGAAAATGGATTCAAGGGTTGTAATCAAGTTTTGTGCAGCTATTATAGATGGAAGCAGAGTGAGGACCAAACTAGAAAGTTATTTTATAGTGTTGTTAGCAGTCAGACCTGGAGATTTCGAACATTGAATACTAAGTGTGAGAGGCCCAATTTACACTGGGACTGAGGACACTGGGACATATAGGGAGGGGAGATACAACTTTTTCTCTTGTCAGGCATAATCGTGATAAGAATCAACCTTTCACATGGCTATTGGCCTTCTCCCCAGTTCTCCTTTGTACTTAGGGGTTTTTTCTACTTCCACAGCTATATGCAATGTGGGGGTGTTCAGTTTCCACCAGGATTATGATTGGAGAAGAAAGGACAAAACCTTACCTTCCCGTGCATTGCGTTCACAATAAAACCCAACCCTTAGGTAACGGTGCAATAAAAGTCCTATCTAGGCTGCCCCTGATAAATTGCATTAACTAAATGACCTGGGGAAATTCCAGATGCCCGTCATGTCTGGGAATCTCAAGCTGTGCCCCTGTGTCAGTGTGTGGGAGAAAGCAGCGCCTGTTAAGGATGGGTGGCAGCCTACAATTGCAGCGTCACCCTGTCACTCAAGATTCTGCCTCTGGGACCTAATGAGCAGTATATTCTGTCTATGGGATGCAGGTGCTCTAAACCATTAAGCCTCTCGGGCTTGCCGATCGAAGGTCGGCGGTTTGAATCCCCATGACAGGGTGAGCTCCCGCATGACAGGGAGAGCCTGGCTGATGTCGTAGCCATGCCCACTTCACTGTAGCAGTTATTCCCTACCTCGTTATATCTTTTTTCAGTAAAGGCCAGGGCTTCCTTGACCCATGCACCTTATTCAGGGGCTTCAAAGCTTGTACATGGTAGTCTCAGCAAGCACAGTTGTCAGGAGACCAAGAACCTATTAGCTCCAGCACAAAATGCACTATGCAAGATACACATAAGATGGGCTTAGTGTGCTGGTTAGGAACCATACTTGGATTTTTCTTAGCACTTCTTTAGGGCTGAAGGTAGGGGAAATTACCACTGCATCCTGGACTGACCAGGGCTTTGAGCCTTTGTGACATTCATGTACAGTCTGGGAACACCAGGCATACTGGAGACCTTGCCCAGGGGGCGGGGACTCATGGGCCCATCTTCAAGCATCTCCAGTATCTGTCCCCACCTATATGGTTCTCTACTCACCAGACATCAGTTTGCTGGTATCCTCCACAGGTGCTTCTCGGGTTTGGTGTTTACACCAAGGAGTATGGAGCCCATTCATTTCAGATAGAGGCAGCCACAGCAATCCTAAGCACACCAAATAAAATTATTTGCAAACTGCACTCAGCCTATATTTCCCAACCCAGAGAGTTTCTGTTCAGGGCAGGTTCAAAGTTCTGCCATTTATGGCATACTCATTCATGTGCTGCAGCTGAGCAGGCTATTGTTGAATAAAAAATGCAGAGATGAGCAATCAGCCTCCACTAAAATTAATAGTACTTACTTCCAAGTAAATCCGTTTAGGATCTGTTAGGTAGGGTGGATACCTTTGGCATTCCTCATTCCTTTTAATGAGGTTTGCATGGGTTGGTTTTTTGTTTTGTTTTTTAGTATATATTAAAAAATTGTCCTATCGAAATGAATGGAGGTTGTGCTGCCGAAATGCCTGGTTGATTGCATCCATGGTGCTCTTCCTAGGTCTAAACAATGCATAAGAAGAGAAGCAGATTAAAGAAAAGAGGGGGAAATGCTATATACACTAATCTAACACACAGCAAAGGCCACTTTACATTCCAAACCAGCACTGCTGGGTAAATTGTTCTACAGCTGGCAACTGTAACTGTTTCCAACAGAGTTTGAACACACTCATCTACTTTCATTATGCTGACATGACTGAAAATACCTCCAGCCAGACGTATTCGTACGCCACAACTCTCTCTCTCTCTCTCTCTCTCTCTCTCTCTCTCTCTCTGTGTCAGTCTCTAGGAGTAAATATAGTGGGACCTCAAAACTGATGGAATGATGAAATGAGTATAATTTTTTAAGAGACTAAAGCCTCTGGTTCTCTACTAGAAGGTGCCAATGTAGTGGGAGACGTTTGCAATTCAGCAGAGATATAAATGGATGTTTTAGTGCAATACCTTGCAGAAGGTAGTAAATGCTTTTTATTTCTACAGAAGCAAATAACTTGATGCCAAGGTTAATAAATGGGGTGGGGTGGGGAAGAAGAGCACATACATTGGCGATGATTTATAATCTTACAAGTTGCAAAAGGAGTTCCCATTCAATATTTAAGTGACGTGAACGCCACCCGAAGATGATTTAAGGTGCAGGCCTAATCCTAGTCCCTGCCTGCTGGGCTTAATGGAGTGGTGCAGCTACCGCTGCATTGGAAACCCTCCTGAGCTTGCAAGTTTCAGTCTTGCAAAGCTTTTCCCTCCTCCAAAGCATGGGGATTGAAGAGTGCTAGCAAAACCATCCCCTCTGATTACAAACTAGACCTGCCTATCACAATGGAGCTCTTCCTCCATGCCCTCTCCCCAATCTAGTACTTGCTCTCCCCCCACCACACCACCCTGGCGTTATGGTAAACTTGGAGGCGGTTTGGCAAACTTAGAGATGACAGCTTTGCTTCTGACAAATGCAAAATATATCTGAGGAACCCAGGACTCAGATACATTAGTAAAAAAAGGGTTTTATATGCATTGTAACACTGTGACACCAGATGGCGCTGTGGAGTCCTGTCTTTTGCCAACGCGATTTCCCATAATAAAGTTTACAGCATGTTTTCCTGAAACACTTTTTTGGATGTGTCTAGATCCAGTCCCAGCTTGCCTTGGGATTCATTTGAATCTGATGCACATCTCTCTTAGAAATCACTAGCCCTGGCTAACCTTTCCTGCGCTTGCCTTAAAGGTAGTCACGCTAGCCTACTGCAGAAAAGAACTGAGTCTTCTGTCTTCTGGAAGATTAACAAAGTTTTTCCTGTAGGGAAGTTGACCCAAGCTAATGGCTGTGTCCATAAGTTCTTCTTAGCAGAACAGATAGCTTGAGGGACAATTTCATCAGGTAAAATAATATGAAGATATCCCAGTGCCACATCCCAACCCCTGTTCTGCCCCTTCTCACACAGGTATTTGCCTGTTATGGATCTCTGCCATCTCATCTAGCTTGGACCATATTAAGCTGTAGAAGTCAATTTCCCTGAAAGGCAAGGTTCTTTCTTCTCTCCACATCCTTAGGCTTGATGTCCTCACATAGAATAGCAGACAAACTGTTTTTGGTATCTAAAGTACAGGTAGACATTACCTTCCTGTAACTTTCTTCAACAGCAATATCTGGAGAGCCATAGATCCTTCCACCCCCTGCCTACAGCAATAAAGGAAAGAGCATCACTATGAAAGTTTTTACATGTCCCTTCACTCTTTATAATGCATGGGAAGTGAATTAAGATAATTGTGTATCGTGGAAACTGTGGGTCTGCTATCAACACAGGTGCACTGCCTCACATTTTGGGGGTATGTGTATGTAAGGGTGGGTGTGTTTTTCTGAGCTGTAAGAATGTTCATAATAATGTATGACCTTTCTCTTTCTTGTGGGATGTCTACGGCCCACATGAATCCCAGAAGCTCAAATGAGATGGAATATTCCAAAGGTTTTATCCCATTTCACTTAAGATAAAAAGTGGGATTTGAGAAAAGTGTCAGATATAAAGGTCAGTGCTTTAAGTGATCTATATATGCTAGGTCTGCTCCCTGCTGCTTTCACATTCAGTCTCCTGAGAGCTCTACCTAAATCATTCTGTCTCTTGCTATTTTTTAATAGCAATGTCTATCCAGTTTGCAAGCCTGAATGACACAGGACCACTGCAAGAGCACTTTCTATAGTGACTTGAGTCTATGTAATAGCAATTCTTGTCCCCGTGGTAAGAACATGAGAACAGCATGGCTGGCTCAAACTGAAGGCCTTTCCAATCACCGTTGCCAAACAGATGCTTATGGGAACCCTACAAGTAGGACATGAGAGGAATAACACTTTCCTGTTCATGATCCGCAGGAACTGGAATACAGAGGCAAGTTGCTTTCATATGATACTGGAGGCAATATGGTAATCATGACTTGCAGTCATTGATGACCTGATTCTCCATGAATTTGTCTAATGTTTTTAAAGCCATCCAAATTGGTGTCTATCACCACACCTTTGTGGCTAAATTATTTACTTTATAAGTATTAAATCTCCTTTGATTTAGTTTTATTGGATGACCCAGGGTTCTAGAATTATGAGAGAGAGAAACGTCTCTTAGTAACACTTTATCCACACCACACACAACTTTATAATATCCTTGTTTGCTCACCTTTATTTATTCATCATAATAAAAGCACAAAACGTTGTAACCTTTCTTTATTAGGAAAGTTGCTCCAGTCCTTTGAGCATTTGGGTTGTGCTTTTCAGCACCTTTTCTAGCTCTGTGATAGATAGATAGATAGATAGATAGATAGATAGATAGATAGATAGATAGATAGATGATAGATAGATAGATAGATAGATTGATGATAGATAGATAGATAGATAGATGATAGATAGATAGATAGATAGATAGATAGATAGATAGATAGATGATAGATAGATGCAGAAACTGTACACAGAATTCCAAGTGTGGTTGCAGCAATTATAAATGAATTTTGATACAGACAGTTTTAATTTTTCCCCACCATCCTCCATCCTTTTCCTAAGGTCTCTTACATGGAATTTACCTTTTCCATAGCTGCGACACAATGGATCAACATTTTCATTAAGCTATCCATCTCAAGCCCAGATCTGTTTCTTCATCCATTACAACCAGTTCAGACCCCATTAGTGAAGTTGGGGCTTTTAACTCCACCGTGCATCACTTTTCGCTTCCTCATATTGAACTGCAGTGTGCCTTTTTAATACCCATTTACCCATTTTGGAGAGATCCTTTAGGAGCACCTCACAAATTCCTTTCTGTTTTTATCCGCCTGAATAATTTAGTATTATCAGCAAACTTGGCTACCACGTTGCTCACTCCTATGACATTCATTTGCATAGTCACAAGCTGCCTGCTTCTGGAGTTCTAGAAATTGCCTAGAACTATAAACTTTTTGTTAATGGGTCAGTTTAAGGTAAGATAGTGCACATTATCTCTCTCAAAGGAAGAGGAAAGTATAACTCAGTGGTAGAAAACATGCTTGATGAGAGATCCCATAGTCAATCTGTGGCAAATCCAGTTAAAAGGGTCTGAGGAGCAGGTGATCGGAATGAGCTTTGCATAAGACTCTGGAGAACTGTGGCTTGTCAAGGGTTGACAACAGTGGGCTAGGTGAACAAATAGTCTAACCTGGTATAAGGAAGTCTCCTATGTTCTTAAATTTAACTAATTAATGCCTGCAAAGTGCTCTCAAATCTGCAGAATTGACGGTGCCTGCTTAAAGTTCAAAGCACAGCAATTCCAATTAAGCAAATGGCTCTCTATCCTGCCATCTTAAAGCAAGAATGAAGATTATAGACAAAGGTACTTGCTTGTTGAATTTACCCATAACATAATGACTGGGGTAGTTTTTAGTGTCTGTGGATTATCAAGGCCAGTTTGATGCAGGAATGACTTGGACTGCTGCCCATACCCTGTATTTTCAGAGGCTTTCATTGATTTGAAATACAAGAATTAGTATCTGGGTAAATGATTTAAAAATGTTTACGTACAGTAAGCCCACAACTTACGTGCATTTAACTTGTGTGCACTAAGCTTTATGCACTTCACATTTTTTTTTAAAGAAAAAAAAAGATTAAAAGGGGCACCAAACGTTGGTGGGCATCCAGGAAAAAATACTTTGGCTTGACCACCTGCCATTGCTCCTAATGTGTTTTGACTAGATGCGATTTTGGCTTTAGGCACAATCCCTGGAACATAACCCCTGCATAAATTGAGGGCTTACTGTACTTCACAGTGAAAAACTAGTATGGATAATGGGACATATTGTATTAATGTAATTTTGTGGGTTTTTTTTTTCTCCTGTAAGCAAAATCAAGTGCCAACCTAGGAGTGAGTAGGACTTCCCCGAGAAATGCAATCGAAACCAGTAGCAGCCAGAGGGTTGGGGCAGTGTTGCTCACTTGACTTCACAATGGAAGTAACGGCTGCTAGTTACTGAGGGTGGAGCAAGGCAGTGGGGAGCTGGGAGTAGGCACAGTGGCAGGAGCACCAGATTGTCTCCACTGCTGCACCCATACTACATCAGTCCGCATGCTGTCTTGCCAGGGACGGCTCATCGCGGTTTGCAGCCTGAGGCAAAATGGGAAAGTGCTGTTCTGCTCCTACCGAAGCCTCCCTTGCCTGCAATGTCTGGCAGAGGCGGTATCCATGGGGGCACTGCCTCATGAGCTTCTGCCACCCAAGGCAGCTGCCTCAGCCTGCCTCAGGCCGGCCCTGCCTTCCCTTCTTGTCTGCTCCTACACATCAAAGCTGTGTTGGATTTCAGTCAGAACTTCTCAGGAATCCACATATTTATTTTGAAGATTTGTGCCAGAGGAAATTTCTGCCGCAAACAAACATCTGAAGCAAGATGGAGGGAGATGTGGTGATAGGCACAAAAACCATTCAACTCAAAAGATAGATTGTTTCAGTTATTTATTTATTATGACATATCATAGGGCAATGTGATATTTCACGCTCCTTAGATACCAGTGTACTAGGAAAAGCTGCTGAACAGAACAGAATAGAATAGCATACAACAGGATACTTAGCAGCAGTTCAATTTTGCCCTACAACAGAAATAAAGTTTACAACTTCTATAAAAATTTGAGAAATAACACCTGCAAAGCAACTGTGAGAAGCACAGAAATGTGAAAATAATCTATGTATAGTTAATCCAGCTAAAATCCTGCAATCCATATTTTGAGGAGATTGATGACTTTAAAGAAAAGTTTATACTTTATAACTGTGATTTTAATTTTCCACTTAGAAACCTTAATTCTGGGAGCTAGTTAATGAATGATACATGCAACTGGTTAGAGAGATTTTTGTCCGTCCCCCGCACCTCATATCACAGCACAGAATACATATTGTCAAGTAGTCAATGGCTTTTCAAATTTTGGGGGTGGGGGGCTTTTTCGCATTTTAAATGGACCAATCTTGTTAAACCCTTTTTGGAGAGAATAGAATAGAATAGAGGCCTAAATTTCATTGTGCTTGTTCCTCTTTTCCACTGCCTGCTTCAGATATGGGGCACTATTTAACAGAGCAGAACAACAGGGTTCCCAAAACTCTTCATAAGAGTCCAGGCACAGAAGAAATTAAATGAACCAGATAAAAATCTGTCTGCCCTTTTCACAGCTAGGACAGGTCATAAGCATGCAATTATTTAGTGAGATTGTGATGAGACAAAATTAAATACAAACTTTAAACACAGCTAGGAGCTCTTCCTGTTGCCTTAAAAATGCCTTGGGCAAAGACAGTACAGCTCAGGAAGGAAAATGTTGAGCGATTGCTAAAATAATGTAACTGTGCTAGCAGCTTTCTCCTTTAGAAAGCAAGTACCTTCCTTACTTGGATTCCTACTGAAATTAAAAGAACAACAATGTTTTATCTCCCCAAGCCACTTCTCCCTTTGTGTTGTGTGCATTTTTGTTGTCAGAATCAAGTGAAAACAGTTAAATTGTGACTATACAATCAAAATATGCATCTTGATGCCGGAGTCATCAGTTTCAGAAAGTATCCTTGGCTGTTCCGTAGAGCAGGATCGTCTCTGTTATGGCACCCACTGTTTGCGGTTCTCCCTTCCACTGGGAGATCAGGCTTGCACTAGATTCAAGTAGGTAGCCGTGTTGGTCTGATGCAGTTGAAACATATATATAAAAACAAAAAAAACCTGCCCAGTAGCACCTTAAAGGTAAAGGTAAAGGGACCCCTGACCATTAGGTCCAGTCGCGGACAACTCTGGGGTTGTGGCTCTCATCTCGCTTTACTGGCTGAGGGAGCTGGCATTTGTCCGCAGACAGCTTCTGGGTCATGTGGCCAGGATGACTAAGCCGCTTCTGGCGAACCAGAGCAGCACACAGAAACACTGTTTACCTTCCCGCCGGAGCGGTACCTATTTATCTACTTGCACTTTGACGTGCTTTCAACCTGCTAGGTTGGCAGGAGCAGGGACCGAGCAACGGGAGCTCACTCCATCGCAGGGATTTGAACCACCAACCTTCTGATCAGCAAGCCCAAGGCTCAGTGGTTTAGACCACAGCGCCACCCGTGTCCCCCAGTAGCACCTTAGAGACCAACTAAGTTTGTTCTGGGTATAAGCTTTCGTGTGCATGCATAGTTATTCAGATACAGTCACCAGACCCTTATATATAGTGGGAGGGTGGGGTTTTTCTCAGGAGGGTAGTAGGAGATGGGTGATTGACTCAATGGATATGGTAAACCTGTTGACGACTATTAACAACTGCAATTAGTCCTACAGGAAAAAGCAAGGGATAGTATGCAGATGATTAGCATACGTAATGAGACAGGAATCCAATAGCTCTATTAAGACCAGGTCTCTCCATAGTTTTCAGTTTAGTGATAAGTTGTAATTCAGGAACTTCTCTTTCAAGTCTGTTTCTGAATTCTTTTGTAATAAGACAGCTGCTTTGAGATCCTGTATTGAATGTCCTGGGAGAATGAAGTGTTCTCCTACTGGCTTCTCTGTCTTGTGATTCCTGATGTCACATTTATGTCCATTTATCCTGTGGCGTAGGGTTTGGCCTGTTTGTCCAATAATGCCAGCAGTGCCCTTCAGCTCTCTAAGCACACGAAAGCTTATACCAAGAACAGGCTTGCACTGTTATCTTCCATTAGCAACTAATAAAAAATGAATAAATAAATAAATAAACAAACAAAGGTCCATTTATTTAATTAATTAACTATCTATGGGATTCGGTGATCTCCTTATCATGTTAATCAAAAGCTTCCTGTTAGAAATGTAATCTTGTTGAATTTATTGTTTTTAAGGGAAATTAGCTTATCTTTTGGAATTTTAATTACAGTGGTGCCTCGCAAGACGAAAAGAATCCGTTCCGCGGGTCTTTTCGTCTTGCGGTTTTTTCGTCTTGCGAAGCAAGCCCATTGACGGAGTAGCGCTATTAGCGCTATTGGCGATTTAAGGGCTAAAAACGGCTTTTTAAGGGGTGGGGGATTAGCGGTTTTGCTGCTAAAATGCTTTTAGCAGCTTAGCGATTCAAAATAAGGGGTTTTGGAGCAAAAAAAAAATTCAATTTTTTTCGTCATTTTTCGTCTTGCGAAGCAAGCCCATAGGGAAATTCGTCCTGCGAAGCGCCTCTGCAAACGGAAAACCCTTTCGTCTTGCGGGTTTTCCGTCTTGCGGGGCATTCGTCTTGCGGGGCACCACTGTACTTAATTTATAAGGCACATTTCAATAAAGAAGATCTAGAATTAGCTAGAAATCATTTAAACCAATTACTTGGTCCCTTTAAATAGGAGAGTGGAAATGATACAGATGTGATATCTTGCTGAGTTGCTACATGGACCACACCTTTGTTTGTGTGATGTGCTCCAGTCTTTGCTGAATATCTTTGTCAGTCTGTACCTATCTCATGCCTTGGAAATGCATGTCACAAACAGGACTTCATGGCAGGATTTCTGGACTTTGGATATACCACATCCTGTACCAATGAAATGCAAGTTTACTGTCATATGTCATCACTTGCCAATGTGTGTTAGACATATGCATTTCTTGGGGAGACCACCTGATCATGTTTGCACTTAAAAATAAAAATCACAATTGCAAATTCTATATTGGCTTTCTTAAGCACCAATAATCAGTCAGCCTATTCTTTCCCTCTCACTGTTATTTTAGCTCCAGGCCCCACTTTTCCCACTAAGTTTTGGAACAGAGATATTTACAGAACTCCTACTCACATCATTTAAAAATTGTCCCAGCACGACTTGTCCGTGTGCACAAACTGCCGGGGGGGGGGGCCTCTCATAAAATGCCTATCATATCAGTATTTTATGTTTAAACACTTTTTATTTCTCCAGACAATGTAAAATACACAAATGTGGCTCCATGAGGAAATGTTACAAAAGAGATGATAAATACGGTAATAAAAGTCGAACATCTCAAAACATTTCACTGGCTCCATGTTCAGAAGAAACTGTTTACACAGAAAAACACACGTCAGGCTGCTTTATTGTTGTTATTGCGTGTTAGATGTTAGAGATGCAATCTGTCTGCTTCACACATAAACTACAGTCTCCAAGTATCTTTTAGCATTGCTTCCAACAGTCAGAGCAAGAGAGGGGGAGGATAATTTAGGAGGATGTTAAACCATCACTTCACTGCAGGAAAGAAGATTGTCTACAATGAGTTTACCACAGGGCAGCGTTCAGTCGAAGCTGATTGAACAAGCAGCTGGCATGAAGCATCCACACTGAAAACATCTGGGAATTGGTGCTGGCCATTGTGTTTATATTGGCCACACTATAATTCCATCAGAGAAGGACAAATTTCCTCAGTCAAGACACAAGGTTAAAATGCTGAAGGTGAACAAGCCAAGCAAATGCCAGGTTGGTTAGTTCACCTTTCCACCCTGTGTTTTACACCTCGTCATTCTAAAGGACATAAAAGTTGAACAGTCATGTCTGTACTTCATTTAGGCTGGAGAAATGTCATGACCATCAGAATGTGGCAACTCTCTGGAAGAGGAAAGAGTAAGTAAGAGAATTTTGTTAGCAGCAAAAACAAATTTAGCAAGTAGCTCAAGATACAGATCAGAAGCTTAGCTCCTGAAAGGGAAAGATTTATCTCTGGGTTGATTTTGCTCCAAAACAAAGTCTCTCTAAGTCCAGTGTTGTGGTTGTGCATTACAGTATTCCCAAGTCGGGAAAGCAGGAGTTTTACAATCTGTTCTTGAAAATCCGGCATTTTATGAAGATTTTGTTAGCAAATACATGACAATCAAGGACCTTTTCTGCTCTATTGGTCCAGTTCTTAACCACAATCTACTGCAGTTTTCCTCAATCCGCTGCAATGCCCAGAAAAAGCTGTTTAGCAAGAGGTGAACTATTAACAAACCAGCAACTCCTAAAAGCCCAGTTCTTATGTTTGCTTTTAATGTGACAGTGTCAAGCGAAAGTCACAATACTACTTTAACTATGTAAGTTTCACATAGTGAATATTTCTTATGTGTGTATACAGTGCAATAAGAAGACAACTCATAATTGCCTTGTTTCAAAACACCATTCTCTAGGATTTTATTGATCCATGAAATGAAACTTAACCGGGATCATTTCAATTAACATATCCAAAGGTGCCACATTTCCCCCCACTTGCCCAGAATGTCAGCAGTGGGAATCAATGGAGCAACTCTATATTTTCATACATGATATATTAAATGTGTGTGTGCATATGTATACATCAGACCAACATAACAGAGATATTAAAATCCAAAAACAAAATGTCTTGGCTTCCACATACTTTCACTGCTGTGACGTGAAGGGTACTGGAGTCAAGGGACTCAGCTAGACTGGTAAAGAAAAGGGGATTTATATGCTTTGTATATGCAATATAACATTGTGCCACCAGATGGCGATGTGGTGTCCTGTTTTTCTCTACCAGTTTTCCCTGTTTAAATTTACAGTGCTTTAAATGGAAACATTTCTTGATGTGTCTAGATCCAGCCAAGGTGGCTGTTGCAATGGAGAACATTCAGAAGTGTGGCATCTGTTGCAGATGTGGAATGCCACGTATTATAGTCCAGGGTGAGGCCCTGTGATAATCTGAACTGAAATGATTTGTAACTGGCTGTTCCTTTGTGTGTGACTTGATCTATAGATAGGCTTGGCAAGAAGAAGTCTGAGTGGAAGTCCAGATCAGAAAGCATTTATGCATGTATTCTCATCACTGAGCTCCACTTACAAGGACTTTGGTAATGCTCTAAGAAAGGATAGGTCACCAAGAATGGCTGTAAAATTCCTGGCTGGTACAACATCTGATTCTGCTCAGTTTCTTTACTCTGCTTTTGTGGGTATTCAGCTACTCAGCTACTTTAGCAAAATTGCTCCAGACCAGTTAAAAGATCACCAGCCTTGCAAGTGAGACAGAGAATCCAAATTATAGAGCAATGGTGGTAGAGCAGTGGTGGAAGAGTTTCTGTCATGGATCCTTACAGGAATCTGGAATACTCACCAAAGCCAAAAAGAATCTCTCTGATTAAAGCACCTGTATGCTGGCTTAAGTAGTTTTTATATCACTTTGTGAATCATACAAAATTAAGTGGCTATAACTATATCTCAGTCTTGAAGTAGAAAATAGAGCAGGAAAGCTGTTAGAAAGTCTATAAGCTTGTTAGATTACTTTGGGCCGATGGAGAGATATGGAATAGCAACATTGTTTGGTTAACTCTATGTGTGGGTTATATCTTATTTTATCTTTATTAAGTTTTACTAGAGATTTTCTTGCCTTTGTATGAGCTGTCAAACATTTATGTTTGGAAACCTTTTAAGTACATAGGGCCACATTCCATGCAGTCTGATACGAAACAGATTTCCCCTCCCTGAGTGGGTAGGTTTTGTTCCGACTTGTGCAAAAATTAGGAATAATTTCTTACAAGTTCCTGATCTCAATTCATGTCTAAACCAGATACAAATACATAATGGATTACTTTGTTCATTGAATAAACAACCCACAAATGCAACTTTATCAAGAACATTCCCGTGAAACAGATCTATAAACCTCGAAAATGCAACAAGACCTCATCAGGGATGTTAGGAGTAAATCTTAATTTGTCATTCATGAACACTTCAACCTGCCCCTCTAAATGAATTATGTGCTCCATCATTGACAGGAACGTAACAGACGACACTTTGGAGATACCAAATGAGACTTGTGGGACTGGTTTATTGAACGTTACACAGGTGTTAACTATAGAAGTGGGCTGTATAAGCTCAGCCTTGATGTTGTGCAGAAGCCACAAAGTCAGTGACGAGCTTGTCTCATTCTGCACTGCTACCTTAGGACCTTTTGTTATTTTCATCTGGAATGCACTTAATTATTATGTAGAGAAGTTCTATTTCTATCCATGGAGAAAGGAATAGGAATGGTAGTATGTGGTGAGTACACACACACCACAAACCTAGTCCAAAAACCTGTGGATTTAGGTCCTATATCTCACTTATATCCTAGGTAATATAAAACACGCTGAAGTCTCTTCTTAGCTTCACGGTTCAGAAGTTCAACTGTATTGATAGCAGACATCATACCAATGAAATGGCACTTTGATGCCTCTAGAAGGCGCCAGAGAGGAGTCAAATTGGCCGTTCCAGAAAATGCCACCCAAGGATGCTGCACAACCAATGAATGAAATTAATTTGAAAGATCTGGTTTGTCCTCCTGATCATAATAACAGATGTGGACATAAAGATGCAAGTTATCAGTGACTAACAGGGACACCCACTTTTGTGGTGTCATACCTAAAGAACAAAGCTCTCCATCATTACAACAGGCAGGATGGTAACCCTGATCCCTAAAGTATGAGTACCTAGTGTGACCTGATATCATCTCGCAGATGCAGAAAATAATAAAACAAATTGTTCATCTTGTGACAGCAAGATTTATTAGTATAAATGTACGTATTAGTCAATACTGGGAACATATATTAAGCAAAGTATATTTATAAGCTGACATTAATTAGATTGGCAGTACATGTGTAGGAAAGGTTAGACTCCAGATCCGCTTATTGCAGTAATAGTCACACCTGCTTCTCCAGCTTTGCACTGGCCCAAGTTGGCATGGATTATAGTTAGAGTAGGTGTAGAGCCATACCTGTGCAGATCGCACCACTTATTAAAGGCTCTGATGTTTTAAAGAATTGTCAGTGGAATGTTGGAAGGACAATTTTTATCATGATCAGTTGGATCCAATTTCATGTCATGGTTCTAGAACAGAAATCTTCCAGGCCAGAAGAAAACTTCTGGCAAGTAACTCCAACTCAGCTGTGGAAGGCCATTAATCCGAGGCAGCTCCAGTTCCACATTTATAAATGCAATTCTTCTTAGGTTTCAACATTACGAAAGCAACAGTCTGTCTTAGCCAATAGGCCAGAATGTCCAATGCAGGACAGACCCACTCAGATAAATCTAATAAGCAATAGGTGTTGTCTCTAAAGATATGGAATGCCTAGGGAAATTGAATATGTAATGTGAGGTGTAAGGCTGTTTATCTGTTTTGCCTGTTATTAGTGAATGTAATATACATTTGCCCATCTAAGCATATTCTGAACAATTCAAGATTAGGGTGAATATGAGTATCTGACACAAGGCAAGTGATTTAAAATGTTGCTTCTAGTAGGGGGTATAATGGGGGGAAATACAACTTCTATATAATTCAATCCCAAGGTTTCTTGCACCCTTGGACATTAAGTATAAATGCAGTCTTCTTTTCAGCTGTACTAAGAATGATATGCATGGCTTTCAATAAATCCTTAAATTATACTGTATTGCAGCCACCCTCTGAGCTGGTTGGGGGAAAGAGTGATATACTAGGCTTGCCATACACCAGGAAAATTCCTGACATGTCTTGTTTTTGGGGTGTAAAAATGGCGTTGGGGGGAATGTTGCCGAATCGGCAAAATGTCAGGGGAAACCCAGATGTAACACAATGGGAAAAACAGTGGAAACAACTCCAAAGCTCAGCAACTTTGGGGGTGTCAGGAATTTTACTTTTTGAAATATGGCAACTGTAGATATACTCAAGGCCAGACAATGCATTTCACGGCTGAGCCAGGATTTAATCATAGGTCTCTCATAAACCAAACCCTGCACATCTAACCCTTAAGATAAAGAAGCTTCATGAGTTTAAGAAAGAGTCTGCCCGAAGTAAATATTATTCTCCCAAGATTTTCAACATTATTTTGTTTTCCCCCACTCTCTGCTTAATGGCTGGTTTACTGTTTTGTTCTGCTTTGCATAGTTCCTCTTGCCAGTTTTCAGTATGTTTGAGAGCTTTGTTCCAGACCAGTAGCCATGATGGCAGACTGTGGGCAGTGGGGTGAAGCAAAGAAACTTTGGCAAAATACAAAAAATGTATTTACAATGACGATGACAACAAAGGACTTTTTTTAAAAAAAGAAGTTTGATAGCTTCCAAATGGAACGAGGATGTGAAAAATGGCAATATACTCTGGATAGAGGCTGTACAGCGTAATATTCTGTTTTAAAACACCCTAATCTAGTAGAGGTCAAAGAAACAAATGGACATAAGAATGCTCACCGTACACGTTCTGTTTGCATCCTGTCAAACAGAGTAATTTTCTATTGGCTATTGAATTTGCCAGGAATTTTGGCGTGTTGGTCTGATGTTGCTTTAGGATTAGCAGAGCTTCTGTGCTCCAAGAACGCCTGGACAACCTCTGCATTTGTAAGAGAAGAGATTATTCCAAAGGTAATGTCCCAGTGCCCTTTCTTACAAAGGCAATTTACATGGTAGATGACGACCTTCCCACTTCTTGGAGAAGGCAGAACATAACTGAATGTTTGAGATATTTGCTCAGACAAATATCTATGATAGCAGGCAATGGACAGCAGAGTGAAACAGACATTTTGTGAAATATCCCCCCCACCCCAATAGAACAATGGTAATAACATCTGGGAATAAAACATATTCTTTATGATTAAGGTCAGAAGACTGGAATCAAGACAAAGCATATTGCGATATTCTTTATCATCGTGTATATGATCAAAAATTGGTTTCCATTCTACTTTAAATTACTATAAAGACCTGCTTATTTGAACTACTTTGTTTTTCTTAAAAAAAGAAGCAATATTTTTCACCCTCTGTATGCAAATCCCGCAGAAATTCAGGCATCCTTTGACATACTCTGCATGCCCTGTATCCTATATACAAGCCTTTTTTTCTAATTTACATGCATTCAGCTGCTTGCTTTATGATTAATATGCTATATATTCACTTTATAGAGATACTTGCCATCCATAGATTGCTTTTGTGGTTAATTCAAGGCCCTTTTCTTTGTCTCCCATCCATTAATCCAATGCACGTGCTAAAGTCTCTCATGCATCAAGAGAAGAATGCTCCCATATTGCCGCGTATGTGATGCTCCTATATCATTAGCCACCCTTCCTGTGTGTTTGTTGTACAGACTTCCTCTGCTTTCCTTTTTGGGCAAATGAGAAGCTGCTGGCTGTTTTGCATTTTTCTGTTCATCAAAATAAGCAAATTAGAAGCAGCAAGCACCACTGAAGAATTTGATGATGGGTTTATAGGGTGGGGAGTGAGTGGGGGAGAGTAAATTAGCTCAAAAAAGTGCTTAGAGACTTTGGAAAAATGGCCTCATAAATCCTCACAAGCAAAACTGGTTCCGGGCCAGGTCTGCGGGATGACGAAACCGAAAGCAGGTTCCAGGGAATGGGGGAATCCCCCATCCCAAATACTTTCCATTTATACTGGACTCCCCAGTTCATCACTCAGCTGTTCAATAGTATGCAGAAAGCTGTGAGTGGAGTTGCTCTCACTCAAGGAGGCATTGCATCTTGTTTCCACTACAGTCCTGTGTGCCTTGAAAAGCACTCCTATGGGTTAGGGGACTTCCTGGAGCGACTCTATGGCTTGTGGCACAGGGGGCTGCAGTTGGGGGTGGGATTTGGCAGAAATCAAAAGATCCTAATTGGCAGAAGGGAGTCTCTGACACTTTCGTGCCTTTGCCTGTGAAGACACCTACCACAATGTCCATTCAACTCTCCCTCAGAACAGATTCCAACAGAGGAAAGGGAGCAGGTGAAAGAAGGAAGAATCAAAATGTTGAAACCCCGCGGAATAACGTGCTGTCTTGTAAAAGTGCAACACCCAGTGGGAGGCCCGGAGAGCATCCTTTGTGTGTGTGTGGGGGGGGTGCACTTAGGTTGTGGTAGGGAGCTGAAAGGTGGTTTCTGAGGAGATTGCGAGGGAGTTCTGAGGAAATCCTGAGGTAAATTGGTTGAAGAGCTTCAGGGAGGGGATAGGTGAAGCTCCGGGGAGAGAAAAAGAGACTATAGAGAGAGTGAATAAAAAGAAGCACAAACAGAGACAGTGCAGGATATGACAGCAATTTTCTCTTGTCCCCATCCCCATATAGTGTTAATTTAACAGTAGCAGCTCCACAGTCAGAGAGCGACAGAGACTGAGGCCTACAAGCTGCGCCCCAGCCCAGGACTGTGTAGCCAGAGACAGCTCTGAGAGACCCTATAGAGAAATAAATTACAACACACATTCCTCCCCCCACTTTTTTACTTTAGTTTAGGGACTCACCGTAAATCTTTTTGAATTACCCATGTTGCTCCTTTCCTTCCCCTTTTGTGAAATAATAAATCCTTTGGTTGATTTGATTGACATCTTATGCCCTTTAAAAATGTGGTGTTTTGTGTGTGTGGGGAGGTGTTATTGGGTTGTTGTTTTTATTTAGACTATATACTTTGTGGTTTTATATTTTGATTTTGTTCTGTGAACCACCCTGAGACCTCCGGGTATAGGGCGGTATAGAAATTCAACAACTAATAATAGCAGTCCCCCCCCCCCCTCCATTTTATGAAGTTGCCCACTGGTTTCCTTCCTACATTGTGTTTGGGCTCAGTTCCGCCACATTCCCTATCAGTGGTGCAAGTGAGGTCATTTTAGATTTTAGGTTTGTGAGCTGGCTCTGCTGCATTTGGGGTCTGTCCTGCTCATTCTGTGGCATGGGGCCCTGGACCTCTATCCCATAGTCCTGCCCTGAACATACCAGAGCCCAATCCCAGTTGCCCAACATGAAATTGAATCTCAATAATGCAGGACACATCTCAAAGAAAGTGGACATCAAGTGAATTAGCTACTTGCTTTTTGGCAAAGAAAGCATGGGAGCGATGCTGGCAAATCAAGGGCAATTGCACAACTACAGTATATTGTTCCAGATTGTGGTGAGGCAGAAAGGTTGTTTTCAGAGGTCCCTCCACCTGCAAAATGCTCTCCTATCTCTCCCAGGTGCCTCCATTTACACATTTTTGGTGCCAGGTGAAACACATCCTCTCAGGTCTTCACTTGTTAACATCTCTATAGCTCTTGCTGTGGTAACCACTGACAAGGCAAATTAAGAAGGGCCTATTTAGTGGTAGCTACAATAGTTGTTCCTTCACATGTTAAAGTAATAAGAATTAGCAGTTGCTCAGATTTGTCTCTAGCACTGATCAAAATATAGTTGTAAGGCAGATAGCCAAAGTCAAGAGAGACAAGTTAGGCTCTGAATGGCTGTTGCCTGCCAGGCTACCTCTGCTTGGTGCAAACTTATGAGTTTCAACATTGCACTGCACTTCTAAACAACGCATAACAATGATTGGAGTTATAGTCCAAAAGTATCTGGAAGACAAGAGGTTCCCCGACTCTGGTTTAGACCGAAGACATATCAACTACGACACTATCAACAGCAGATGTCAAGGAACTAGATCCACGTTCTTCTATTAAAGGTAAGAAAAATACATACGTTATGAACATCATTTACTAGAAAAATAAGAAATGTTAACTAGTGACAACTTGAAAAACAATATGCAAGTGAGCATGTTTGCTCAGTGCCCACTAGGCAGGTCTTTGCAAGCTGTGATTTTCAGCATACTACTGGGAATTTAACTTATTTTCTTTACAAGCACCTACTTGTAAGGTCCCTCAGTAGCACAGTGGTTTTTCTTGAGCTTAGCGTGTCATGCGCGTAAAGGCAGTGACTATTTTCCCAGCACGCTCCAAACAATTTGAAGCTTTTTGCTAGAATAACAAATTAGTACTCACCGTAGCCAAACCCACAAATATTTGTATAATTAAACAGCAAGCTTAGTAGTCAGAAAGGGGAAAGTGTTCTCCAGTAGTTCATGGCGCCAAGTGGATTTCTCCCCCTATCCTGCTAGATTTAGTTAGATTAGCCAATCTGATAGATAGGGCAACCCTAAACATATTAAACAGTACTTTGAAGCATTCCCTTTCAGGAATGTTTAATTCAACACTTGCTTTGATATTTGGAAGGTCTGAAAAACACTGAAGGTGGTATTTTAATAAGTTCTGATCTGGCACATAGACCTTGAGGCTTTATTGAATTTTAGAGGGTAAGAATAATGAAATGCTAGATTAGAACAAAGGAAAAACAAAAGAATCAAGGTGACTTTTTTGCATTAATCCCATACTCAGGATTCTATTAACCTACTAAGGGATATGATAGCCAAGGGGTTCATTCACACAGTTTGCTTGGTTCTAATTGGTTGTAGGTTCAGGTTTCACATAACTTGCCTCTTGTCAGCTAAGTGGTAGTGTCAGCTGGGTGATATAGTCTTCAGCCTTGTTGTAAAGAGTTGTTTGGCCAGTTTATCTGAATGTGGTGCAAGCTGTATGTGTGGTTGCAATGGTTTTCAACTAACTCCAGAAACTTAAATATGCCAGAAAACTTACTGGAATTCAGGTGCTAAACATTGGTGCGTAATTGCCTATGAAGCCAGCACAATAATGCTGTAACTCTGACAGAACATAATGTTTTGCAATGATGTGCAGATGTTGATATGCATCATCATAAGCATTTATCTGCTGGTCACAGGACTGAGCTGATACTCATGATTAAAAGTAGTCTATTAACTGCAGTGGGAATATAGTGTTCCAGTCTCAGTGGTTGCTGAATCAAGCTGCTGATCTTTAACACAAAGTCAGATTATTGAGCTACTATGGCTCTGAGTGTTACAGCAACATTGGAAATGCTCCATGATTGAGGATGATCAAATCTGCAAGGGTATGGTACATCACGAAAAAACAGCTAACCTGCTGCTTGAAGGGTCATAGCACAATTTATGATGTAGAGACTATATGTGCTAGTCAAAGAGTTTCTAATGCCTGTGGTGTGACTGGGGAGAGCTCCACCATGAGATAAAGATATTTGAATTATTTGGCTGTTCACTTGCTTTCACTTTGGAAGGTGTTATGAGGATAGGCCTTTGAGCTTGGTGCAGAGACAAAACATCAATGATGAAAACTCACAAGAGTTCAATGGGGGGGGGGGAATCTAGGTTTCAATATCATTAAGGCACATACAAATCCATTCAGGTTGTAAACATGTCCAAAATGGTCAAAGGCCTGGAAACGATGCCTTATGAGGAACGGCTAAGGGAGCTGGGCATGTTTAGCCTGGAGAAGAGAAGGTTAAGGGGTGATATGATAGCCATGTTCAAATATATAAAAGGATGTCACATAGAGGAGGGAGAAAGGTTGTTTTCTGCTGCTCCAGAGAAGCAGACACGGAGCAATGGATCCAAACTACAAGAAAGAAGATTCCACCTAAACATTAGGAAGAACTTCCTGGCAGTAAGAGCTGTTCGACAGTGGAATTTGCTGCCAAGGAGTGTGGTGGAGTCTCCTTCTTTGGAGGTCTTTAAGCAGAGGCTTGACAACCATATGTCAGGAGTCCTCTGATGGTGTTTCCTGCTTGGCAGGGGGTTGGACTCGATGGCCCTTGTGGTCTCTTCCAACTATGATTCTATGATTCTATGTTATACAGTCTCACATATTGTGCTCACTTATAATTTCACCTGCATGTACCCACTCTAATCCCCTTCCTTTGCAACTGAGGAGAAACAACAAAGCTAGGATTGGTGATGTTCCAATTGTTATTAAGATATATGCTTTTAAATCTAACAGTTCAATCCTATACATTTCTACTCAGAAGTAAGGGCCACAAAGTACAATGGGGAATAGGGTTGTATCCAATAGACTGTATTCAACTAAATTTTACTCAGAATAGACCTACTGAAATTAATGGATGTAACTAAGGTACAGAGGTGTAAAATTTCCAGAAACATTGAAGCCATGGGGGGGGGTGTTGTTGGTTGTAAATTCTAATTATTTAATTGATTTCTTGAATCAGAACCAACTTGCTGCAAAGTGAGGCCCTATTTGTGTTTACTCATCAAACCCACTCCTTGTTTTTGCTGATTTGCCTCATAGTGGGACAGACACTTAGCATACTACTTGCCTCTGTCCTCAGTCTTATGCCCCCTCTGCATATTACATCTATTAGCCTCATTGTCTCCATATGTTACTAATGTAGGCTATTCTGTCTAACCCAGATTAAAGCATACTGTATATGGAAATCAGTGGGATGTGGGTGGCGCTGTGGGTAAAACCTCAGCGCCTAGGATTTGCCGATCGTCAGGTTGGCGGTTCGAATCCCCACGGCGGGGTGCGCTCCTGTTGCTCGGTCCCAGCGCCTGCCAACCTAGCAGTTCGAAAGCACCCCCGGGTGCAAGTAGATAAATAGGGACCGCTTACTAGCGGGAAGGTCAACAGCGTTTCCGTGTGCTGCGCTGGCTCGCCAGATGCAGCTTGTCACGCTGGCCACGTGACCCGGAAGAGTCTGCGGACAGCGCTGGCCCCCAGCCTCTTAAGTGAGATGGGCGCACAACCCTAGAGTCGCCCACGACTGGCCCGTACGGGCAGGGGTACCTTTACCTTTTTATATGGAAATCAGAGTGGTGATCAGTAAATCTCATAACTAGAACTCATAAACCAAAATTCTTCTCTTAACCTGAAATTATTTTCAAGAAAGGAGAATACGTTATTCTAAAATTGTTTTTCATGAAAAAAGTAGAGTAAACCAAAAATTCAGGGTGAAAGTCTTCTAGAGTATTTATGGTAGAGCAGAAAATAAACTAGCTGGGGCTTTAACTGAAAGGAGCAACTAAGTATGGATTTACATTATAATGCAAGCCAAGTCAGGTCCTCTATAATCATAGACCATGAATAGTCCTTCACGGCTGAATATGAAAAAGATGGTTTGCCTTTCATTCCTGTTCCAAAAAACAGTGGCCCATTTACAATTTGTGACATTAAACCCTGATAGCCACACAAGCACATTAGCACTGGATTAAGGGAGATTAGATGCTATGATAACTCACATTCTGAAGTCCCATGCCTCCCTGAGGCATGTTGGTTCCGCATTTTATCTCACGTCTTCTCTCACTAGGCAGAGCTGCTGTTTGTCACTCTGTAGTGATAAAGGGGAGACATCATCCTGCTGCTGCCTTTCTGTTTGAGAAGGCAATGGTGGAAGCATTGGGTCCTGCAGCCAGCCTAATGCAAGTACATGATTATTTAATAGATGGTCCCTCTGATAAAGTTAATAGATTCTGCTCTTACTGACACAGCCATTCACACACCACTTTATGTTCCCTAACAAACTCCCTCACCATCTGGTGCTGAATGCATCACTAGTGATACAACTGAATCCTGGAGCACCTCCAAACTGTGCACCTTCACATTCAGGGAGAGAGAAACTCCATCTGGGGCAGGCAACTTACTGACTTCCCAGACCTGGGAGCCACTCACCCACAGAGCCTTGGTCTTGCCAGGATTCATATTCAGTTTGTTAGCCCTCACCCAGCCCACCACTGCATCCAGACACCAGTCCAGGGCCTTTTTAACCATTCCCAGTTCAGATGTTACAGAGAAAGAGAGTTGGCTACCATCAGTTTACTGGTGGCACCTTGCTCCAAACCTCCTAATAGTTTAGTGGGCTCCTTCCTTGATGAACTTCAGGTGCACGAGTAAGACTGTCTTGTTCCAGCCAGCATAAAAACTAAAATCTTTTTATGATAAAAGTTATTATTTTAACGGCTCATTTTACGTCTATTGTTTTTATGTACACACTTTTGAAATGTGAATAATGAAGTGGTATATACAATTTGTAAATAAAATAAATAAATAACATGCCAGCCAGGCAAATGCATCTGGAAAGGACCAGTCAGTGGTGTGGTGATGCATTTCCCCTTTTTTGGCAGTGCATGGCTGGCCACCATAAATTGAAATATTATGCAAATCTAGCAGAGAGAGAAAAAACAAGGCATGCTGTTCATTAAAGGTTTTATTTTCTACAAAGGAAAGGAATCCCAAATAGGTGAATAACAAATTTTTACAGGTGTACCTAACCCCCTCCTCCCCACTATGTTGTGGTAGAAGTGGCAGCTGCTGAGGTTGTTTTTTTGTTAACATCCCCAAGGACACCTACACTGGTTTTAACCAATTTCATTGCAGTGGGTTCTTTCAATGAATAGTGGTGGGTTGTGATAGTAACAGCCTGAGAAGTCTAGTTCTCGTGCAAAACTGTACCCCCGGGCTGATTTCCAGGACTGATGTGTTCATTTAATACTATAGTGTAAGCTCATTATATGGACATTATCTGGAGGGTACATAATCCTTGCCCTGTAAGGCATCTGACAAAATATGCTCAACACAAAGGTGGCTTGGGACCATTACATAGTTCACAATTAGCCTACTGTTTTATTCAGCCCTAGCTGGCAGGATAACACCATCATTAATTTTACTTTTCTTATGAAACAGCAGCACTTTGTTACAGATACAGACCCTTCCCCGCCCTCAGGAATGGAGACATGTTCCTTTAAGAGGTTTGGACTATCTACCTGTCCCAGAACCGCCAAACAGGTGCAACTTCCAGATGAAGATTTTTTTTATTAAAGCAAAGCACAACATTTTCGGAAACTGAAGACTTGGTGAAGGAGGATTTTTCCCCTTCTAATTTATTTTTAAAAATCCATACACTCTGTATTGAACACAACAACAACAGATGTCCTAGGAGTGAATGCAGGGCTGTAATTCACTCTTAAGGTTCTGTTGCTGTTCATAAACTGCTCAAGCGCTTTATGACATAAGCAGAGTCCCTCAAGTGAATTACAGCCATCTATCCACTTTGGGACCATACATTATCATATGTAACTGGCAGCCAAGATACAGTTGGCTCATGTCACAGACTGGCTTTGCAAGCAGATTTCTAATAAGGCAGAAGTGAATCTGTAACAGTAGGAGGAAGCTTATTTTTTATTGCACCCCACCCCTTTTATTAGGAGGGACAGGAGAGAGCAGAGCTTCCACAAGTTTCCTAGCAGGCTGAAAGATAGTGATTTGGGGGTGGGTGGGTAGGAATCTCTCTGCTAGATATACCAATGAATGAACTGTGGCTGCTTTTAAATCTTGCACGTCCCATGAAGCCGTCATTTCACTTGCCCTGACTGCTTTGCATGATAATGGTGGAGCTGTACATTATACATATGAAGTGATATGTGGAACAGGTGTTCTGTCCCACAGCAGGTTAAAATGGGCCATATTCCTTTGGGAAATAGACATTTCACAGCAACAATAACAACAACGAAAGAGGGACCCAGATGGAAGATATTTCTGTATCAGTGAAGCTTTAATATCGCCATCTAATAAAGATTTAAGATGTTTCTCATTCTAGCACAGTTTTCAACTTATGCCTGAGAATTACACCAGATACACCATTTTGTCAAATGCAGTGGCATGCACAAATAATTGACCTATCACAGCTTTATCATCAGCAATAAACAAATGCATTTTATTATTGGTTTCCTTTTTTTTTTTAGTCCCCAAGGTGAAGTTTCAGAGTGTTACACAGTCACATTATATAGGCTGTAGCAAGGGTGGGGAACTTTTTTCATCCCAAGGGTTATAATGCCATTGGGACAAACCAGTCCTGTTATTGTGCTTAACTTCTCAGCTGCGGGTGGCGCTGTGGGTAAAACCTCAGCGCCTAGGACTTGCCGATCGCATGGTCGGCGGTTCGAATCCCTGTGGCGGGGTGAGCTCCCGTCGTTCGGTCCCAGCTCCTGCCCACCTAGCAGTTCGAAAGCACCCTTAAGTGCAAGTAGATAAATAGGTACCGCTTTCTAGCGGGAAGGTAAACGGCGTTTCCGTGTGCTGCGCTGGTGCAGGCTCGCCAGAGCAGCTTCGTCACGCTGGCCACATGACCCGGAAGTGTCTCCGGACAGCGCTGGCCCCCGGCCTCTTTAGTGAGATGGGTGCGCAACCCCAGAGTCGGACACGACTGGCCCGTAGGGGCAGGGGTACCTTTACCTTTACCTTACTCGGCTGCAAACCCATCCCATTAAGAATTTGTCACAGAGAACAACCACATGTCTGTTTCCTGCACTCTTATTTGGGTGTATTAAGCAGTGAGAGCATGAAACCCCCACTCTGAAACTGTAGAGTCCGCACAGTTTTGCCATATGCAGTTTAGCTTGCATGTGGAGAACCAGTGTGTTGTAGTGGTTAGTGTCAGACTGGAATGGGGGGTATCTGGTGTCAAAGCCCACTTTAGCCATGAAGTTTAATGGGTGATCTTGGGTCTCTCTCTCTCTCTCTCTGCCTTACCTACCTCATAGGGTTGTTGTTAAGAAGATTGAAGGGGGGAGGAGAACCTCAGAGTTCCTTGAAAGGCAGGTTAAAAATTTAATATGTATGCACTGATGAAGCACATCTGCTGAATTAGAAGACAGGGGTCACAATTCCATTAACATGGATAGGAAAAAGACAATGCAAAATTACTAATGCATTAGTGGAAGATTTTATACTGCTTCCCTGCTCCATAAGGCATTATTTTCCCTCCTGTCCGGGAAGAGCAGCAGTTCCTGGGATGGAGTGTACATACCTGGCCTCTTCCTCGCACAATCATGAAAACTACATGGAGTTCCAAGTAGTATCCAACTAAGTTTGACTCAAAGTAGATCAATTGATTTCAGTGGGTCTACTCTGAGTGAGGGTGTTATGGGGTGTTAGTGAAGGGGAAGTACCTCAGTTAGGGAACATGTTGTGCTCCTTCTATGGTAATTTGACCACCTTTGGTCCCCAACCTGCACTCAGCTCTCACCTGTAGCTCCTATAAGCTGTCAGCATAAAACGGCCACACCCTGGGAAATGGCTTCGACTGACAGGCTAAACCAGGGGAGGGTAGCCGATGGGTCTAAACTCCTGTTGAGTTAGTGACTTCCCCTGTATGTGAGGACAGGTTCCAGCAGATTGAACAGAGGAGACCGATAGTGGGTCCAACAGTCAAGAAGGCAGCTACTGCATGTGCTGTAGAGGGAAGTGAGGGGCAGATGGGGCTTGTCAACCTGGGAAGGTAGCTCATATAGGAGAAGGAAAACTGATCCTAAACTTCCTCTGCCTTGTAGCTTTACTCATTTGTAAAAAAGTCTTTGGGAGTAAACCCCGAGGAAAAATCTGTACCCGCTGCCTTGTGGGACATCTTTGGGGAAGGAAAAGGCTAAGGAATAAACCCTACACAAATCCAGTGTGGGTGGCATATTGTGTGCCTCCTTCCAGCAACTCCTGCAACCAAGCTGGTGGCAAATGTATTGCTAATGCAGCAAAACAAGGCGGGAGGCAGCAAGTAAAAGTTACCAGTCTTCGCTGCCACAGCGGGCTCTGTGATTCTCCAGTGGTTCGGTTTCATCCCTGGAAGTGCACTCCATTGTCTCTTGAGACAGACAGATGCCAACAACTCTGAGCGAAACCTGGTTGAATACTACCCCAAGTATGTACCACTGGTGATGTTAAAGGTAAAGGTAAAGGTACCCCTGCCCATATGGGCCAGTCTTGACAGACTCTAGGGTACTGATGATGTTAACTTACAGCAAAAGTTCTTTAGAAGGGAGCATAGGTGAGTTATGTATTGCCCTTTCTTGCCCCCTTGCCGTACTGCGTCTCAGCCACTGTATTTCCTAGTCCCTCCTGGAGATGCAAATTTCCCCCTGAAAGTAAAACCAATTTTATTCTGTGACCAGGATGATGACCAGGATGATGTGACCAGAAATAACCCCTACCAGAAGAATGATGACATAAAAACATGTGTGTGTCTTAGCGTGTGTATGTGGTAGAGGGAAGGCATTAGCTCACAGTTTCCGCCCATCCATATTGTGCTTTAAATCTCCTCCCCACCCACCAATTATTTTGTAAGAATCCATCATGACCTGGGCTGGATCATGCCATGTCTCATCTAGCTTTCGTGGTGACACTGTAGTGACAATGCTGTCCTAGCATTCTGTTCTGTTGATTTAATTGCCAGTATAACAGCTATGGGATCAGGTTGGGACTGACATTAAAACACACACACACACACACACACACACACACACACACACACACACGTCTCCACTATCAAAACATGTTCTATAGATTATTTCACAGGTCACTAAGTAGCCTACTTTATATACCAAAGTGCTGGCATTGCACAGAACCTTAGACTCAGTGGCACATAAATATTCAAGCGTGGGTAGCCTGCAAAAAATTGTAAAGATGAAATAAGGAAGGTGTGAAGTTAGAGGCTTGATTTATATGAGGGAAACTTGCACTGCGAATATTGCTGTGGGCCTGGCTCCTAGAGACAAGATTTGTTAGTACAAACTGTCTCTAAATATTTATGCTCCGCTAAATAATTGCTAAATAATTCCAGTTCTCAGCTGGAAATTCAGGATTTGGACTAGCTGAAATTAGTCATGGAGTAAAATGGTATATTGGTATTTTATACAGCAGGACTCTTATCCAATGACACTTGTAAGTTTCAGGATATAATTAATATCCCTTTATAAAGTGCTCTCTATGGCCTGACACTGGAGCACTTCTTTGAGAAGTATTTCGTTGAAATAAATGAAGCACTTAAAGGCAATATATTCAGGGTTATTTATCTGAGAATTATTAAAGACATTTACATTTTCTAGCTCCAACTGTATGAACTTCACTGCATAACCTTCTTCGCTGTAGTCCCAATTTGATTGTGTGTGTGTGTGTGTGTGTGAGAGAGAGAGAGAGAGAGAGAGGCGCACTAATGAAAGAGAGACAAATGATTCTATTACTGTCTTTAGGGCACTTTTTCAATGATCCATTTTGCCACCCTTGCCGATAGTTTCTGGGCTCAAGATTAATGATAGGTCCTCTCTAAGGGGTATTTTTATAGAGAGACTCTAGAAGAAATGATTTTTTATGAACATACAGCCATTCATTCAAAGTACCAGAGAAACAGACACAGCAACAATTGCTCATGACTAGGGTACTGTGGTAACAGGATTATTCTAAAATTAAAATCCAGAAACAAAGCAGCATTAAAAGAGATATGGTCAAAGTTGGGAATATTCAGGTAACAAAGTAAGATAAAAAATCTTTAGAGTATGAACCACTGAAAATTGAAGAATTAAGCATCTCTCCCAGCTCCACTAAAGTGAATGTTACTGTAGTTAAAATACGTTCTGCAGCATGTTCATGTACTTACATCTTTATTTACTAATAAAATCTAAAATATTCTACTGATTCCTCTTTTTGTGGGGAAGCCTCCCAAAATGTAACTTTTTAAATGTAAGGCAGTAGATAAATAAATATTCACTTGCACTTAACTTTACTATGAAAACCCCGTCCCCTTTTTAAAAAGCATCAATTTATCCAAACTGGTGATGGGAATTCTCTTCCAGTTTTTGGAAAACCCCTATCTTCTCTGTTTCTTATTTCTTGAACTTAAGAAATGGCTTGATGTGAACGAACTTTGGTTCTTTGAAGAAAATAAGGGCACTGAAACATGTATTCCCAAACTCGGAACATGGGAAGATTCCTCAAAAAAATAATTTGGCATAATATTTGGATTGTTTGATTGTGTATAATTTGGAATATTTAATGTTGAGAAATTTAATATTATTTTTTTAAAAAAGAAGAAGAAACAACACAGAAATGATGTTATCAAACCATGACCTCCAATTACTATATACGTATTTATCCTCTTCTTTCTCCAAAGAATTCAAGTCAGCATATAAATTTTAAAGGTCCCAAATTTATTTCACAACCATTCTAAAAATTAGGTTAGGCTGAAAGCCACACAGAAAGCATTGTAGGAATATAGGGTTAGGGTCCCCCTCATCTTACTCTTAAACTACACAACACAAGGTCTTGACTATGCCAACAGAAATTCTAGACCATGTGCAACAAGGGAGATGACAAAGTACCGAGCTGAAAGCTTGGGTCAAAACTGCTTCATCCCACCAGGTATTCATATGTCAACTAGCTCAGATGCATGGATTAAAAATGGTGCATTGTTTTGTTTTGTTTCTATTTTTTTGGCAGAACTATTCAGTGGACTGCCACCAGAGAGGTGGGATAAAGTCTTGAAACTGGAAAAGCATTGTGTTATCTGCTTTCTTTTCCACAAACTCACTTTACCAATGCCCTTCAACTTATTCTTTATTATTATTTATATAGCACCCTAAGTGTGCAGGAAGGCAGCTCCTTGCCCTGAGGAGCTTACAGTCTGAAATTAAACACTGGAAACATAGGAAGGAAGTGGGAGCATTGATAAACTGAGAAGCAAATGCAGTTGTTTCAGTTGTACATGCTTAGGCAATTAGCAGTGTAAGTTACAGAACATGACTATTAAAAACATGAGTATTGGGGAGTTATGTCAAAGGTTGCAGGGCAAGAGTTGGTTTTGAATAGGCCCCCATATCACACTAATGATTATTTCTAGGAATCACAATTAACCCCCCACTCTTAATCACATAATGTTACTCAACTCACTTCCTCCAGCGCGCGCACAGATAATTTATTTACATGTGCCATGATGCATTGGCTACGAAATATGATGGTGTTGGACTTGCCTTTCAAATAGGAGTCTGTCCCAGTCACACTGAAAAGGGGTAATGAGGAGTCTGGTTTTTCCCCCAAGAACAAAAGGGGTACCAGAATAGGGGTAAAGAACCCTTCCTCCCCTACCCATGGCTACACCCCACCCCAGCTTCTACAAAGATACTTTTCTCTCAGTCGACCTCTGATTTACAAGTGAGCCTGGCTGCATAAAATGTGCCTGAGTGATGGGTCCAAAGGATCAACAACAGGGGGAGGGGGGCTATTGTGAACATCAGGTTAACCCTCTTGCATTCACCAACAGGCAGCACCTACCACAAGGCAGAGAGGGTTTAGGGGTATTCCACTAGTGTGCCATTTCCACTGCTGAAACTGGGATCCCAATCCTCAATGTGTTTTGCATCTAAAGATATGTGAACTGGGTGTAACAGCAGTTAAAGAAACAGATCTGTTGCTGTTATGTCTTGCATCAGTCTGAGATACCTGACGAGTTCTTCTTTCTTTCCTTTTTTGCATGGGTTGGCATTATAGGGTGCTTGACTAGAGCTAACAGCCCCTTGTCTTGATTGTAGTAAACCCACCCAGTGGTAACCAATTTGTAAGCTGCCCTGGGAATATTTATATTGAAGGGCAATGTATTAGAAAATCAGATTAATTAGTTAATCTAGTTTAAATAGATTAAAAATTAGATAAAATTTTAAAAATTTAGAGAGGAACTTTGGATACTTTCAGGCTACAGCATACAACAGAGACTAATCTTCTGGCGCTGTTGCATATATTTGAATATTTATGCAAAAAAAAAATCTCCTTTATGAAGTCTCAAATGCTCCAAATCTAGCTTAATCAATTAAACAAACATTAAATGTGTTTGAATATCTTCTCTCTTTCTCTTATCAATATAACTCTCAAATGCTTTCCCTTCACCGCCCAAGGTGATGAAAAATAGATTCATTTACTCTCTAACTGTTCATAATTGTGGTTTCAAGAAATTTTCTTCTGATTTTTGAAGCCACAAGTAGACTTTATGTGGCTCTAAAGCTGCAGTTGGTTTTCATCCCACAATACTCGAGGGTATCACTCTCCTTCAGGCAGCTATTGTTTGCAATCAGAAGATAAAGGCACTCTTGATAACACTCCCATAATCATTTTAATATTAATACTTTGGTAGATACTTTATCCTCTAGTGATAGATTTAAACAGTTCAGGGTCCCCCGCCTCTTATGTTCAAATCCTTACGAACAAAGCATTAGCAACTTGATCCACAGATCAGGGCAAAGGGGGTTATTCTCACAACATGTAAGCACAGTATACCCATATATCTGTGCAATGGCTGTATAACTATTTCTTACGGAGAGAACATGAATCTTCCGCTGCCTGTGCAGTCTAAGCACCATTTGTTTCCTATAATTTCTACAAGCTGATCTGCATCTTCTGAAGAAAAACAAACACGAGAGAGCCTTTCTGGGACTGCACTACTTAACAAGGACAAATGGGGCAAAGGTGTTTCACATAAAAAGGACCTATAGATAGAAAAATAACACATCTGGGGAAATGGCTGTCTCACTGAAAATGTGCCAAGTCTGAGGGCTTTTTGGCTTGTGGAAATTGACACAATTATCCTGCCAGGGGGATTCTGGAACTTGTGGTGGTAGTTACCTCTGCTGTTGGAATTGATATTTCCCTGCAAAACTGGAGAGAACCTGTTGCCACATCCACTGTTTTCACCCATTAATATGCTAGGTTGTTGGGGGGGTGGCAGGGGAGGTGGGCGATAGAGGCAGGTGTTCAACATTTAAGTGGAGCAAGGCCCTATTTGACTTGTACCTCTGAAGGAAATTCATCTTCTGCCTTCCATCTTCCACCAGACATTTGGTTTGTAGATACATTCTCCCCCTCCTCGTTTAATCCCCATAACAGTCCTGTGAGATAGGCTAGGCTGAGAGACAGTAACAGGCCCAAGGTGAGCTTCACGGCCAAGTGAGGATTTTAATCCTGGTTTCGCAGGTCCTAGTCCAACACGCTGATCATTAGATCAAACTGTTCAGCAGCCTGCTCAATAATCTGGTCCTGGTCAAAAACAGCTTCAATTTCAGTCATCAGAAAGAAAACTAATCAAGTGTGAGACCAACTATAGATTTTCTTGACTGTTCTGCAACTATTTAGGGGAGTTTTTAATGTTTGAAGTTTTATTCTGTTTTTAGACCTCTGTTGGGAGCTATCCAGAGTGGCTGGGGAAACCCAGCCAGATGGGAGGGGTATTATTAGACTTTAAAAACCTTTTGGATAGGAGATGGCATGGCAGAACACATGGAAGCAGTAGCTGATGGAAACTAATAGGTGCTGAATGAGCAGTCAGGGCAAGGAAGATAACAGGGCAAAAAGAAATAGGCTCACTGGCAGATGAGTGGAGGAGCTTCTTAAACCTGACTGTAAGTAAGCTTATAAGTAGATCTGATGCACTTAGGCCTGCAGATTAAAATTAGCTAATATATATATACAGCCATATTCCATACCACTTTTCGTATCAGGATAACAACATCACAGCCTGTGGGGCTATCTGCTTCTAGAAGAGGTGACTACGTTATTGGAGAGCATTCTTTGTAGTGCACCCAAAAAGCAAGTCTCTGTTTCTTCTGGTGCCTGGTGTGTATATTGATGTTGGTATACCCCCCCCCCAATCTCTGCTGAGCAGTGTACAAAATTCCTGCTGTTTGGCATTTAACCAGGTTTGTGTTTCCGTCAGGACAATAAGGCACAATGGAGACTATAGAAGGCCTTAGTGTCTTTTTGATATATGTTTTATTTACACATATATAACCAGAAGCTTTCAATGGAGGGGCTCACAGCAGCAACACCCAAAAACGTTCTAGCTTACTCCATAGTAGCAGCATCAGCATCCTTTCTGTGCAACCTCTTTTGATGTGCAGGGCACATCACAACCTAACTGTTCCTCTTTGCTTCCTGGTTACTTCACTGCCAACCCTCTTCACTAAACTAAACCCTTTTTATATACAGAGAAAGGCAGGGAGGATTCCATTCATTTGTATTCTAAAACCCATTTCCTTTGGTGCTTTGAACTCCTCATGGCTAATCCCCCAGGTGGTCATCTCACAAAGGGATTTGGACTAGGACTTCAGTGTCCAATACGCAACCTAGGAAGTGTGCCTGCTTAAATAGCTTTTACATGTGCTAAGAACAGAAGATTATTAGTGGGTAATGCCCTATTACACACTTGGGTCTTCTATTTCCTCTAAGGAAATTAGCTTTGACACCCCCTAAATTCTACCCCTAAAATTTTCTATAACAATATGATAATCTCTAGCAAACACTATATATACCTCAGATTGTCTTTTCTTACTCACCAGTGTTATTCATGTGCTGTCTGTGTTGAGTGACACTTGCTAACCCACATCCACATTACACCCTCATCAGGTCTCTATATCAATTTCACTGTGCCAGGGTTGCTAGAGATATGGCAGTGGGTGCTATCAGTTTGCTGAAATAACAACTGATTTTGTTGCTCACTTTCCTAATTACTTGCATACATATTGAACGAGACAACCAAACCTCCTTTTGTCAATCTGCCCTAAAATACTTGGTTTATAGGGGTTATTGGCAATCCTATGGCTCTACCACTCGAGATAATACCAATTCCACCCACAAAGTGCTCTGGTGCAGTGCTCTAGTGTCCTGACCATCTGTTTTGTGGAATGTGATAAAATCTCTTCTATAGGGCCTCAGTTCTAAACATGACTTCATAGCACTTCAAACCACACAATCTGACAGGATGAGTGGCACTGCTAAAAACCTGCAAGTGAAGCTTATTTTTAAAATGTTGGGGCTATTCCAGTAATTACATTTATCTTATGACAAAGGCAACTATGATGTGTGAAATAACTGTCAAGATCAAGTATAAAGGAATGCAGAATTCATCAATAGGGGCATGCTGATAAAGTAATTACCTTATTATTTGGTGAAAATGACCTCATTTGATATTGATCAATTGGCCTTGATAGACCCACAAAGTGAAAACTATGTAGAAGGTTGAGTGGAGATCTTTTGGTGTGCAGCAAATTTTCTGTCTGAACTTTGCTCAGAGGAAAGTTGAGGTTGTTAAGTCGTGTACTGGAAGTCATATACTGGAACCCTTAGGAATATTCATTTCTGTTTTAGTGGCTTTGACCTGCTTCAAAATTAGTAGGAAACCATGGTTTCCTCCTCTGTGAACAAATCTACATATGCACTCTCCCATCTGCTTTCTTTTTCTTTTTTATGTCAGAAGAGGAGCTTTCGCTTTTAAGCTAACCACCATTTCCCATGTTACTCAAATCCAGGGAACTGTGCTTAATTTCAACTAAGGTTAGTAAGAACAAGCCAGGATCAAACCTTAATTTCTTATCGCTTTTGAAGGTTACTAGGACTACAGAGAGTTCACAAATAACCTGATTGTAATGGTTTACAAGTACCCAATGAATTGGTGGATCTATAGCTTTGGATCTATAGTGGACAATTGAGAATATCCAGTATTGTGAACTAGAATTTAAAAACATACATAGCAATCCATCAACTTTATGGTCACAAATAAGATAGTGTTGCCCAAAACTAGGACATGTCAGGAATTTTCCTGACATATGGCAAGCCTAGACTAAGATCCTTGTCCATTGGGAGGCTATTTTTGTGCCTCCCTATAGTGAATATAAAGTGTGCTTTGCTGTTCAAAACAGCTGGTGAGCATTCTTTTCCAAGTAATATTGTATGTCCACAGTCTTTTAAAGTGACATTTTTGTCAGTTTTTTAACTTTTATTTTCAAACTGTCCAAGTTACTTAATAAGTAACTCTTTTGATTACTATTACTATTGTATTACTATCGCACAGTATTTCATTATTCCTAGTTGGGTAGGAATGCCAAATACAGTGGGCCTGCCACTTACGTGTAATTTACTTAGGTGGTTATGACTGAAAAATGAATGAATGGAGAGCAGGGAAAACCCATCACAGAGAAAGCTTGTTAGTTCCTCTGCCTTGCTTTCTGGGCTCTGAGAAGGTCACATGAGGGAAAGCTGCTTGCATGACCTGGTAAATGAGGCAGAGGGCTTGGCCTGCTCTGGACAAGTAGGGGTGGTCATGCAGGGGGTGGTTCCAGGGGCTTCCTAGCTTTTCATGATTTTGCTGTTGTGCATGGACCCCCAGAACTGAACCCTTGCATAAGTGGCAGGCCCACTGTACTATTATTTGTGTATGTGTTTGTGTATTCAGATTAAAGCCGTGGATGTCTATATTGTATGCTTCCATGTGTAAAGGATTTAAAATTTAAGATTTCTAAACTGAAGTATTAATAGTTTTGCCTAAGTCTGGTGGGAGTTTGGATTCTGGGTGGCAACTGAACCAATAAGAGAAAATAGAAAGTTACAGTAATAAACACAGGCACAACCTCTTAATTAAGGAATATGGAATATAGCACATCAAAGGGAAAACTTTTACCTATTATTAATTATGACAATAATTTCTATCTCATAACATTTCACATAGCAACTGTCACCAAGAAGATCTACATTTTGAGCTGATGGCACATCTATCAGTTTTTATCCACACAGACACACAGACACACTTTCACACAGAGCTTATTACTGTTTCATCTTCCCTTCCATCAGCTTTCTAAAATCTTGATTCCACAAGACGGTGAAATATGGGCCTACCTTTAAACATATGAATCAGCCCAAATGCTCCAAGAATTATACAAAGACACATTGACTTGGGGCCCCAAACTCTATATGATGTACTCACTCACTGCCCTTCTATTTAAGTGTAGGTAAATTATAATAGCTTCGCGGTGCTTAGCACATGTAATAACTTGACCTAGAAAACATCTCTTTGGCAAGTTCCCACAGAGCATTCTTTATTATGAACTTTATTAATAAATAAGTGCTGTTATCAGTCTTTGATCATGGCTATCTTTTAGTTGAAGTTGATCCATCTCCTTTAGTCACAGTTGTGAAATTGCTTGGATTGCAAAACAAAGCATTTGATGAGGAGTCATTACAAGACATGAGAAATTGAATGGCACTTCAAAAGTTACATGTAAAGTAGAGTGAACTGGGTAGCCTATATTGGTAGGAATCTGATTCTATAATTTGGGATCATAAAAATAGCTTAAATCGGAGGCTAACAGCTAAAGCCCCATCTTACAAGACAAATGGTTCAAAGGTGCTCAGTTCTTGCCCTGTTCCCTCTAAAACTACAGTATGACAAAGGAATTGGGGCCAATCCAAGTAGCTAGCCCAGGGATTCCCCAACCGCTGGCCACCTAGCCCCAGCGTTGCTCCTTGGGGATGAGATTCTGCCATGATGCGCTGGAACAGCCCCCCACCCTGTGACTGGGTAAACAGCCATTCCTAGACTAAGGGTGTGCATGGCTTGGTTGAGTAAGGGGAATTGGTTTTGGCAACCAGGATTCTCTCTTAGCTCAGAACTTCCTTGCTTTTGTTGGGTCTCTCCCCCCCCCCCCTTTCATTTTGACTCCTCTTTTTCCCACCATTGAAGATACATACATACATATGTAAACACACATATGGACAAACAGTCATTTATTGCAGAGAATCCATCTGTAATTTTTTATGTAGAGATTTTTAACTGTTCTTGGTTGCTCATTCACTAATTAGGCAGTTCAAGACAGCTTTGAAAAAGACAACTACAACTTTTCTTTTCACTTGCGTTTTTCATTGTCATTCTGAATGTTTGACAACAATGCCATCCATAATGCATACATATCAACAATGGGATGAGAAGTAATACTTCAAAACAGTGATTATTAGAACAAACTGCAAAGTTTATGAGGAAAATAGTCTCTTCTCACAAGTCTTATATCAAAGCATAGCCAGAGACCGAATAAAAAGAATTGCTGGTTGCTGAACTCTAGCGCAAGCCTCTAATAGAGCCACACTTAAAACAGCCCTTTGGGTATTAATAACTGCAGCAGAAATCCTGCAGAGCTGGAATAGGCATCTCTCAACTAAATTGCTTCCGCAAGAGAACATCACTGCTGGAACTCTGTACTGATGTAGAAGACCCAGAAATTGGTACCTAGGAACAGGCACCTGTGCTGGTCTCCTGATGAGGTTGAAACAAAGGTGAGCAAGAAGAAAAATGAGTTGAATGGGATATCATGAATACCTCACACTAATAAGATTACAGACCCATCACAGTCCACCTGACCATGTGACCTTACAGGGCACTCTGCTCTGAGCACCCATTTCTTTCACAAAGATGGTTATCAAATTATTTATTACTTTTCTACCCAAGGGGTGGGGAACCTCAAGCCCTGGGGCCAAATGTGGCCCTCTGGACTTCTCTTTCTGGCCCTTGGTACCTTCTCTAGGCCATGCTCTCCTTGAGGTTTTTTTTAACCCAGATTTCCCTGACTTTGTATACACTATGTTGGTTATGGAAACAGGTCTGTAAACACAGCTGCTCTAGCAATTTAGTGAATTACTGCCACTGTGTAAAGCAATACACAGGAAAAAGGGGCGGTTGTTTCAACTGTTCTCCGGCCATATACCCTTGGGGTTATTAGGTGCTTGGCATGTGACTTAACAGCCTGCTAGGGCAGCCAATAACTGATCTTGGGGGACTGGTAGTTATTTTTCTGATGTCAGGTACTGTAAATTGGGCATTTATACCTGAGGCAATTAGTGCTTTTACAAATCAATTGCAAGCAGCAAGTTATAAACTGATTTTAATGAGCAGCTACTGCTACCGCAAAAGACAAGGAGGGTTTACAACAGTCATACTTTAATAGAAATGAAACAGAAACAAAATGTACTTACCACTGAGTGGCTTCCATTGTACATGAGATAAAACAAGTACACTTCCCTCATTGCCCAGCCCTGAGAAGAATTATTTCCTAACTAAACAAACTTGTTTATTTATTTAGTATTTAACTTATTGCAAGTCTGTCCTGAAACATTATGGACCGATAACAATGCTAAAACCAGGAATTAAACACTCAAATACATAAAGGATCAACTAAACTATGAAGATAGATTCAGAGACACAGAGGGGTTGATGCAAGAAATTAATGAATTGTGACTAAAAATAGGGGAAATGGACAGTGAGAGACTTCAGTATGAGAAGCAACTGCGTCAACAGGAACCCTATCTGAATAATGCAATAGTTTGGTGCTAAATATTTTTTACAAATGCCATTTTAAGTGTCCAAAGTATCTTTGCAAGAGAGGAGGCTGGAAAGAAAACCATAATTTGGCCACGCCTCCATAACCTCATTGACCACACCCCTGTGACCTAGCCACCCACCGGGTCTAGTCCACACCAGCTATCACTGCTGGAAGTGCCAGGCCATATTCAGGCAATCTAGGACACTCACACTCCTGATACTGAGTTGGTGGTGCAGTGCTGATGTCATCCCCCCCCCCCCGTCCTTCATTTGGCCTTTTTCCTAACAACAATGATGCCATCATATTGCCAACCATATTTGGCTATGTAGGGAAGAATGGATCTCTGGCATGCTTGAGAATTTCACACCCAAGTGTTTCACTCCACTGCCTTTTGCTAGACTGCTGTAGGATGTCGTCCCTGTTGAAGGGAACAAGGCTGTAAGTTTAAAAACAAAAAATGGCGCTGAAGCAGTTGAGCAGGACTGTGAACACCAGTAGATACAAATGTTGTGAACCACCCTGAGATCTATGGCTTATAGGACAGTCAGGCATACCTCGGGTTGAAGTAGCTTCGGGATAAGTATTTTTGGGTTACAGACGCTTCGGGTTACAGACTCCACTAACCCAGAAATAGTACCTCAGGTTAAGAACTTTGCTTCAGGATGAGAACAGAAATTGTGTGGCAGTGGCAGCGGGAGGCCCCATTAGCTAAAGTGGTACCTCAGGTTAAGAACAGTTTCAGATTAAGAATGGAAATCCGGAACAAATTAAGTTCTTAACCCAAGGTACCACTGTATACAAATTTAATAAATAAAATAAAATAAATGAAAAGGGTAAGTTGTTGGCAAACATTTTGGGTTTCCGCAAAGCCCCCTTTTCACAACAAAAATGTTCATTGAAACACTGAAGTTACCTTCCATTTCTTATCCTCAAACAGACCTAGGTCATCTTTAATTTATTAGCATTTATCACACTCACACCACACCCCCTTATTCCACATCTCTTCTGCCTGTCATATGAGGTCTACCGCATGAACAACTTGCCTTCTTCATTTTTCATACAATTTGTTATTATTTTTCCCCATGCAATGAGTGGTCCCCTAAAAATTATTTCCCACTTCAGATTTTATGGAGGGCAGCAACAAGGGGGGAAAATATTCTTTATCTGAAGCCTGTTAAGTTGGAATTGCTCAAGATGTGTTTGAGGGGATAAGCTGGAGATCAGGGGTGGCTGGGAATTTGTGGCTTTCCAGATGTTGTTGGGCTCCAAAGGTCAGGGGAAATGGAAACCATAGTCCTGTGACATCAAGACTACCACATATAGATAGTTGCTATAGTTGCACGTAGATAATCCCTGCTGTAGAGTTAACAGGTGAAGAAAACAAAACATATTTTCCTATTGCTATCACGTTCATGACCTGTGGTTTTATTTTCTTATCCACTGTTTTAGTTGTAAGTTTCTTTTGTCAGCTGTGCAGCTTCCTTGTCTCCTCTGGATATTCTGGATAGAGTGTGGACATGAGAAAGTAGAATGAATTATTGGTCTACTCTCATTTGCTATAATCTGGAAGATTTGTTTTTTATTTTGTAAAAATTGATTCATTTGTAATCGTAAGAAGGGTGGACATTGCAAAGAAAGGACCCCGTTGGTGTGCAGCAGGTATACTAAGTTTGTGTGTTGTCGAAATAGATTTGAACACACAATCAGAATTGCTTGGCTCCTTCAAAGCTGTTGCATTCCAGCTGAAAACCTGCTCTTCAGAACAACTATGGATTTGCCTCAGCAGCCTCTTGGGCCTACTTAGTTACTCAGTCATAATCAGAGAAAATCTGTCAATTGTCTTTAAGTAAATGACTGTTGGCTCATGGCAATCGGAAAGGTCAAGATATTTGAGACAAGCAACCAAGGGACAATTCTGAAATGAAGCTAAGATGATTTCAGTATATAATCAGGCAAAAAATAACTAGACTGTGGGCCAGTTCTAGCCCTGTGAAGATAATAACTGTTCTCTTATTGACTTGCTGTCATAACCTGTGCCGTTTCACAACACTGGAATGGTTGGACAGGACTTCATTGGGTACCCTTTGGGTTTATTTTTATTTTGTTATCCTTCACCATAAAATTCCAGAGTGAGTTAGTTGCAAATCTCCATTTTGGGTGTGTGAGCTAAGTCCTTTGACTTTGTTCTGCCAGCAGTAGACAATAGGTTCTGCATATTTCCTAAGTTGTCTTTTATTTGTATTTTAAACCAAATGAAATAAATATAATGAACAGATGCAACATAATATGTTAAAATGTTTTTTGAACAAAAAGTTCATTCCAGTAATTTATAAAATTCTGTTGATTAAGAAATTCAGTATTAGAAATTTACAGCCTATTCTAAGTTTTTACCATGAAATCATATGTAATATATTTGCAAACCCATGCCCCTTTTATTATACCACAGATGACATGAAGTCACACTTCAAAAGCAATCAACATCTGTAATGCTGAGAGGTTTTTAACTAGAACAAGTCCAGTTTTTATAGCCACTGCTAATCACAATCCTATTTTATCTTCACCACATCACAATTATTTTCTTTAGTGAATCTCATCTGGCCTCCATTACTTTTGCTTACTTTTCTGGTTATCTCTTGCTTTCTTCCCTTCTTTGAAGGTTTTTCTCCCGTGTGTCTTATGCTTGGTAAGCTAGTGCCATGTTAGATTTTGTCAGATTCTGGGTGGTTTTCCTCATTGTTTCTGCATATCTAAGAGATTTATGTTCTGATTGTACACATTCCTTTTGGACTCAACATCAAATAGCTATAGATAAGCTCTGTACAGCAGTAGCCCTGCCTGTCATTGCATGTAATGTGTATTTCCCATTTGTTCGAGAGGTGGCATTTGAACTTAGAGCAAGTAGCGATCCAGAGAGAGTTAGTGATTTCAGCTTAATTGGAGGAGAGGATGTTATTCTTCTGCACCTCTTTAAGGGATTTACTTGTTGGCTGGCATTCATATTCCAATCACAGGCCAGCCATCTTTGCAGGTGCCGATGGAGGCAGGGAGCTAATTGACATGTAGCTCTTCACTTGGGAAGTGCATTGCCAAGAGGTAGGAAGGAAATACAGGTTGTGTTTCTGCAGCTGAGCTCCAGTGGGAGAAAGACTTCATGGGCATCTGGGCTCTTTAGTAGACTTCACCACCACCAATATTTTCCATGGAACTGAGAATCTGTGCATAGCATAAAAGGCTGCTTTCTCTCTAAGACTGAAACAACTGAGCAGGGGACACCAACTTTCCAATATACTATCTGCATGTATTGGATATTTTCATATTATTACTGTAGGGCTATACCTTGGTTTTAGTGGAAATGAACTAGGCTTGAGTTTGATTAAAACTGCATATTCATCTCTGCACAGACACAACACAGGACTCCTCCAGCGCCAAGGAGAGGCCCATCCTTGCAGGAGAGAAGAGAACAAACATTTTCACAGTCTAATCAATCTTGTGGAGCAGATGGATACAGTAATTAGTGCAAAAATAATTTTGCCAAGAGTATTAACATTTCTACCGTTTATCAGAAAGGGGGTGTTGTCTTTGGTCAATAATTTCTCGATTATTGCAAAAACATTTATATTTGTTGACGAGTGCGTGGAAACCAGGAACGCGCTGTTTTCTGACCCAGATGCTGTTTTGTGGCTCCAGGAGGGCTGATGGTTGCAGCCCAGGAATTTCTAAAGAAATGCCTGTTTTTCCTCAAGCTCTAACTGTGCAAAGCCATAAAAATATGGACAGTATTTGTAGAGCCCGTGTTTATTCCATTGTGCTAATCATCATGATATTTGGGTGCCTGTGACGACAAAAAGTGAAACAAATGAGTTTTGCCAATTCTTGGCAGAACCCAAACCCACCCTTTTTCTCCCCACTGATGATTTAAATACCATGGCAAGAGCCTCATGTTTTTAAAGGGCCTAAGCAGAATGCTAACCCACTAAATTAAAACATGGTTTTCAATACATAGGGATAAAAATAGATTCTTTTTGGAAGCTGCTTTTCCAACTGAATAATGAGCTGGCAAAGTTTCACCAGACATGGGAGTAATTTTTGGAATAAAAAAAGAAAATAGAGAAAGCATCTATAGATTATAGCTCATAATTGTATAGAAATATTGCCATTGTGCATTGCTTTTCTCTGTGGGTCTTCTTTTCCTGTCACTATATTTTGCAAAGTTCAATTTCTTTATATCGGTGTTTGTGAAAAATGGCTAAAGATAAGGACAAATCTATTATGTAATCTGTATGTGTACATTTATAGCTATATGTAGCATTATATAAGGTAATTGAAGATCTGACCCACAAAAGCAAACCTAAAACTAGCAGACTTTCACACTGCTTGAGAGTCATTTTCAAACATATCTGCTACCAGAATATAGGTGTATGGCTACATTACTGTCCTGAGTTTCAGTATCTCACATGAGTTCCTTATGCAACTGCTTGTGAACACTGGCCACCTCAGTCTCATAAAACTTGGGGATGATGCAGATTATAATTAGTTGTTGCCAGATTAGAGAACTCTGTTCCCTACAGATTAATTTCAGACCAGTCTTCCAATGTCCAGTCTGAAATGAACCCATTTAAGGACAGATATACTGCATGAAAGTGGTCAGAGACCTCTAGGCATCAGTGCAAGACAGTGACAATTGTTACATGCACATCCTGGGGTCAACAGATTTTTTCCCCAGCCTTCACTCTGCATCCTTTTTTCAGTTACCAACTTGAGGCGGAAGACACGGCTGCAAGGGATTCATTAGCAGCATGACTTCTGTTGGTTTCTCAGAGACCCTTAAAATTGTAAACTGCCTTTGGAGAAAGGTGGTATATACAGGTGACTCCTGACTTAAGAGGGAGATTACACGCACAAGTCAAAATGTGCCTAAATAGGGAACACCCTGGAGAGTCCTCATGGCTTGCAAGGAGACACTCCCCATAGCTCGAACCTCTTCAGGCTCCAGGGAAGGAGCCTTGCAGCAGAGGGGCAGAGGGGCTTTGTTGATACTGCTCAGCTGACACACAACTATTAGGCGGGGAAGCTGAACTGCCTCAACAAAGCCCTGCTGCACCTCCAGCTAGCAAGGAGAGCTTCTGGGGAGGGTCTAGTTGCAAGCCATGAGGACTCTACAGGGTGCTCCCCACTTCAGGTTCCACTTCCAGATTCCCAGTACCAGCGTGTGCATGGTTGCACACAAGTGGGGAGTTGCCCGTAAGCACAATAAATAGTATTCCAAATGAATGAACATGAGGTTTGTATCACCTGTCAGTATCACATTATAAATATTTTGTGCTTTTGCTCAAGATGGTCAGAAAATCCCCAAAGGCGTATTGTAAGATAATAAACAAATATGTAGCCGTAGCCATAGAAATTCAGTTTTTTAAATGTTAGAACAATACTCAAACGGAACAGAGTAACTGAACTCTGATCAAACAGAGAAGAAAATTCCAGACTGGGCAACCACTTCCCTGGCTTTGCATCTAGGACTGGAAGCTTACACAACAAAGCTAATGGAAATATCTCACAATACAGTTTCACTCTCATTGTACATTTGTATGTTCCATGAAGAGCAGGCTAAAGGAGTGGAGTGTTCCGTCCTTACTAAATCAGAACATACCCATATTGCATTTATCTACACAAGATACTACAGTATATTAGCATGTGTTAGCTAACATATTTCACAACCACTTTTAAATCCTTCTCTTGAAAATCACCAGGTGTTCAACCCTTGGGGCAAAGAGCAGGAGTATTCAAACTAGACACAGCTGACAAAATTGAGAACAGGAGGAAATTCTAGTTTTTGTTGCAATTAGGATAGAATGTAGTTTAGTGTAGTCAGTATATGTATTTCACTGGATTTTGGAAAAAACACACCCTTTAATAGAGGGGGAATCATATTTCATAGAGATGTCACCTGCAGGGTTTCATTTCACAACTGCATCTCTTCTTGCGTCACAAGGACCACAGATCAGTCTGTAGTGCAGCTATGCTGAGTTTGGCACAGGACCCAAACATTGGGCTGAATAAGCTTAATTTACCAAGCCCAAAGCCATCGGAGAGCTGCCCCAGTCCCAGGCAAAAATGAGAGCACCTGCAGGATGCTCCAACCAATGTGTCACACCAGCCTACAATTTGGCAATCTCGAGGGTGGCTGGTGTTTGTGCTGCCAAATATCTCCAGATGCAGGCTGTAATCCCCTTTGCCGAGGCACCAGCCAACTGAAGGGCTTGAAGATGTGTGAGCAGAGCGAATGTTCAGGAGTCAGTAAAACCAGCTAGTTTTGCACTATTGGAGAAGAGCATATTAGAAATCCTGGTGGGATGCATTTAACAGGAAAGTGGGAGAGGCTCCCACCACTTTATAATTTATTTCTATTTTTTCCTTCTTTATAGTATCATTAATGATGATGGTTGGAATTTTTAAATTCATCTAACTATAGAATACTAACTCCCTCGATATTGCCACAATCTGGATTTCTTCAGCAGAATCTGCATAATGCAGTCTTTCTCTCAGAGGCCCATAGACCAACTCTCTGGCTTAGTTCAAAGCTGCCTACCCAGTGTTTAGCTTCACATATGTAGGCCGAAACTGATGGGGAATTTTCCCCCTTCGACAATGGGGGAAATCATGAAGAAATTAAGCCTTTGATGATGGGGGATGCATGCATTAGGGACAATTCCAAGTTTGAGGGGGTTCTTAGCCAAGTGCCTTTTGTTGACTCTCCTCCTACCTCAATGGACCCTGATGCTCACCAATGCTCACCTGGTGGCTGCAGTGGCAGCATCAGCAATGCTCTAAATCAGTTCAGCATGTCTAGGAGCTGAAATTTAATTTTTTCCACAATCCTGCCATGCGTTGTGGTGAAATTAAATGGCAGCCTCCCCCCCTCCCCATCAGTGAAATGTTGAGTCTCAAACCCAAATACTTTTAGAAAGGGAGTGGACAGGCATCAGTGCTGGGCAGTGGCCTTAGGATGCCAAGGGCAGGTGTCAGGCCTGGTTCTCATGGAGCACCTAGCTCCAGTATGTCACTCTGGAAACTTTTTGTTGAAGACTGAGTATCAGTTCTCAATAAATACAATTAGCCTAGTGAATGGTGGCTGCCCACCTTATTCGCCAAGTGAAACCTTGTGCTGCCCAAGGTATGCAGGAGCCCCCTGTATCATTTTCTTCATGGGTTGAAAAGCAAGTTGTAATTTTTACTAGACTAGGAGGGTTCTTCCACATTGCTTGTTCCACTTGCAAACTCCCCAGGCCTTTCCACAAGACACTTTACTAGCTTGAATTGTCAGCCCAGTCCAGAAATTGCCCCAGCTTTCCCCTTCTATACTGCAGCCCCATTTCACATGCCTGTTTTCACCTCTTGCACTTCCACCATCTGAGGCGGGCCCATCACTCTGCCTCATGGGCAGGCTCTGAACCACCTATCCTGCCTGTTCCTTCTTCCACACATTGGAACTACATAGCACCTTGATGTAGCCTGATGAAGAGTTCTGGGCAACTTAAAAGCTTGCATACCCTTTAGTTGGCTTAATAAAGATAATGTCCTAAACGTATTTTTGAATAATGATTAAGGCATCAAAGGTAAAAGTAAAGGGATCCCTGACCATTAGGTCCAGTCGTGGCCGACTCTGGGGTTGCGGCGCTATACTTGCTTTATTAGCCAAGGGAGCCGGCGTACAGCTTCCGGATCAAGTGGCCAGCATGACTAAGCCGCTTCTGGCAAACCAGAGCAGCGCACGTAAACACCATTTACCTTCCCGCCAGAGCGGTACCTATTTATCTACTTGCACTTTGACTTGCTTTCGAACTGCTAGGTTGGCAGGAGCAAGGACAGAGCAACGGGAGCACACCCCGTCACGGGGATTTGAACCGCTGACCTTCTGATCGGCAAGTCCTAGGCTCTGTGGTTTGACCCACAGCGTCACCCGCATCCCGATTAAGGCATTACGCGTTGCTAATCAATTGTGTTTATAGTTAGAGCATCAGATGTGTTTTGTAGAAGGATAACATGTTTCGCCACATGGGCCTATACAGTGGTACCTCAGGTTACATACACTTCGGCTTCAGGTTACAGACTCTGCGAACCCAGATATAGTGCTTCAGGTTAAGAACTTTGCTTCAGGATGAGAACAGAAATTGTGCTCCGGCGGCGCGGTGGCAGCAGGAAGCCCCATTAGCTAAAGTGGTGCTTCAGGTTAAGAACAGCTTCAGGTTTAGTACAGACCTCCGGAACGAATTAAGTACTTAACCCGAGGTACCACTGTACTGGGTATGATTTGATAGGAGCTGAGGCTACCACCTTCCTGAAGCCAAGCAGGTCTAGATTTGGTCAGTGCCTCTACAAGAGATGGCCTGGGAGCCACATGTAACTGCGTCATTACATATGCTAAAGCTATTTTTGGTCATCTTCATACTATCCCTTGCTTTTTCCTGTAGGACTAATTGCAGTCATTAACAGCTGTCAACAGGATTACCATACCCATTGAGTCAATCACCCATCTCCTACTACCCCTCTGAGAAAAACCCCACCCCACCCTCCCACTATATATAAAGGTCTGGTGACTTCTGTTTCAGTGTATCTGAAGAAGTGTGCATGCACACAAAAGGTTATACCCAGAACAAACTTAGTTGGTCTCTAAGGTGCAACTGGACAATTTTTAAAATTATTTTGAGTTCAGTGTTATGAAGCATAGGAGACATATAAATGTATGTAAGTAAATAGACACATTTCTGTTATTCAAATGGCAGCAGGCTATAGCATGACTCTGATCCTTTCATTAAAGTTGGTGTCATTTTCTTTACAAGCTTTTAAGAAAGGATTTGCAACTTCTTAGAATATGTGTAGAAGTCTCTCCCCCCCCCCCCCGCCCCCGGTAAGATACAAATAATTCCTAGAAAAAGCACAAATAATTTTCCCAATATTTGGCATTGGCTTTCATATGCAGGGTGAGGGACCTCAAGTATATGCTTAAAATAGAATGTGAAAAAATATTTGTTTTTCAGTATGAGCTTTATTTCTCAGGTAGATTGCAAGAGATTCTAATTTAAGGACTGATACCATGTGTATTCAAATAACAGGCACTTGGTGTTCTAAAGGACATATGGAATGCATTATTATTATTGGGGAGGAAAGAGACGGTGCTGGGTGATTTACCTGAGGCAGTTTGAAGAAAGGTTGGCTGCAAACAGTAGTCATATCAAATTGTGGTATTTCTTTAACTGGTGTTTTAATGTGATCAGCTGCCGCCTACCTAGACAGACTACTCCATTAATTTCAGTAGAGACATCAGATCTAGAGATGCCCAGTTTAAGCATCTGCAAGGTTGCTGCCTCCAAAGCAGGGTGAGTGGGCTTTGCTCAAGATCTTCTTAAGCAATTCTTAGCTGAAAATGTAAAGAAACCGAGTGACATTTCTCTTCATTAAAAGGGGTGAAGAGACTGCCTGTGGGCATAAGAGTGAAAAGCAGGTGGTGTCTTCTGTCCATTGCTGTTACTGCAGATATTTGAAGAAGTATATTTCCATTTAAACAGTGTATTCCGAAGAGGTGTAGATAGATGAAATATTGAGGCTGCCAATCAAGTATTGCATGGCCAGAAGGAATGACAGAGTACCAAACTTGGGCCTGGGATCATGTTCAAGACAACACTTGAGCATGTTAGAAGTTTTATCTACACCATTCACCCTTGCTTTCTCTCTGCCTCAAATGCCCACCTGCAAAATAGTGTTCATACTGGTTGATTATGTGGCCCCACATCTGTGGCATTTGCTTCCCATCCCTACAAATCTTTAAGTGGGCCTTGAAGACACCTCTTGCACCTGCTGCTTAATGCCACTGTTAAGTGAGCTGCTGATATGTTGCTGTTACTGTGCTAGTTGGGGCTGTTGTTTTCCTGTGCTGGCTAGTTTCACTGGTTTTTCTTAAGGGTGGAAGAGCTAATGTGGAATCCTATACACACTTATCTGTGACTAAGTCTCATTGAATTCTATGGAATTTACTTCTTAGCAAGCTTGCACTGGATTGTGCTGTTAAAATTTTAAACTCTGTTTTGTATATGATATGTTTGCAGCATTGTGGAGAGGTTCTTTAAAAAAACCACCAGTATAAATATGTTAAATAAAATAAGATAAAGGTTGGAAATAAGTAATAGGGAACACTGAGGGCCACATTCCCTTGTGGGTAACCTTCTGGGGGCCGAATGCCAGCAATAGGCAGGGCGATAGGCAGGAGGAGGAGGAGGAGGAGGAGGAGCAAGGGATGTATTGTCTTTGTATCATGGGTTATATGTTCCAACCACACAGAGGTTTCTTCTGCACACTCATCCCCACACCACTCATTTCAGACAAGCAAGAGTTCAGGAACATATGCCAGCCAGGCAAGCACTCAAGGAGAGCACAGAGCAGGGCCTGGGAAAGTAAGGGAGAAGAATGTGGCCTAGAGGGTGCATGGCCTGGAGAGACTTCCATGGGATGGATACAGAAGTCTGGATGGCTGCATTTGGTTCTGAAGTTCCCCGCCCCTGTTGTAAATGATGCTTAGGCTACAATCATATACTGCCTTTATTGGGAGTAAGCTCCTTTGCACTAAATGGGACTTCCTTCTGAGTACACATGTATAGGATTGCCCTGGAAATGGTTTATAGCAATTTCCTCATATACTAAGTTTAATTGGTTTTGAGAGTAGGGCAGGACAAAAAGTGATAGGCTAGTTTAAGTATTTTATTTATTACTATTAATCTACTACTAACCCAGGTTCTGACAACGGGATTAAATTTAACGGCAGCCTTTTCGTTTCAAGAAACCAGACATTTACTGGACTTTTCAAAATTAGTGGGAAAGATGGGGGGGGGGGGACTTTTTCAAACAGGAAGGGAAAACTTGTTGACAGAAAATGGTTAAACATTTGATTAGTTCTGATGTTTCACCAGTGGGAAAACACCCAGGGTGACAAAAAGGCATAAGATCTTGCTCATTTTCACCAGAGACAATGTGCCCTCTGAGGGCTAGTAGTTAAGGAATACACCAACGGAGAGTCAAGGAAAGCGTCCTCATAATGTAAAAATTTTCCCTCTCTCTTCTCAGGCTTATTTCTTCAAGCAGGGTCAATCTTTTCTAATGCAAGGCACGATTAATGTGTTCACATGAAGTTTCTCTTAAATGCTATAGGAAAAGGGCCTACCACTTTTGAGTCATGCAGCAGCTGAATCTTGCATGACACTTTAAAGATTCACAGACACATTGTGGCAGAGACCAACAAAATCTGTAAGATGCCAAAAGACTTCTTTTTGAAGACCCAGGAAATCATAACAAATTAACGAGCACTTTGACGCCTTCCCTTCTTTGTCAGCTCTCCCAATTTAAAAATGAAAAACTCAAACTAAGGCAAAGCTGGATCTACTGGAAAAGTTAGGTCTATCTGATATCACTGTGAAATAATAATAGAGACTGCATTTGTATGCCCATTTGCCTGGGAGTAAGCCACATTGAAAACAATGGGAGTTGGTTCTTCTTAACTTGGTATGTGATTGCAGCATAATTTACTAAATTTGATGCAGTATTTCCCCTACCCTTTTTAGAACATTCACTATTATTCTTCATTGAACAGTACATCTGGATTTTCCTGGACATTTCAGTGATTCCCGCCTGGACGCTGTTCCTGATGGCCGAATCCCGGGTATGTCTAGGAAATTCCAGATGTATGGCAATGGCAGCTTACCGTACCTCTTCGGTAAGCAATGGTTGTGGCCTGACACTGTGCTTCCCTTGCTGCTTGAATGCAACGCACCATTTTGAGTGCAGCACGCCCCCTTCAGCTGCCATGGAGGCTCATAGGTTCCCGCCAAACCCGCTGATTCAAACGAGCCTATCCATGGCAGCCTTAGGGGGGCATGGCTTGACGAACGGACCTGAGGGAGGCAGGCTTCACTCAGGTTTGCTCAGAAACTATAATTCCCGGCCAACTCTACCCTCCTCATCCAGTCTGGGAAATTCCGGATATATGGCAACACTAACAGTACACTTTAGGGAGGAGAGGGCGGAAGCAAGGTTTGGGAATAGAAGTAGAGAAAGTGGGGGACTGGGAAATAGGATCATGGGGGAAATGGTTCTGGGGTTAGAAGCTGGCAAGAAAGTTCTGGTTGACAACCATAAGCTTATCTCAGGCATCTTAAAAAGTCATAAGTAGAGGTGGGGAATAAATTAGATTCAGTTTGCATTAGAAGGCCTATTTATCTAATTTGCACCTTCCGAAAACATACGTGAACTGAAACACAACTCTTTGAAATTTACACTTCTCTGAATTCTGCTATACAGTCCTCCAGCATATTGAGTAGTGTGCATAAAAATTTTTACCTTGGTACAAATGCATACAAACATGCATTGTTTTATGAAGAATTTCTTTGCAATTTCCCAGATATACATAATTTTTCACATTAAAAATTATATAATAGGAAACATTTGCACTAAAATGTAGATGAATTCCCATGACTTTTTAAGAAATCATAAACTGATGTGAAGAACTGGATTTAAGGGTGGAAAAATAAGAAATAAACTGAGATTGTCCTCTTCATTCATCCATCCTAACTCAAAAGACTCACTCTGCATAATATGCAACATGGATTTCTGAAAGGAAGCTTAGCCTTTTCTGACTCCAACTAAAGATGCTTAACGAAAAAGGTTATATATTTATAAGCTCTTTCCTATGAAACTGATGGAGTGACATGCTTCTTTTCAGGATATTAGACAAAGGTGAAACAATGATCTAGCATTAATAAACACCATACATTTTTGTTGATAGGAAGCCAAATTTGGGGGGGTATCTGAAGGCAAGGTCAAACACCGTTTCAGACTGTATGTAGGTTCTACAGTTTAACCTGTTGCACCCCTGTGAAATAACCAAGGATATCACTGTACATATGGGAAAAGGCATGAGAGACTGCAATTTGAGCCTTTAACTTCAAGCGGTTGGGACTTAGTACAGTGGTACCTCGGGTTAAGTACTTAATTCGTTCCAGAGGTCCGTTCTTAACTTGAAACTGTTCTTAACCTGAAGCACCACTTTAGCTAATGGGGCCTCCTGCTCCTGCTGCGCTGCCGGAGCACGATTTCTGTTCTCATCCTGAAGCAAAGTTCTTAACCTGAAGCACTATTTCTGTAACTTGAAGCGTATGTAACCTGAAACGTCTGTAACCCGAGGTTCCACTGTATAGTCACGTGATGCTGGGGAAAGTGCAATGTGTATATGGCTAATACAGGTCAATGCAAAATAAAACTGTGTGTGCAACTAAGTAATGGATTTGGGATGGAAGACTGATAGGGGCAATGGAAGTCAAATGATCTTTGTTGAGACCCAAAATATATTTTGCAGAGGGTATTTTTGACTGGAGAACCAAGCAACCAATCAAACTGCAACTCATTCACCATTCTAACAATATAGATTCCCCTACAGACTGTCACTTTTTGCAGGAGGGATTCAATTGCATACTAACAACTTTGGGTTTATGCAGTTAAAGCAGATTAAAGTGCTATGGTGCAACAAAGTCACATTTAAAAACTGGACATTTTGTAGTAAGGAAAAATGGCACGAAAATGCACTATAAAGTTTGGTATAGCAATTGGTGGCTGGATAACTGTTTAATGGATAACCTCCATGCAAACAAATCAGGATGCATCCTGGATCTAACAACACTCTGCTACTTTGCATAGCTGATGTAATCCATGGTCTTGCATCAACTTTATCTGCATTGGCTGGGTATTATTTTCAAATGTTTACAAACAAAAAACAAAACAAAAGCTTTTTATTGCATAAGTTATAAACAGCATGACTCGTGTTTTCCCTGCTATCTTCTGTCACAGCTACACTAAATTCTGGTTTTCTCAACAGTGCTCTGTAGGCAGTAAGTCTTCAGCAGAGAAGTAAAAAGAAGATTAGAAATGAAACCTGGAAGTCCAGACAACTGGTGCGTCCCTCTTAACTTTTTCATCTCTATGACTAGTACTTCCTTAATTTCAGTCATTGGCTAAGTACACTAAGAGGCAGGAAGGGGATTCTCAAAATGTAACTAGGAGGAATAGCTCCTGCATATTTTTGCTTCATATCTTGAGTTATACAAAGGCTAGAGACTTGCTCTTTTTGAAATATGAAAGCTAGGGATCTAGGCCAGCTGTTGGTGCTAATAGGTGCTGGGTGGCATGATTACAATCTGGACAAAATTTGGCAATATGGCAACCAACACTAAATTAAAGCAACATTTACAAGCAGTTTTGGTACATTGCATGGGGGAGGGAATCTGTTCCAAAGGAAAAAAAGCCAAAAATTCCACTGGGAATTCTCAAGCTTTTGGGTACACTTAAAAGTAGCTGCTTGGATCCCAGCCATACAATGCAGCTCATAAAATCTTTCAAACAATTGTTCTGAAATCACTCATTGCAGAAAGCCAAAAATTAAGGCGCTCTTGTCTTATGTCAAAATCAATAAGATTATCATCAAACGAATCTTATCATTCACAACTGGAACTGTGAGTATCTGCTATGTCATTACTATGTTAATTATTTAGAAACAGAATCAAATCAGAATAATACAAGATGCATCCATAGTTCTCACCCTTCAAGGCCATTAGGACAGAATGTGACTTTCTGTCATTTCTCCACTTTAATGCTGTCAAACACTAGCCAGAGTGTTATGCAAAATTTTGAACTCATGATAATATGCTGAAGCTGTAAGCTAACCTTCACATGTAAAAACTAGGATTGCTTCAGTATTGATGCTATAGTATCTAGTCGCATATGTGAGAAAAGAAAGTGTGAGCCTAGTGGCACCTCAAAGACTACCCTGTTCTATTTTTAAAGAATCAGCTTCAGCAGGATGCAGAACAAATTAATGATATGCAAGAACTGGAAGTTTGCAATGTGGAAATGAGGTACTGCATCTACTGATACTTTATCCTCTCAATAGGGATGGAGAGAAATTTGAATCAGTTTACAATTAAAGCTGAATCTATCAAAATTCTCACTTTTCGAAATGAGAATCCAAACACAACCATAATTAAAATCTGCATTTATCCGTTCTCCACCCAATGTTTACTGAAATACATATAATGGAGGAAGATTTGCATAAAAATGAACACACGACTTACGGTAGTATTGGGAGAAATTGCTTGCAAAAATGTGTACATCCGTCGAAACTGTATACAAAAATGTATTAGGAGAAATTCACACTAAATTGCTGAAGATTTAATAAGCTGTTAGGGGCTCCAGCAGGCAGCTTTACCCCTTTCCCCAACGTTCTGTTTTTAACGGACACTCAACATTTACCCAATCCACATATTGTCTATTTGATCTCCCCACTTTGTGTTGTTTATACAGATTTCTATATTTCAGCATATCTAAGGAGCCCATACAACTAAGTAGAAAATACTCAATTTAGGGTGGGGAGTCCCATTTTGCTTTCCAGATGATAGGTACTCAACCACCTGATACTGCTATTGCATAATAGTGCTTAGTGTGAAACACTACTGCAAGACCATTTCTGTACTCCAATGTCTTGGAAAAAGAAGCATAAGTGCTCAAGTGATGCAAATACGTGTTTGAAGCTGAATGAATTGGTGCTAGCTTTTTGTATTTCCATATAAGAAAGCCTTTTATGACACTTGTTTTCCCACTCATATCTGCCTAAGTTGCTGCTATCCTCTGTTCAGGCTCTGGCTTTTGAAACAGTAGTCATACCCAAAGGAGTTTATTTAATACAGAACATCATCATTTCCAAGAACACCAATAGTTTTTCCCAAGCAGAAAATATTGATTCACTGACAAGTAAAGAGCACTTGTTTATTATTTCCCTTCAAGGGCTATTTGAAGCTTGAGTCCACTTAGTCTCGTGCCACCTGCAGACCAATGTTTTACCTTCCAGAGGCCTTCTTACTTCATGGACTGAAAGTAAGTATTACCTGTTCTCCCATCATTGTCTAAATTAGAACTGTTAATTGCCCCCGTCTTCTTCAAACAGACACATGCAATTCAATCTAAAACATGTTAACACCCAAGTGAGTTTCACTGATACATTTTCTTTAGCATAAATCTGGCATTAGTTTCCTGGCGGACATACCCAGTTTCCATCAGCTGTTGACCTAGCACCAGTTGGATTTATCTTAATGTACCTGCTTTAACAACAACAGTGAAAAACTAAAAGGAAGCAAAACAACCTGCAGGGAAGAAAAACAATTATTGGCAAGTAGAAATTGAAGAATTTTCAAATGCACATTGGGTATTGTATTGCACATCTTGAATTGTCAGACATATTCCTTTCAAAAGAAAAAATGGTAGTGCTAACAAGATGGCAGACACTAGCAAAATATAAACCAGTTTTCAATGGAAGTAGAATTTTTCTTGTGTTATTTGCAAAACACATGGTGAAAACGTTTTCCTAAAATACACTTTCTTGAAGAATTATTCTAGGCATAATGCTTGTAATCATTTAAATCCTTTTAGCATGATTACTTTAAATTTCTATTTAAACATTTAATGGAACTCTCAGGCTCCTCAATAAGCTTTTATTTTGGAGAAACATACCAATATTCTTTAGCTTTCTCTTTTGTCTCCCTTACTTCAGCTCTTACAAGCCTCAACATGTAGTCCATATGAAATCAAAACCCTATAATTATTACTTCTATATCACCAGCTTATTAATGTTCATTAAAAATAATCTTGCCTAGTAAGGGATTGTACGTCTTTCCTATTTACTTTGTGACTATTAATGGTTTTTTTAAAAAAACAAAGCAAAACATGTGTATACATTAGTATAAGGAACAGTGTTATCATAAATTCAAATACTGTAAAACAAAACCAGCTGCATCCATTATAAGTGCATTACTGCCAGGAACTGTAAATATGTTTTTGCCTGATAGCCTTTTGACTCAATAATATCCTGCTATCTCTGTTGGGCAGGCAACTTTTAAAACCAAGACGAGACAGGTTATGATTTTCACAGGAAAACTGGGTTTCCTTTAGAAGTATCCGTTTGTCAGATTCATAGTTTTAGGTCATTGAAAATAAGAAATAAGGAGGCAAATTGAAGAAACCTCTCTCAAAGTGATGGATAAAAGTACCAACATATGTTTTAGGATGCTACTTCAACACATATATAAAAGCAGACAAACCCTGTCGTATCATACCATACAAACAATTTTAATTGTGTAGTTACAGTCAATAACCACTCCTAGTCAGAACATTTCTGCTTAAAGAAAATTGTGATACACTTATAAAAACAGCCAGCTGTAACAAAATAACTGGTGTTTTCATAGCAATAAACTCATAAAAAAGAAATACACCTTTATACAGAAAATTTATACAGCTGTAGCTTTAAAATTGATTGTAAACCAAAGGAAGACACATTGCAAACATCAATTATTTTCACATTAATTGCATAAGTTTCTAAGGTGATCTATTAGTTTTATTTACCTAAGCTTATTTGCATGATAGTAAAAATTGCATACAACAATAAGAGTGAAGCTTATAGTATGAATTGCTTGGATAACATAGAGCACTTTTTATAGGCAACTGTGTAAAGCACATTTTCTCTATTTAAAACTTTTAAGACACTTTGTTTTACTGCCCATCAAAATACATTTATAAATAGAAAAAAAAAATCAGTATGATAACAAGAGAAGCAATATTACATTTAACGGAAACTTCTAAAAATTAATTACAACATGATGCTGTAGGATCTACAAATAAATAATGGGGATAAAACAGTGTTTCACATTTTGTTTTCAAAAAATCATGTAACAATGAGAATGAGAATGAAAACGATACAGTGACCTCTTATTTCTGAAAAGAAAACAAATCTGAGTTACGGCAGTGCCATATAATACAAGGCATTTGTTGGCATATGTTAACTTTAAACTGCATCCCACAGTCTATAGTTCTTTTGTAACATACAATAGAGCAAGAGTAACAAACTCTTCTTCTTCTTCTTTTTCTTCTATTATTTAAATAAATGTGAGCTTTCAAAGATCAAGTGTGGAGTGTTAACAGTAATAATTGGAAAATAAACCAAAACCAAAACAATAAATCACAAAAGTAATGCTTGTCTGAAAGCTCTAGAATAATAATAATAATAATAAAAAACAACCCACAGATATCATGCTTATTGGATACATCTTGGTGTACCCAGTGAACACAAATTAATATGAAACAATCCTCAATGCTTCATCTGTAGCTCTGAAGCAAATTGTAAAATATCTAGTGCAGTCTGCATTATCCTTTTTTCAACTTTTGTGCAAGTTTTGGAAGATTCATTGGCCAAACAATGAATAGAGGTTGCTGACAGAACACAGGATGGAATTTTCATTTCATTAGTAAATAGCAGTGACACTGTTGAATAAATACTTTTTCAATCAGTCTTTCAACTCATTATTAATGTCAGTGTTCCCTTCTACAGATAACTCTTCTTCTAATTTAACTGAAAAAAGTGTGTTCGTATTTTTGTCTTGTGCAGCCTCTTCCAAATCCTTAAGCAGCTCTTCTTCCTTATATTCTGCAACATCCACCTCCAAGCCTGAGTTGTCTTTCAGCTTTCCATGGTGCTTGACATAATATCGCTGGTTCTGAAAGAATTTGATGATGGTGTATTTGGGAAGATCAAGTTGAGCTGAAAGAGTCTGGATTGCTTCTTCATCTGGATATAGGCCTACATCTTGTATAAAACTCTGAAGGATGCCCAGGGCTTCCACGGAAATCTTTGTTCGTGGGCGGGTCTTCTGACGATTTTCATCCTCAGATTCAGCTGGTGATGCTACTGTTGGCTGCCTTGGGGGTAATCTGGGGCCTGGTGGTGGTGGCTGTTGCTGTTGTTGCTGCTGCTGTTGTTGCTGCTGCTGTTGCTGCTGCTGTTGTTGCTGCTGCTGGTAGACAAAAAAACACACACTGACTTTTTTGTTCAATACAAGAAACAATAAATATTGGTTTCTTTAAAAACATTTAAAGTAATAGTGTTTACCCATACTGAGCCGGGCAGAAATATCACTACCTGATGACTGCCCCATGGGTTTCCATATTCCCCCTCATTCTTTCTCCCTCACTTTCCCATACAGATTCTCCAACTCTTGTCTTTTAACTATGGTTAGCACTACATGTATACATTTGATGCTAACCAAAGCTAGCCACAGGTTTGGCAAATCCAGTTCCAACTTTTGTTTCCTCCAAACCGTGGTTAATTTAAGATCAGTTCATATGTAATGCTAGCCACTTGTGGCACAAATCCTTCTGGAAAAATGAGATATAAATTGAATGTCAATAACAGACACGGTGGGCTCAGTTCACCAATCCAGCTGGGAGTGTGTGTGATGAAATATATCATGGAGAAATGGCACAAGTCCTTCCCCTTCATAGTTTCCAATTTGAACCGGACTCTATGTCTGAGTAGCTGATTAAAAAGTCGGTGAGGAGTCTGCGAATTTGGCCTCTGGGCTGTGTTGTCGCAGGAAAGTTTATGCCTTGTCTCTACCATATTTTTGTACTGCCAACTAATGTGTGCAGTTGGGCAGCATTAGCCATGAAAAGGGAAGGAAGGGGAATACTTGCAGAAGAGGTAGGAAGTAGCAGCTGCTGCTGCATGCAAGAGATCATATTAGATATCTTAAATATGGTTGTTTCCATGCATTACGTGGGTTATGGGTTACTGCTGGGTACATCAAATAATCATAAACTGAATTTTAATATATAAGCAGCATACTTTTGGAAATGTACGTAAGATTAAAAAAATGGGGGGAAGACATATGGTATATCCAAATGTAACCTACTCTGAACAGTATTATCATAAAACACATCTTCACAAAGGTGAAGTTAAGCCACGTGGTGTACAATATTAGAATAACTGCCATCTATATCCTTTTTCCCCTCCATTTAGAAGTTGCATATAAACATCTTCACTTAAACTAATAGCAAATTCAATTCTCCCAGTTCTCATTTTTATTTAGCCAAAATAGAATCAACCAAGAAGAGGAGGGAGAAATCAGCATTTTTGGGAGAAGCCTGAATTTTGTAGAATTACAAAAATTGTGGGGAGGGAAGGCAATCACGCCTCCATAAACCGCCCAATGAGGACTGAGGAATGGCATGGTATGACTGGTTGCCTGGTTCACTGAACAGGAACACCCTATAGTGTAAAGTTTTACTGGAAGTCCTGCTTGTACTTACCTATCCCTCAATAGTGTTTTTGTATTACTTAGCTATTGCTAATGGCAAAGTGAAAAGGTTCAGAATTTTTTTAAGGAGATACTATGACAAGAGCATCTAAGTTTTTTAAAAATCCAATGACTAGATTGCTATTAATTCCATAAACTAAATAAAGCCAGAATTACATGAGACAAGCTTTAAATCATAAGCATCAAATGAAACATCAGTGGAACTTAAACATGTGTAAAGAAGGCTGTGAAACCTGTGCAAATATAAAGGCAGGGACATGTTTTGTGCATGAGGATGTCATTCTATACCAGCATACTTGGGTGCAATGAGGTTATGTAAGCAATTTCCAGGCCTTTGAATACATTTATTTAAATGCTGTGCCCAAATTCCACAAGGTCACAAAGATGCTGCATATGTATGTATGCACTCTTTTAAAAAGGTCACATATTTTCCATACATAGCCACAAAAGTTGGGAATATGGCACAGCTAATATTGCATGTATGGAGGGAGACTTATGTACATCTACAACTTTGTTGGCTGCTGCTCACATGCAGCCCAACCTTAACTATGCTTACTTAGCCTAAATCCTGCTAATTTCCATAGGATTAGTAAGATCCATTTTACTAAGAATGCTCAGGATTGAAACTATGAGCATTTGTATAAAAGGTGAAACCATGTCCAAAACTAAGGATGTATGTGGTTGCATAAGCTTTTCCCTTTATTCTTGTATGAAAATGCATTAGCAAGTGATAAGTGTATGAAAACTGGCAATTTTCAAGCAAGTACAGTAATGTGTGTTTTTTAGCACAGACCTTTCTCTCCCTCGCTTTGCTAAATCAAACATTAAGTTTCTCAGCTTTCATCATTTCAAGCAGCCAATATTCCATTGTTCAGTTTGTTTTATCTTTAATAACACAGGTGTGCTTTTTTGGCTTTGTAAATAGTTCCATAGTAATAATATGAACGATTCAGAGTCTTGAGTGTAGTCAGGGGACAGGGGGCTATCTATTCTTGGAAAAGAAGGGGGAAAGTGAAAGGCTGACCCCCCAAGTCTGTCTTTAGTACAAGAGACTTGTACCACCCCCGCCCTTCAAAATTTATTACCAGGCCAGCTTAAGCCTCATCCATTTCCAGAGAGGCAGCATTTCCTGTTCTGTATTTATATGGAAGGAATCTGTTGGTTCAAGTCCTGAAACCCCTCCATAACTGTCCCTGACACATTAAACTCGTGCCAGCTCACCTGGGGAGCAGCACCCAGCCAAGGTCCAGTGGTCAGCAGGCCAGGTAAGAAAGCGCCTCTATGCTCTCCTTTCCCAAGGTTGGTGGGAGAGGGGCTCTGAAGGAAAAACAAACAAACATTGACTCATCCCAATTTTCAAACGGGGGGCAAGTGGGATGAAGAATTTGGGGCTGGACCTCCTCCCACGATTTTCACTTAAATGAAACATTGTCAATTGCATCAACTGGATTTTTATTTCAACATTATGGCACCTGGTATATTTACGTCCTCCACATTTATAAATTATTGCCACAAGTAAGAGGTATGCATGGACACCAGTTCTTTTTTTAAGCCTCGCTATCTGCAGCTCCTGCAATTGTGGGTGCAAGAGCTACTGAAAAGAAGAAGAGAATGCCTGAAGTACATGCATATTACTTTGTGAATATCCAGTTTTGGCAACTCTTGCACCTTCCCAGCTCGTTTTTTAAAAAGAAGTTTAAAAATCTGGAACTAACGCGGAGGAACTGCTGATCAGGAAACCCTAAAATTAATTCTAGTGTACTATGTACACATGCTTCTGTATTGCACAAAAAGTCAAGCATTCAACTAAAGGTGAACAATGGCAGATTTTAATTCTGAAATAATCTTATTCATACTAAAACTCTTCTATTTAATAGAGCAGAAATAGAAGGAATTGTTTCGTTTTCAAGATAAACTAGGTTTTGTTGTTGTTGTTCTTAACACTGAATAGGCAAAGGTAAACCAACCTGAATCTGCTCTGCTGGAACATGGATAATGTGGGAAGGCCTGTCGCCATGGTGATGAACTGCATTGCTTTCTTGTTCATAAATGGCATCTCTTTCAGGCTGAGGAAGACTGAGGAATCTCCGGATCATTGACAGATTCTCCCACAGGGTTCTATTCTCAGGTGAAGGATCTTCTTTCCAGCGCAAGAGTTCACAGAGCCATCCCTTGAAATAATATCAAAATTTTAGACCACTTTAACAAGAAAGCATGACCATACAAACGCTTTCCTTGGAAGGAAACGGGATGAATGCAGGCATAGCTTACACCTTGGGAGTGGCCTTATAACTTCATAATCTGGTAAAAACAACAACAGTCAGTCATTTTGTTGTACGAAACTATCAAGAAAGCCAACTTTTGGAATAATAACCTAGCTTCTATTAAACAGATCCCTTGTACCCCCCCCCCAAAAAAACCCCACACAAAGCAGCAATGCACCATATATTTCAAATATATGAGAGAGGATTCTCAGTCCACTATTGTGTCTCTGCAGTTGATTTTCCTTTATGTAAGCCCATATTCATCCGAGGGCATAAAAAGAGCATTTTGGTATCTTGTACATTAGGTGTTATTTTCACTATTTTTTTAAAAAAAGGGAATCCTAGTGATATTTTTCTTACTTCGAATAAGAGAGAGCTTCATTCATCTATTTTGACTATATAAAGCTGGCTCACATAAATCTTACGATGCAGAAGTTTTCCAATGTCCTTTTGAAAGAGAACAATCCTTTGAAAAGACATCATTGAGCAAGATAGCCTCATTCTTGCTCATGTGCTCAGGTAGTTCTGCAGACAGAACTGAAACCTGTTGACAAATCTTTTATCCAATTCAGCAGAGTCTTCTGGTTTCAAAATTAAACTCACGATTTTATGTATGATATGAAAAAGACCACACTCTTCTCCATATCACAGCACATGCAAACTGTCTATAAAAGCACCTGCTCTAACCCAGGCATGTTCTAGGGAAAAGCAGGCTTGAAAGTATGCCAAAAGATTGTCCCAGGAGAACTGTAGCAAATGCTAATTTGCTTCTAAAATAGATGCACAGATTTTCCCCCCTTAACGGTTTAGCAATTGCCTACATGCCATCTTAAATGATATCTGTGGCATTATTTGAATTTTTTTTTATTGGTTTTAAAGAAACAGGACAAAGGAAACTAGTATTTAGTTTGCTCTGTATGAATACAGGGAAAGAAACAAAATTAGTACAAAATTGATAATTCCCTTTCAGATTTAACTCTGAATGCTTTAACTATGCAATCCATACCAATTATTCAAGGGGGAGGGGAAGAAATAAATTATTATTGTTAAATTATTACATTTTATGGTCAAGTAATCTATGGCAGCTTACAATATAAGAAATTGGGCTACAACGAGTATCATGAATATCAAAGCAACCCATAAAACACATCAAATTAAAATATAGGAAACCAGCAGTAAAATAACTGAAAACCTTGATGGTATAAAATGCTTTTTAGGATCCATTTGAAATAACAACAGAGTAGGACCAAACACAGGTCTTGGAGGTAGAAGTCCCAAAAGTCATGGGGCCATTTTGCCTGCCTCTGGTACCAACTGACCTGACATTTTTTAGTGGTAGACCAGAGAACAGGGCCTCTGAGGCTGATCTTAGGGACTGATTGGTTCATATGGGTATAGATGGTGCTTCAAATAATATGGTGTCAAACTGATACGGGTTCTAAAGGTTAATACAAACACTGTGTATAATGTAAGCAGATCACCTACCAGCTATTAGGTAAAGGTAAAGTAAGGTAAAGGGACCCTGGACAGTTAATCACCCGTTATTACCATTCTGGTAGCAGCATTTCTTGACAGTTGACATTTCTGAACATGGAGAGGGCATTACTGTCGCCTGAATGAACTGACACCAGAACCACATTTCCCCGTTAGGGCTGCAATGTTATTGGTTTTTAGCAATGAACAGGTCATAACTTGAATACAACCTATACAGTGGTACCTCTAGCTGCAGACACAATCCGTTCCGGGGTGCTGAGCACACGCCGAAAAGTCTGCAACTAGAGTGATGCTTCTGTGCAAGTGCAAAGTGCGCAGAACGCTTCTGCACACACAAAACCCAGAAGTATACACTTCTGGGTTTGCCGCGTTCACAAGCCGAAAAGACGCAACATGAACCTAACGCAACACGAGGTATGACTGTACAATAATGCCTTTGACATGGGGTGTTGGTATGGCTGCCAGTATCAGCCATACGTCCCACCAAAGGTGTCAGTAAATATCCCTTCAAAATCAACACTACATGAGAGACAGTTTGCTATTTCTGATCTGTTCTAGTTGCATTGGCTCAGCCATTCCCACACTGAACCCACTCCGTATGCAGGACTGGACACCCTCCCTCCTGCTCTGAGTAGAAGAGAGGGGCAAAGAACTTTTCTTTGAGAGAAGCACTGAAATGGCTGGTGTAGGTTCCTGTTTCCTCACTAAGGGTAAGGGCAGTGCTTTTTTTCTATATAAAAAAATGTTTATGTGTACTCTCATTTTTAAAAATAATTTTTCAATTTTTTCCAATATTGATTCATAACATTTAACATAATTCCAAAATTTCCCCATTCCCCCTGGACTTCCCTCAACCTCCTTCTCTGGATTATTTAAAATAGTATTAGTTCCTGCATACAGTGGACTCTCCGGATACGAACTTAATTCGTTCCAGGGGTCCGTTCGCACTCCGAAAATTGTGTAAATAGAGGTGCACTTCTGCACATGTGCACAGCGAGATTGAACACTTCTGCGCATACATGCACGGTGAAACCCGGAAGTATACACTTCCGGGTTTGCAGTGGCCATAACCCAAAGATTCCGTATCCCGAGGGATACATAAGTAGAGGTACGACTGTATTCCTTTTTCAGTCATTTTTATGTTTATGTTTTAACCCTTACATTATAGAATTTTTGTCAATTGTAAATGGTTGTTCAAAACTTGTTAGTGAGTCTAGTTCTTTGCACTGATTTTTTATATAAGCCGAAAATGGTTCCCAGTCTTTCTTAAAAGATTTTTTGTCCTTGTTTCGAAGTCTTTCAGTTAGTTTTGCCATTTTGGCATATTCCATAAGTTTTTCTTGCTATTCTTCCTTGGTTGGTATCCTATCACTTTTCCATCTTCGTGCCAATAGTATCCTGATCACAGTTGTAGCATACATAAAGAGTCTGGTTACTCTCATTTTGACTCAAGAAAATCACCATTTCATAGTTCAAATCAGGAAAAATACAGTAAATGGGCATTGGGGTTAGCAACGGAACTGACAATTCACCGTGCTAGAGAAAAAACTAAAAATCCACAAAATGTTTAGTGGTATGTGTACCCCTGTGCCCCCCCCCGAAAAAAAAGCACTGGGTAAGGGCATGGCCACACCATTTTTTTCTGCTCTCTTCGATGTGTTGGCCATTTTGTGTTATGCCGCTGCCACCCCTGCAATTTGTGACTGGTCTCTATGACTCTTTCTCAAAATTCCCAACATGTCCACTGGAGAAATTTTCTTATTTTACCATTGTACCATTTCTGCAGAAAGCAAATTGTGGATTTCCCAATCTGGGGAAAATCCAGCATGCATCAACTCCTACTGAAATAAATGGGATTTAATCACTTTTCTGTACCATATGCGCTACATTCCTTAAAATAGGATAACTAAAGAACAGTGAAAGAGGATTGCTCTTCAACATACAAATAACAGATCCCAGAGTTGTCATGTCTTGATTTCAAAAATATTGACTGGATTGAGACGAGAGCTAGAGCAGGTCAGAGGTGGGTCCAGGTCAGCAACCCAAAACTTTTGTTTCTGAAGTTTATTGGCTCTACAGATCCAAATACTGGTTACCTACATGAATGGATGGTCTCCTCCCTGCACAGAGAAACCAAGCAGCTCAGAGTAAAAGCTTTCTACTTGGATCTCCAAGGATAGGGAGGTTTCTAATGTGTGGAGGAGGCTATGTGCCAGATAAAATGCAGGTTTACTGCTTAGACCAGTGAAATAAAAGATGGTGCAAATTTAACATGCATTCAATATTATGAATGGATTCTCCTGAGCTATTTCAAATCATCATTTGATTTCAGTAAAGGCGTAATGGACAAGTAAGACAATATTCAATAAAGACATAAGACAGTAATCTCTTTGCTCCCTTAAAATACCTGGTACTTTTGTATTATGAGATACATAACGTAAGTATATATTTACCAAAATCTAAGCAGCTACTCTGTACCTACCAGTCAAATCCACATCTGGCTCCCTGTCTCTAACATACAAGTTGCCTAGGTGCCAGAGCACTAATAATTTACATGGCTTATAGGCTGGATAGGGTAAGATAAAGGAGATGTGTAAGGATTACCTGTTGCTTGCAATATATGTGCTGGCTGTGCCAAGGTATAAGTGTTCTCTAACATTTGACGAACATACAGAAACATCTATTGAACACACACTCTATTGTATGGCTAGCCAATGTTGTACCCTTCAGATGTTGCTGGAGTAAAAACTCCATAATCTCTCATCAGTTTTGTTCTCTAAATCTTGATACCACTTTAGAAGATGGTTGGTGGGAAGCCACTGTTTGTTCTTTGCAGTTATCAAAAATATTTCCTTAAAAAATCTTGGTTGGGGTGCACTTAACAAGTAATTCCGGAAGGAAGGAAGAGAAAAAACATGGACTCATTTAGCAAGTATTTTGCTCCTTTTGTCACTTCTGTGTTTTAAGTGCAGACATATCTTTATTAATTACCCATGACTAATAAAACATTTCCAGTAGTTTGCTATTAACCTTTGCCCTGAAATAATACTTCTAATTCCTCACCCCCAAACAGTGTGATGAATTGCAAGTATAAATGCAACTCTCTTAGCTTTTTAAGGATAGTCCACTAATTTTGAAAGATTAAAATCACCCTATTTTTTGATGAAATTTAAAACTAAAGCCAAAACTTTAAAAAGCTTCTCGTCTCATGTTTGATCTTAAAATATGAAAAATATATGTATCGCCTCACCTGCTTATTTTTAAAAATAATACTGTGATTTCTTGAAATGCTACTAGTAATATATGGTAGGAGGGGACAGCATCATTTAAAAACAAAAATAATATATTTTTAAATTACTAAACATATGTCAACAGGGCTATGCCTTTGTTATCTACCATTTTTATTCCCGTATTTTCAGAGTACCCCATCACTATCCCTACCCTGAAGACTTCAGAGGAGAAACCTCTCTCAGATGAAATGGCCATGTCAAGCAGTAATTAGCATTTGTCGTTGAATAAAATCACAAATTGGTTCAAACGCTGCATATAACAAAACTGAAAATGGAAAAGACATAATGCTTAACGTTCTGGGGGGGTGAGAATCGGGTGCTTTAAAAATCTACTATTGCATTTCTTTTTTCATTTGGAAAAACTGGGCTGAATTCTGTGGGTTATACAAGGGAAACTCCATTGCAAATGAATGTCTCGGGACTTGCAAAAGCTTAGCCAAGAGTAGAAACAGTGCCTTGCACTGTGATGCTTAACACTCCCCCATTTTGCCCAGGCTTTCTTGCTGCTTTCTGCTGACTTGAAAACTTTTGCCTTCCACCAAGCTTTTGTTTTATATGGCGAACGTTATTTAGGGCTTTCTCTTCCATGCCCATTTTAATTTTTATATTGGTTTGTTTTCTATTGTTGCTTTATTATGGGAACGTTGTGTTGCCGTTGTTTTAAGTGGCTCTCTGTGGTGTGAAGGGGGTAGAAGGGCGGGTGATAAGTTTCTAAATAATATATATGCCTTTTGTACACCAAATATTACACGTTCAATTTTTTTAAGGAAGGGAAAATCTGTCTATTAAACGGGAGCGCACCACCACATATGGAAGTCTGCCCTTAGGCTTTGTACATACTTCGAAAAAAAGAGTAGAACCTAAAATGACAGTAGGAACATCCTACACTTCTGTGCAGCAAATTTGCCAGGCAGGCAGCATTACACTGCATATAAAGAAGGAAGAAGGCAAAATATAAACATTAGTCACATGTAAATATGTTAGATGAACTTTCAGGATGTTACTACTTTTCAAACTGACGAAGTTTAATTTGACACCTTCTGTTGTAAAGCCTTTGTTTCTATTCAGAATCACGCCTTTAGCTGCTATCAATCAGTACACTTTCTCCCTATTACTTAAGATAACTGGCATGGGCCCTGGGATAAGCTGAAAATGCCATGCAGATGAATTCTGAGATAATATGTTCAAACCTGTTATATACAACACAAATCCTGTAAAGTTATGTATTGTAAACCTACATTTATTGAGAAGTCAAGTTTTAAATCCATCTGCCACAAAGGAAATACTGCTATACACTTTATAGCAGCTGAGTGACATATGCAATAGTAAGCAAGAAAACGGTGAAAAAGAGGTAGTTAAGGTTTTTTTGGGGGGGTGGGGGGGTTACATTTTCTTTGGCATTTTCTTAGAAAAACTTTTAAAATGAAAGGAATGCACTACAAAAATTATTCACTGGATATAAAAACCCAGTGCTTAGAATATTATATAAATCAAATGTATGTATGAGCATCTCAAAGAATTCATCTATTTATCTTTTTTTTGTTATAGTTTAAAATATAGCAGTGCTACATTTTAGACCTCAAAAGGCTTAATCGAGTCTGAATACCAACACCTTGGTTTCCAAAAGGACCACCAAATTTCTTATTTGTCAAATGGGCAATTACATACGGTACGGGTCTAGTAAAAACAAAGAAGATTTTTTACTGCAGAGTAATTCTATATGCTATAGTAAAGGGAAAGAACATTTGAGTGTAACAACCATCCTAGTGAAGTCAAGGGCAAAACTACCATTTGTCCTGATTCAGCAAAGGAAAACTGCATGTGTACCATTTGTTAGACCACGAATGTGACTGTTAATCAGACGCTCATTTGAAAAAGCATGCCTACCCACATTCTGATGGATCTAGCCACCAGAAAATAGCCTTTTGAAGTGCAATGTGAATGCCTAACACCTTTAATTACAAAGCTCTCTTTGCTTTGGTCTGTAGCCCTATTTTTAACCATTTAAACTTTTTTTCTCTGAACGATTTAGGTAACATTTCTCAGTTTTAAGATCCATGCACAAATTCATGTTGCCTAATCTTAATATTCAGAGTGTTGTTTTTTCCTTTCCAAAATTATATATGCAGGAGTATTGTGTTACAATCTCTGGGGTAGAGTATCATAAAAATATACAGTATTAAACGAAATCAGTCTAAATAAGAAGGCTATTTGATACAAACGTTTTAGTGAAAAGCATGAATTACATTTCATATGCAGTATGAACAGGGTTTAAGTACATAATCCATTAAACAGTAGTTCTGAGTAAAAAAGGAATTCAGTCTTGTTGTAGACTAAACTGTGGCACGCATTTTGAATGAGCTCATTGTCAACAACAACTAACTGTAAAGCTAGCAATTTATCATTCAGCAAATAATTTTCTAGTTTTATAAAGAATCAGTAAGTGTTCCTTATGCTAATGAAGACAGTTTTTAATCTGCCCACAAACATGCTAATAGAGGGTAATTTTTCCCATTTACAAAGCTGAAGGCATTCAAACATAATTTTATAGCAATGTTCCACAAACTGGATAAAACGGACTTTTGAAACAATCTAAGCGACCTAATTCATCACCTTTAACATAAGACTAAAATGAGAGAAGGCAAATTCGAAATACAAGTAATTCCTCTCAAAAAAACAACATTTAAGTCTCATTGCATATCGTCTGGATGATTGCACTAATATAAATGGAAAGCAACCATGTATTTCAGGAAAGTTAAAGTCAATACTGTGTGCTATCTTGGGCTTAGACCTGCAAGCCCTTCATAGTGCAGGAAGGTTGCTTTTGGAAAAAAGAAAGTAAGTCATAATACTTAGAACAATGAGATACATAATGGTGGCAAAAGATTACTGAAAGCATTTTAAATTATTTACTAGGTTAAAAGGGTGAAATGGTACTTTAAATACATCAAATTTCACATCATCTGGGCCATTTTTTGGTGGCAAAGTGGTATTGATCTTTCCAAATGCTTAAAATTAACTATTTCCAGAAGGTCATTATTTGATTAAAGGCATTAAAGTTGAGGGCAAGAAATGATGCACTCTGTCTTCTATCCCATTCAAATAATCATGTAATTTAATCAGAACTACCCCCCTCATGTCCAGTAATAAAAATGTTTGTCTTGATTTCCCCCCCACCCTTTATCTAACATATTAACCCCTTTAAATGTTACAAAGTTCTTAAAACAATCTCTATAGCTAGAGGCTTTTCTATAATAGAATGAAACAATACATGCCAGCAGAAATTGATACAAACACGTCTTCTTGCAATATTTAACTGAATATTTTTTTTAAGTGATCATTTTCCTGGCACAGCAGCTTCAAGTCTAACCAGAGTTGGCCTAGTGAAGTTAGCTTGTCATTCAAAGCAGCCATCACTTCTGCCACCACCCTGCTGCAGGTGGGCATTCCCTGCCTAGGGCAAAACAGCTGCAGCTCAACATTGTCCCTTGCTGGGAAACAGTGGTGTAGAAGCATGCATAGAAGGGAGCAAAACAATGTGCCCTCCATACCAACCCAATGTAAACCCACACTGCTTGTCTCAGATCTTCTTTCTAGGACAGCATCAAGGTTCCTGTCTCATCTTGCTGTCTCACCCTGCCGGAGGGGCGTATCTCATTGATAGTACATCTGCTCTGCCTGCAGAAAGTCCCAGGTTCATCCCCCAACACAGGTAGGACTGTGAATATCACCTATGCTGTGCTACATGGACCAATGTCCTGACTTAGTATATAAGGCAGCTTCCTGCATTCCTATGGTCACCTGCTACTGCCTCCAAGACCAACAACTGTCAATGGGACATGGATTTTCTGTGATTTTGTCATGAGTCTCCATTGTACATTTAAAAAAACAACAGCTTTAACCTCTGCATATTACATGGTTCATGAAAACAGAATGCATAGCATAGAACTCTTGCTGGATTGGTGTACACATGTAATAAATAATAATACAGTGGTGCCCCGCAAGACGAAGGCCTCGCAAGACGGAAAACCCGCTAGACGAAAGGGTTTTCCGTTTTGGAGGTGCTTCGCAAAACGAATTTGCTATGGGCTTGCTTCGCAAGACGAAAATGTCTTGCGATTCCTGGGGTTTTTTCCCTGCTCCTCACCCCCTTTTTCTAAGGCACTAAACTGCTAATAGCCTTTTAGCAGCTAATCCGCTAATCCCTTAAACCTTTAATAGCCGCTAATAGCCGCTAAACCGCTAATAGCGCTAATCCGCTAATCCGCTAATGGGCTTGCTTCGCAAGACGAAAAAACTGCTAGACAAAGAGACTCACGGAACGGATTCTTTTCGTCTTGCGAGGCACCACTGTAACCCTAGATTTTAATTTGGACAGCAAGATTTCACATATTGAGACTGATATTAGGCCAGGGTATATAGTAACTTAAATCACAGAGTTAAGCATGCAAGGAAAGGGCAGATTTAAATCATTTATTTAAATCAAGGTTCCATTTGAAATGTTCATATCCCTGTATTAAGCAGGTATACAGTTTGATAAAGATACTGGTTTGCCTGCAAGTAAATCTTTATATGACTATATGACCCAGGAAAATAACCCAAAACTTTTGCAGTTTATGTGCCTTTTGTTCTGCATCATTGTATCTATCTAGACAGGGCCGTCTTAAGTATATCTGGTGCCGTGGTGCAAAGATCCCTCCAGTGCCCCCCCTTTCCCAGAGTTGCTGACCTTTTTACGGCGCTGCCGGTAGCTTTGCAGGGCTGGAGGAGGCGGGCAGCGGCGGCTGGAGGGCAGCTCCTCCGGAGTGGAAGAGGCGGATGCTCTGGGCATGGCACTGCTTCAGCGAGGGTGGCAAGCTGGCGCCGGGAGGCGCCGCACCCAGCCTCCGCCTTTTCCCTCGCTGTATGAGTTCAAAGTTACACTTATCTAAAGGCTAAAGCTACAAGCCTTTGCACACAGATTTGGAAGGCCACTGAACAAAGTTAGACTTGCTTCTCCAGACTCAAAGTATTCAAAAATGATAGTTACAGGGCCAAATAGTTTCTCTATGAGATTCAAAGAAAATGTCTGTGTTGTCTGGTTGGTAGTGTCATAGCAATTGTCCTATGCAATTAAGATCAGCAGGTGAGACCCACTTTGTTATCCTGCATCCAAGGAATAACTGTTATGCAGCAACCAGGAAGGGGCTTATTCCCACTTATGCAATGTCTGCTACCCCCAGCAATATGTGACTGATGCAAATTCTGATGAATTTTTGGTGCCTGCTGAACTCTCCTAGTCCAGCAGGCTTTTAAGGGGGCTTAATCACCTTGCCTTGGGTTTTTGACCACTACTGCTATTATTTGATTTAGTGTGGATTTCATCTGATCTTAGCTATAAGCCTTGTTTCTGGTTTTAAATTTTTACTGTACTTCACCCTCCAATCACATTGTGATGAGCAGCTGAGTAAAAATACTTTCAAATGGATACACACGATTTGAGACTGGAAAGCTTCAGAGAGCTTAGGTAGTTGATAGTTATAAAAAAAGAAATAGGAAATCACCCAAATATGCTCAGTGAATGGCCACAGTTAGGGCCCAGGAACTGTGATGTATCTATTTTTCTGTGATCTTGCTGGACCCTGGATCCAGTAAGCAATATACTACGTGATTTACTGTGACATTTAGCCTTGGAAGTCAGATATTCTCCCCCGTAGCTGTTCTGCATAGAAAAGAAGACTTTAACTTGATAGGTTTGATATATAGCCATGGTTCAGTTTTAAAGGATAATAATACCATCTGGGGACGCGGGTGACGCTGTGGGTAAAAGCCTCAGCGCCTAGGGCTTGCCGATCGAAAGGTCGGCGGTTCGAATCCCCGCGGCGGGGTACGCTCCCGTTGTTCGGTCCCAGCGCCTGCCAACCTAGTAGTTTGAAAGCGCTCCCGGGTGCAAGTAGATAAATAGGGACCGCTTACTAGCGGGAAGGTAAACGGCGTTTCCGTGTGCAGCTCTGGCTCGCCAGAGCAGCGATGTCATGCTGGCCACGTGACCCGGAAGTGTCTCTGGAAAGCGCTGGCCCCCGGCCCCTTGAGTGAGATGGGTGCACAACCCTAGAGTCTGTCAAGACTGGCCCGTACGGGCAGGGGTACCTTTACCTTTAATACCATCTTACAATGTTGATCCTAAATATACAGTACAAGGGTAGAAAGTATATAGGAAAAAAGGTTGCTGCACCAGTTCCCCAAGGTCCCTGTGCATATTGGGTATGCCTGCTTCTCTCACTCAGTGCAGAATAGAGTAGGAGACCATGGATACATGCGCAGTCAGCCTCGCCCTACCTTTCCTATCATTCGCGCATTTAGACTTAGAAGCCTACCCAAGATTGGCAATTCTTTTTTGCCGTGCAAAGAAGATAAGCTAGTTCCACTAAATGCACTCAGAAGTTCCCTGTCCTCCCTATATGCGATTCCTAGCAACTGGTATACTGAGGCATACTGCACCCAACAGCGGAGACAGAAGATAGCTATCATCTGCAGGACTCCCAATAAGCCACGCAAGGTCAGGAGAATCTGTGCAGTGGCATCCCATGCCGCGTGAGGAGCTGCTACCTAAAAGGAAAAACCAGCAACCCTCCCACAACTGTACTGAAGTATTTTGCACCAGCCTTTTTTGACCCTGACTGCAACGGAAATATATATTGAAGCAGCCCTTGGCTTGTCTATCCACTTCTATCTACTCCTGTTAGAAGCAACTCTTCCAAGTTTTTGGAAAGTCAACTTTCCAGCCCTTCACCCAGAGATCCTTTTGAAACAAAACAAAACTGGAGGCTAACCCTGAATGAAATAGCTTTGCTTAGGAAAATGTTGCTTAGGATTCACAAAGCAATCATATTTCTGCACTGCTTTTTCTACAGCCAGAGATAAAAATAAAAATAAAAATCTTGGGATTCCAAGCACAATGTGTCCAAAAATACTTTGTGACCAGGTGCAACCAACCAAGCAGCTGTTTCTGAGTCTGATTCAGTCAGCACGAGAAAGCTTCCTTTTCGTAGAACTTCTCCTATTAGATGCACCACAAGAATCATAATTACTTGTTCTTTAGACGAAGGGTTCCCAAACTGTGGTCCATGCCTACCGTTATCTGTGAATCTGTGGTTGAAGATGGGAGATGGGCATGTATCACATTTAATTATTACTACTGGTTATTGATTTTTTTCTTGCTTCTTTTGTATTGTATTGAAATTTACTGTGATACACTAAAATTCATTATTTGAGAAATAAAAGAAGCACACAAATTCTATTAAGTATTATGCAGCATCTGGCACAGCACAATGCAACTGCTACAACATACAACCCACCCTCTCCAAAAAAACAAACCACCATTAAGTGGTACGCAAAGACCCTCAACTTGGCAAGAGTGGAGTTTAAGAACCACACTACTTTATCCAACTCAGTCACTGAGATCATTCAGAGTGCGGTTAGTTGTTCCCATTTTAGGAACCTGACTGGATTCAATTAGAACTTAGGGTCACTGGTCCCTAATATATATCTATATAATTAAAATAAAAAAGAAACCCCGGAGTCCAGCTAACGTCACAAAATAGTGAGCAAGCTTTCCAGGTCCTCGGAACTCTTCTTCAGCAAAACAAAATGAAAGTGGGGAGCAGGAGGAGAGACAGTGTTCAGCAGGAGATTTAATTAGACTGAAGCATGCTAGGTACAAAGAATTTAGGTTGTACCAAGTCATTATAGGACAGAGAAACAATGACTAAGAACATAAAAGCCACAGTAAAACTTGCCCATAGCTTTGTGTGATTGAAAGGCATTATACAATTTTTGCTTTTCGACTTATACTACCATGGGTTTCTTGGTGCGTCACACCAATAAATAAGGGGAGGGGGAAATGTTGAAATATAAATTCCTTATGTTATTCACCTATTATACTACTAGATGGTTTTTAAATGCAGTTTTGAATACAGGACTAGTCTTGTCTGCACGCAATGCTTCCTGGGTATTTTCATACGTTAAAGACAGAAAACATGAATCAGTCTCTCCAATATTTGTGAACTTCCTATAATACAAGTAGTTTAAGGGTGTGATTTGGAAATAAAAGATTTAGAAATACAGGACAAAAAGATGCACTTGACAAAATATATCAAAAAGCTGTAATTTGAAACATATTTCTAAAAGCTAATAATTAATTTTACTCCAACTTTGCTTTTTAAAGTCCTACTAGGCTTTAAAAAAACAAGTCAAGCTTGAGATTTCTAGTTTTTGCTGTATTCCAATTATCTAAATTTGAGCTATTGTTTGTCTAAATTATCTATTCCCTTATATTAGATACCATTTTATTTGTGCAATCTCTCTTTTCCCTCTCATTTGCATACATTTGCAGCATTTGTTCCAGCTTGCTCTTTCCTGATTATAACTACACATACACAAAAATGTTGCAAGGCCAGCACAAATTAGGGAATTTGCAGATTTAAACCCCTACTTTTTTGTGCCTTTGTGGAGTAAAGAAAATTATAACTGCCCCTCAAGCATATATTTGCACTTGTGTATATATAGGTTTAAAAAACACAAACAGTAACAGCAAAAAGGACCTTAGCATCCTGCTTATTCTACGGGAACATCTGACTATTTCTCATGTCTTTATGCTTTGAGGCATTACAATTTTTCCAGCCAATACTGCAAGGTTTATCTAACTGTACTGTGAGAGCTGGTGCACCATAGTGAATAAGCCATGACATGAATAATCAAGCCTACCTTCTGACCCTCACCTCTGTCTTTAACTTACCAGGTGGCCTCAGGAAATGCAAGGCATTTGTTTAATATGGGAGATGATAACTTACTTTACAGGGCTGCTGTAAGGATTCCAGCTACAGTGGTACCTCGGGTTAAGTACTTAATTCGTTCCGGAGGTCCATTCTTAACTTGAAACTGTTCTTAACTTGAAGCACCACTTTAGCTAATGGGGCCTCCTGCTGCTGCCGCACCGCCGCTGCACAATTTCTGTTCTCACCCTGAAGCAAAGTTCTTCACCTGAGGTACTATTTCTGGGTTAGCGGAATCTGTAACCTGAAGCGTATGTAACCTGAAGCGTATGTAACCCGAGGTACCACTGTACATGACGCACGTGAAGCACTTTGAACACTTGAAAGCACTTTACAAGTGCAAAGTATTAAGTATCTTGGTGTTAGGCCTTCAAAACGTTTCTGTAACAACTGCCCCTGCTTTTATCTGTTTGAGTCCCCCGAATTCTTGCTTTTATGCGGTTGTCGCACATCACTAAGAGGTTTTTAAAATATTAAGCTGCTTATAAAGTTTTATTATTATTATTTAAAGAAAACCCAAACCACAGCTGTGATTTTTTTTACAAAACAACAACCCCGTTCTGCCTACGTTAGTTATATAAGTAATGCTAACAAAACTTAAGACAATGGGGTCTCTCCCTATCGGCCAACCAAAATCCTGAGAACTGCAAGGGAGGCTCTGGTCATTTGGTGGTGACATGGATAAGAGTGTTTCTTGGCTGCTGTGGAGGTACAGATATCCCCTCATAGTGAGCTTTCTGACAATAACTGAAAGGATAGTTTTTTTCCCTTCAGGCTGTTGGGAGGCAAATATTATCTCAACAGTTCTGACTGCTGATGACTGAAATTCGTTTAGATGAGGTTTTAAATATTGTTCTGTGCTGTTTAATTGCATCCAATTATTTTATTTATTTACTGCATTTATATCCCACCTTTTTCCCACCAAGGAGCTCAAGGCGGTGTACGTACAAGGTCCTCCCTTTCCTCAATTAATCCCACAACAAACCTTGCAGGTCAGGGTAGGCTCAGAAGCAGTGATGGGAACAAGGTCACTCAGAGAGTTTCATAGATGAACGGCAATTCAAACCCTAGTCTGACACTCAAACTATTAAACCATTATGCCGTAAACTGTGTTGGGATACTATGGGATAAAAGGTAGTTTAAAAAGGAAACAAATATATATATATATTCCATTCTGATGGCAATGCCTCACACCTAGCAGCCTGATGCCCTGACTTGCAGGGGTGACTTTTCAGGAAGTGTGGAAGAATATCACTGAATGGGGAAAGCTGAAAAGTCCCCATTTCCACTGATTTGAACAAATTTGATACATTTTGACAGAAAATGGGACTTGTTCCCAGTTTCTGTTTTTATCCTTTCTAATAGCCAATTGATATTTTGCCTTTTGTGGGCTTTCTTTTCCTTCTTTTTTGCATGCCACTAGTTAAACCCCCATCTGCTTAGTCCAAGTGGTCAAACCTCCAGATCTGTATTTATGCAACAACAGATTCTTAGGTTTATGCCTTGAACAAAAGGACTGCAATGTGCAAACCTCTTTCAAGTCCACAAAAAAACTTTTGTTGGCATCAGCTCGGACTGCAAAGAATGCACAAAACTAAAGACCGAAGTGAAGTCAACCGCACAAAGGACCACTTTAACAAATCATATTCCTACTCGAATGCTTTGCATTTCAAGAGATGTAGATGCATTCCTACAGATGTTATTTATTTTTGAACACTGAAAGGATAACCAATGAATCTTGCTCAGACAGATTTTAAAAAACCAGGCATTTCATTACAAAGAAGTCATAATTTAAATATAATTCACATATTAGGACCAAAATGTTGGGTTTCCATAACCAGGATTTATTCTAGCCAAATTTCTTTTTTGAGGGGCAGAGGGATTTTTCTTTGGGCCTCAGAAATTATAGAGGTAGCTGATCATTTTTGGACACTATTTAGATGAGAAGGCTTTTGTGTGTGGAAGAAGACCATCCCTGAAAAAGGCTAAATATGATAAGCTGTGATTTAAATAAACAAATTCATAGCTGTCAGCAAGAACAGATGGGAATTAATATAAAAGAAACTTACATGAATTGTCAGAAACAGAAGTAAACTTCAAAGATAAGGAATCTATTTTTCCCTAGCTACTGAAGGATAAAGAAATTGATGTTTTTGTTTCCTGAAGTATCATATTTAATCCATTAACCAGTCACATTGTCTTGCCATTATAATCTGCTACTGCACCCTGCCTCTGATGTGAAAAGCTGTCACAAGTGGCACAGAAGGCCCCTTTTTCTCTTTGTTGCTATCAAAAGCTATAGAATCGTACAAAGGAAGTATACTTTAAACACTGGTCCAGAAGCCTAGGGTACGTAACAAAACCCAGTACATCTCTGAACTCTTATTTTATGTAATTCTTTGAAAGAATGGAATAAATGTGTAGAAGAAACAGTTAGAAGGTGCAATACGAATGTAATCTTATCTACATTCTCAAGTTATTTACAAAAACAATTCGGTTTAAAAACAATTCTTCACTGCAGAATGACAGCTCTCCACTTTTTAGGATTACAGGGGAACAGTTCCATAGGCACAAGATCAACATGCCCCTAATCTGTTAATATCCCCATTCTATTATTAAATTGGGGTGGGGAAGAGATATTATTCATATTGTACTGTACTACCAAGTACTCTAAGAGTTACCACTAACCTTAGTTTCTTATCTCATCCTTTTTTACCTCTCATTTTTCTCCTCCCAACTATGGTTCTCTTGAAATTTCTTGACTTCAGTAGAGTAGTGACAGGCACAAGCCCCTAATCAAAAATATAATAGGCATTCTTGTGCAAATTACATTCACATGTAAAAAAGACAAAAAGGTTAACAATGGATTAAAAATATATATATGTAAAAGAAACAGGTGATCTTTTCTTTCTTCTTCCTAACTCTGTTCTAATATCATCATTATACAAATGGGAATCATAGGCAGAAAACCTACTGGACAAAAAAGTACTTAAAAATCAAAACAAGCAAAGAACACCTGCCAATTACTTAATAAATTGAGGCTTGGAATGGTAAATTACAATTTATAACATGGGTCATAAAATGGATTACTGTGTTTTAAAGGAGGAGGTTGGGAACATGAATCTCCTTGTCTCTGTTAAAAGTTAGTAGAACTGCATACAGAAGGATTTGATTAGGAAAGGTCTATGCCTATATGTGTGGTCACTGATACAACTGGATACCAGAAAAGAAGACTAAAATACTGGAGATATTGTCTGCTAATGATAATTCAGAAAGTTATCCAAAAGCAATTGGGATATTATAACAAGTAAGGAAATTTCTTGCTTTGGCTGCAGCATAGAAACAAGGCAAGAAGAGGACAGACCTCCTCTCTCCACCCTCAGATTTAAGGATCTTATTGTAAAGCAAGATTGGTACATTTCTGCATTCATACCTGCTTGTAACACCTGAATTGGGTTACAGTGAAGTTTTATTTTGTATGCTTCCAAAAGCTTTCAAAGTAAACCAATTCCTGAACCTGGATTCTCATTTTGACACATGACTCGGAGACAGGTTACATTACATCACCAGTTACGAGGCTATATTGATTTCATATGTCGGCTCAACTGCTAGTGCAAAACAACAACAACAACAACAACAACAACAACAAACCTCACTGATCACAAGTCACTGATCTCAAATCCACTAGAAATTTAATTCTTGGTCATACTTTAAATGGTGATTTGTGTGAGTAACATTTAGTCAGGTGAAGTTTAAATTTAAATCATCATTTAAATCACCACCACCATCTAAGTCAGAATAAGTATAAGGTACCCCTGACCGTTAGGTCCAGTTGCGGATGACTCTGGGGTTGCACGCTCATCTCGCTCTATAGGCCGAGGGAGCAGGCGTTTGTCCGCAGACAGCTTCCGGGACATGTGGCCAGCATGACTAAGCTGCTTCTGGCGAACCAGAGCAGCACATGGAAACGCTGTTTACCTTTCCGCCGGAGCAGTACCTATTTATCTACTTGCACTTGACGTGCTTCTGAACTGCTAGTTGAGCAGGAGCTGGGACCAAACAACGGGAGCTCACCCCGTGTGTGGGGATTCGAACCACTGACCTTCCAATCGGCAAGCCCTAGGCTCTGTGGTTTAGACCACAGCGCCTATATTCTGCCTATTCTCCTTCATGTGACTAAAATTTCCTCCATAATATCTACATGAAAAGAATACTTGATTTGGGAACGTGGAGGACCAAATTGAGGATTGGAAAGATGACAAACAGAGAAATGAAAATTGTTAGATTCTCCTATCCTTAATACATCAATGGCTGTTATCAAGATCTCCCAGCTGAAATCACCGCAGCGCATCAACATCCCATCCGAGATCTACAGCAACAATTCTCTGTCACAGTAATCAATGGTTGTCCTTGCTCATAGGCAGTCACTCCCTTACTCTAAAACTCACAGTTTTTAGCAACCAGACACAACCAGTGCCAAACCAGAGAAACAAACACAGGGATCAGATCCCACAACAAATCCAGACGGCAACTCTATCCCCACATCTACCCTGGCAATAATGTTATAGGACCTAATGACATGAGCAGTCACATCAAGTATTCATTCACTTGTTCCTCTCCTTATCCGTTATATACTATCGCTTGCCAAGCAATGCCCTTTTGCGTTCTATGTTCTATGACACACTGGTCAGTCTATGTAAAAGAATAAGTGATCACAAATCTGAGTTCCAGAAATAACAGCACTCAGACACCAACAGAAATGCACTACAGTTTTCAGGACACTCCATAGCTGATCTAAAAATTGCCATTCTTTTACGCCAGAATTCCAAACTCCGGCATGAAACTGCTGGCTTAGAAATGTCAAAAAGATTTAATTCCCTCATTCAAGGCATGAACAAGGACACAGCTTCCGTCACAGCGAAGGTATTAATTTACTGAGCAGTGCTAGGATGTTTTCACCTAATACTTCTGCTGTGAATGCCCACTTAACTGAATTGTCACATACTGTACTCTTTACATTTTATCACCATTTGATTGACTGTTTACTGTTCCTCCCCATGTCATATGTATATCTACCTGCTAACTAAGAGTAACACTTCATGGAGGCAATGAAGTGGACTGGAGTTGCATATGCAAGTTAATTTGCCTGTTACGGTGCTACAAGACCCATTATTTTTGCTACAATGCTTAACAGAGCTATTTAGATTTATACTCTTTTGGAAGTTAACTGTTTTTCTGTGACACCTATTTGCTTTCTCCAGCTATGGCTCATCCCCAGTTGAAACAAGACTTAACTATTTTATAATTACATTTTGTTACCTTCATCTCTTCTCATCCTTTTCCTTCCATTTCCTCCCCTTATTTTGATATTTTCACCATTGGCAAAATTTAGAGAGTAAGTTCCTCTGTACATGAATCCTGACCTTTTTTCCAGGGGGCGGGCGGGGAGTATGGTGTTTTGTAAAACAGCATGCACACGTACAGTTCTAAAATAAAAGGTTGTATCCAAGTTAATCTTACTCAGAGTAGTAGGTCTACTCTAAGTAGCTGGATACAACCCCAAATAATTTAATGGGGGGAAATGAGGCCTGAACAAAATAGTTCCAGAATACTATAATAATGTATCCTATAATGATGTGCTTGATATCCATTCTGGTGTACATTACACCTAAGCAACTACCATTTTGATGTCTTGATTGCTAAGATTCTTGGGCCCATAAATCTCGAGAAAGCTACTACATGAAAAGCTGCTACAGAACTCTGGGTTGCAAGGGCAACTGTAGGGGTAGAAGATATATTACATAAAAGTGGAGGTGCAGGGTGGATCAACAGAGCAACAAGGAGCTGGGAAATTCAAGTGTGTGTGGAAGTCTATGAGATTTCAACCATGCTATAGATTTGAATGCTCCCTTCTCCAACATGAATTCCGCTCCCTTCCATGGTCTGTATCGCTAACAAACTGTGTTAGTCCATTAAGTTAATCACATTGCTTCACCACAAGGGTTTGTAAGTTGCTTCAAGCCCTGGGTTCGGACTCTGGTCACCAGGGAAGATTTTGGTTAGCAATATTAAGGTTATCATTAATGAAGCATTCCATGGGGAATTCATGCGAGTAAAAGCAGGAGGAAGCTGCCGTCCCCTAGAAACACTGCCAAGCTCCTCACCACGGTTGGAGTGGGAAGCATTACCATATTGGCCTGAATATAAGCAGCACCTGAATATAAGCTACACCTTTAAAGTTGGAGGAGGAAAAAGAAAAAATACCCGAATATAAGCCGCTCCATTCCTCCGTGCTCCTGGCTGCATACTTGGGGGGGGGGGAGGTGTGCTGTGTTGCTGGTGGCCTTTCCCCTTCCTCGCTCTTTCCCTTCCTGGCCTTGGGGGAGAGGACGGGGGACTATGCAGGGGGTGGGCGCTGCTTTGCCACGTTCCTGCTGCTGTTTGCTGTTTGCCCCGTAAGGTTGCGAATATAAGCCGCCCTTTAACTTTTCACGGAAAATTTGGGGGGAAAAGTGAGGCTTATATTCAGGCCAATACTGTATGTCTGAACTGTGCCAATTTCCCCTATGTCCAGATAGTGTTCAATATTTTACTGTTTCTCATTCTTTCACAACGTGCAATATTAAAATGACAAAAAAATAAGCCTTATGTAATCAGCCACAGTTCACTTCAATTTCAATCAGTCCTTCATAAAAACAGATTCCCAAAGTGCCATGTAAGCAGACGTCTATAATTGTAACTTTTACAGATGAGTTTTAAACACTCATAACAAGAATACTTACATTATCAACTGATTGGTTCCTATGGAAGGAAACTGCTACCTCCCCTCATCCTTCTTGTTCATTAACTACAGCTTGTCTCATTATCGCGAAATTCCATATCTTTTCTAGTATTTTCTTGGTAGAACTTTCAGGCATAAGTGATCTGACTATACTGCTGAATATAAAATCTGACACACAGAATTCCTTAGCTATATTTGTATCTGACCTCAGCAAACCATTAATACTAGTATAGTCCACGCAGGTTCTTTCTGTCTTCCCATTTACTTTTACTTACAAAATACACTAGCCTCTGTGAACAATTTCTCTCTCTCTCTCTCTCTGAAAAGACAAATGCAACTAGTGTAATAAATGTTCAAGAACATTGGAGTGTTGGCCTTAATTAGGTGTTGTATGCAAACTGACAAGTCTTGTAATACAGGGCTTTCCTACTCATGTCACCCAATTAACATGTTCCTGGCAGCGTCAGAGGCAGTATTATAAAACTCAGAGGACACACACTGTGCAACAGAGCTGGAGGAGCTGTGTGTCACTGATGATGAATAATTTTTTTAAGTGCTTCTAACATATAAGTCCTCACATCATTCCCTATCACTTGGAGGTCTGAAGTCCAATAGACAGTGACTTACAAAAGGCCACTTGCTTTGTTTCTGAATTCAGGTCTCTCATTCCATGATATAAGGAAAAGCAGGAGTATGCAACTCTGCTTGCAAATCTAGTCACTCCAGATCCTCAGGCTAGGCAACTACTGCTCTTAAGAATTCATGTACCTTTTATAATTTTTGTACCACCTTCTACTCACTTTTTATCCATGTGAGCCTGACCTAAAGGGTTGTGAAAATGTTTTTGCCCTCACTGAGCCATCCTAAACAATCTGGGGATTGCAACACATGTTTTGTAAGAGGTTGTGCAACACCAAACGAAACCAAAGACAAGCTACTGCTCAGTCTTGTAAAACAGCTGATAAGCTTGCTACTATACATTTGCATCCAAAACTACAGTATCTGATCTCCATCCATAGGTTAATAATAGTTTGGCATTGTTTCATTTTGAAAAGCGATTTACACAAACAAACAAACTCCAGAGTATTATGAACTGCATTTGAAATTTTGCTTTTAACATGCACTTAGGGATTTAACTCAGATAAATGAAATAAGTGGGATCTCTGAGTATGACCAGTAAATAGTCTAGGAGCACCTGCTACTACATAGCACTGTTGAAGCTAAGCAGGTACAAACTTGGTTGGGAACATTATGTGCGTTTATCTAGGTTGTTAGGCATGTATTTGGCTTTACCTTTTTGACTAATTAAATCTCACTTGTATCATAGCAATACTTGATATTTACCAAGGTTAAGGATTCTTAACGCTTTCCTAGGCAGTTTTCCCTGGGGAAGAACAGGCACTTGCAAACACTTTCATTGTCCCAACTGGTCAGCATTAGACAGACTCAGAGCAGACCCTCTGAAATCAGTGAAACTGCATTTATTTCAGTGGGTCTATTCTGAGGATGATAATTTGGGTATTACCCAAGCCTGTCAGTTGGAGGCTATGTTGCTCTACTCTATGTTCATCACCTGACAACACTTGAGGTCTTACAGGAACACCCCCCCCCCATTACTTTCCTCCCAAACTGGTTCCTGTCTCAAGGCAGCTTAAATCACATGGAGTGCTGTGTGTTCCTGTCCTCCGGCCCTCAGTATGTTTGTTGCCCTGCCTCTTTCCACTTTCTAAGCCAAAAAATAAAAATGCAAGTGAGATACAAAAATACCACTCGTCTTCATTTTACTTCAGGATGATTGGGCAGTTGTCTCAATTTCAGAAGACTATAAAAACACCTGAGAAATTCACCTGCCCTCTTGTCTCTTAAAATAATGCTGCTGCAGGGTGTTTTACAAATGCAGGTCATACTGAGTATGAGACAGGAAAAAATCGATCTGATTGCTGTTTTTACATTACAGGCCTTTAAAAATATACCTAAATGCTCCTATGCTAATGGGATTGTTGTAGACCCCAGGAGCTGTTTTAAATATTTGTAAAACTGAACCACTTCATGTATTCCTCAAAATTGACAGGCTTAATGGTATTTTAACTCTGCTCGGCCCCAATCTTATCTTAAAAAGAAACAACAACCACAAACGCATTTAACTTAGTAAGTTATCAGGGGACTGATTCGCCCTCTTTTAAATGAATGGGCAAGT